>NW_026596147.1:4672142-4764737 GCF_907164565.1 Psammomys obesus
AGTTTTCTAAAGTCTGACTCAGTATTTAGGGCACCGTCACTAATGATTTTACCCATATTACTTTTAGTTTTCTAGTTCATTCTTTTGAATTTTCTGATCTCACATAGTAATGGCCAAGTATCTCAATTCCATTTTTAACCTTTTAGAAGAAAATTAGATTTGATACAGAAAAAAAAGCCTAAAAGTCAAACTCAATACCTATTTGCTAAATACTTATCAGCTATGACAAATTGACACAGAAATTTGGAGATGTAAGAGTTGACAAGATACAGATGTTGCAGCTTCATTAATTTGTAGGATTTATAATAATAGATGTTCAGGAGCTTGTAGGGCTGCTAGGTGGCTTCCAGCTACTGAAGCGCATTCTACAAGTATGGGCAAATTATTCAATTGATAAATAGAAATCAAAGAAGGAGCAATTTGTGGCAAATTTTCCAAAAGATCATGTTTCTTCTAAATGTGAAACTTGTAGTCAAGGCATCTTTTCTGGTAGGGAATACATAAGTGCACCAGTAATGCTGAATTCTGGAGCGCCACAGTTGCAAAGATGAATATAGCCCCGACATGGTACATTTATCTGTGCTGTCACCACAACTAAACTCCCTCAAAGTTAATATCACTGCCATTCTCCTCTGACAACTTCCATAGGAGCCACAAACATTAAGATCTATGGCTTCTCCAAGCCTGCAAGGTGTGAGCTTGATCTCCACAGTCCATCTTCCATCACCGTATTTTCCCAGGCTTCATTTTGTAAACAACTTATAAATCACATTAGCTTGTTGGCCACTGTGCTACACTAACCTGCTCATGCATTACTTTTGAAAAGAGAATGACATTATCTGCTTAACGTGGCCTCTCCTATTTGCACAAAGTGGTCTTTTCTGTTGATTCTCCTAATCCCACAGTCCTTAAATCATCCCAACGGGTTGCTTTCCTTCAAATCTAAAATATTGATGTTCTTCTCTAAGGGAATAAATTGAACCCACTGTCAAAGTTCAAGTGCTTTGTGGAGCTATCAACAATATGGTTCCTTTCATTGCCCAGGTTTTCTGAAGAGACTGTAAACAAGGGGCCTGGTAGAGTATTTCCTTCTAATATACCTGTTCTAATTTCCTTTTATTAAAAATCTGTACACATTTGACATGTTCTGCATCAAAGACAAAGCCTGACTATTTTTAAGTGCCTCACTTCAGTGTCTGGTTTTGCAATATTCCTTCCTCATGAATTTCTTTAAGAAAACTTACAGGGAAAATGACTTCCTCCAGGATCCAATCAAATTTTCATCTAAATTAAGAAAAATTTGACAGCAGCTTTAATATATTTCCCACTTGTGGATACAGATATTTTGTTAGAACAACTCCTTCCTGCTTTTTCCAGTCCTTTAATATGTCTTTGCTGGGGTAACATGAACTAGAAAAACAACTAACATTTCAGTTTGAGCCAAGCTCTCAATTACATAATTCACTCTGGACTCAGACTGTCTGCTTAGCCAAGGCTGGCCCTGAACTCCTGATCTTACTGCCTCTACCTCCTGAGTGCTTGTTTTCAAGAATCCATACTCCTTCCTAGCTTACGTAGTTATGGGGAGCTAACCTAGGGCCTCTACCAACAGACAGATATCCTCAACATTACAGCAGATTTTTAAATTTAAAAATGAAGCTATAAATTTTGTAAGAAACACCCAGCCTTCCATCCAAAACAATAAAAATAATCAAAGAAAGCTCTTTTTTTACATAAGATACTAGGAGGCAGTAAGATTTATATAGGCTACAAAGGTAGTATTTTACTTTTAAAAATGATGTCAGTGTAATGATTGGCAATTTCTACTTGCTTCAGCTAACAAAAAAAAATCTATCTTATCAGCTAAAATATATTTTTTTCTTACGAGTAACAAGATTTTTTTGTATGAAGGCATAAAATAAAAGCGTGGGATAAACTTTACAAATGTAAATTTTATACTTTTTGTCTATTATGTGTTTGTAATAAATATAAAGTATATACTCTTCAGTTTTTCATATTCTTATATTTTGTTGGGTTTCAAGTTTAATTTTGATCATTAAACACAGAATTTGGCAATAATGTACTTTGTTAAATGAGAACTGAAACCTGAGGAAGATGACTCACATTCTGAGTATTTGAACAAAGCATGACATTTTAGGAAGAATTAATTTCTCAGAGAAGATAACATCTTCAATGAATATTTCAAAATGCCTAACCATAGAAGTTGTATTGTTCTTTGAGAAGTTTTTTTAGAGAGAATTTCTTATATCTAAAATATGATTCAAATTCTTAAAATCATATTTAAATTCACACACTTCATTTCCAAAGCAAATTTCTTTTCTTCCTTATTTGCCACATAAACAGTATCGCCTAATTGCTTGAATTCTTGACACCCTCCCCAATTTAGGCTGCAAGCATTTGTTACGATTCCTTTTCTAGCCAAGAGGAAAGGTGAGCAGATGCTTTTTTGGAAGATCTTTATGTCGCACTCAACAGGAATGTGAAAACCCAAAGCCATCCATGCACTCCACCACTCGGCAGCCCCACTTTCTTCCATGAGGGCTACATCTTGCCAGCTGCCCCAGTGAACATACAGCCAAGTTCTAACTCTCCATTACACTTGGCCTCTGGCTGTCTTGGGTCTTCACCTCATTTATAATAACTAAGAGCCAATTGCTAAGAGAACACACTTTTTCTGAATCCAGACTGAATCATTATAAATATTCATTGATTTTCAGTGATTTCAAGGTGTGCATATAATATCAGATTTTTACCTTTTCTCCACTTCAAGCTGTTAAAGTAGAAATCTTGAAATATTGGATCAATCTACCAAGAAAGCATGGCACAGATTAATGTAATGCAGAAACCTAGTTTTCTAGTAACTTATCTGCCTTTACCAGTGGACTCACCGGATGTCCTTGAACAAACTATTTAAATGATCTCATATGATTCTCAAACTAAAAGGTAGAGATGGTTTCATATATATGTGAAAACATAGAACTATCAGGGACTTTATTAGCATCACCCTTTCAAATAATACGTCAACAAAAATGAGAATTAAAATTGTAATAAACCTTTTCTTTTCAAACCTGAGCATCCTAATTCACAGCACTTGCAGCATCTTACTGGTGGCTGTAGTTTCTGCTTCTGTCTTTTATTTTGATAGCTTCTATTTCTTTTAATTTTCACAGTATTGCTAGTGTCAATAAATTTTCATCCCTATGGGACAGGTGCTAGTTAATTAGTTCAAACAGTCAATGTTTGGGATAAGTTAAATTTTGTTAAAATGGGAAAGAGAGTGATTTCATTTGGTGTGGAGACAGACAGCATTTGACAAAAGACCAAATTTTCATGAATAAGACTCTCAATGTCTTCTTATCCAAAGAGCCTTCAAAAAAGTGAGGTACAGAGCACCATAGGCACAGATGGTCAATACCTAGGGCTATATTTGGAAGGAACCATAGTGGTAGGTGATTGTTCCTTGCTGTTTAAGAATGATAGAGTAAGTTAATAAATCTTTTAATGAAAGAGAAAACAATCTTTTTTTGAGACAGGGTATTATTATATAGCTGTAACTGGCTTGGAACATGCATTGTAGATTGTGTTGGCCTGAACTCACACAGATCCATCTGCTTCTGCCTCCAGGGTATTGACAGTAAAGGGATACCCTAGCACACCTGACTTAAGAGCAAACATGTTTGAACATTTACTTATCCCTTGACAGTTTGACCATATAATGTCATTGAGATGAATATTTATTAGTAGACTAGAGTGACAGCATCAACTTTGAAGAGGAAACAGTCAAAGAGAGAAACTGAAGCCCAATTGTTTTTCTGTCTATTGTTGATACCACAGCATAGATGGCAGGCAAAGGAGGCCTGCTGGGAATGAGAATGGCAATCCTCGGTCCTGGGTGTTGAGAGACTAAACCTAAGTTTATCTTGCCATTAACTAGTCTCTCTCCAGTGAGAGTTGCAATGTAGTGATACTGTGAACAGCAGCTGGAGACCCAGATCCATGCTGCCACCTGCAGCAGCAAAAGATGGTCTTTTTTAGGGATCTTTACTCAAGTGAGGTTGGGATTCCTGGCTGTGCTATTGAAGTGTATTTCAGAATGAACCACCATGAAGCAGAGTTGAAATATATTGCAATGCAATTTTGATATACATTTGACATAAGATTAATAGAAAAAGAAGTATCACATATTTAAGCATAATCTACAACACAATCAAGATTGGGTATAAGGATTTCAGTAGAGGAGGACCTTTAAAGTAACTTTAGATATATGTGACCTGGGTGGCTTCTGGAGGAACATCTCAAAGGGTTGCTGAAGATTTTTTATTTTACTTTATGAAATGAGAACTAGGAGGGGTTCTTGAAATGCACTGAACGGAATTTCAGCCGAGAAGGCAAAACGATAGGCCACATGGGTTGCAGAAGAGCGATTGAGCAAATTCTTATTGTCAACGAACTTCTAGTCTTATTTGTGAATTTTTTAGAAAGTGCAAGTTTATACCTGGAAAAGAAGAAAAGCTTTATGTGCTTAGTCCTTAAGCATGGTTCATCACTATTCTCAGATTCTTATTTGAAACACGTCTGTGTGAAAGGAATACTGCCTCCTTATAGGCAAACATCAGAGCAGATGTTGAGAGGATGACATAAACTCTACTTTGCCTCCATTTTAGGATCAGGCCTGACTTTAAAGTAAAAATTAGTCCATAGGTCACCAATTCTAGGAACAAGATCATCAAATTCGCCATTCAAGAAATAGCATAGAGATAACTGCAAGAATGGGAAGATCTAATCTCAGGGTGGGGCATCTATGCTGGAGAGCCCACCGACATTGTAGCAGAACATTTATGGCACAGAAAATACTTAACATTCCTGAGGTCTATAGGTAGCTCTCTCAATGTTAGTTAGGTTAGTTAGCCAATAACTTTGTAACAAGCTTGCCCCTGATGAATGTCATCCTGTTGTGTAACGGCTAAGCTGGGAATTCTCACTCCTTGCTCAGTCCCCAATAAAAATCATGCCTTGCATCTGTTTGAGGCTCTCTTTTCTGATGCACCGGGTTAGTGGCAGTGGAGAGACCGAGCTTAAGCTTGAATAAAGCTCGTTTTTTCTTGCATAAGTGGTCTGGCTCTTGGTAGTCTTTGGGGACCCTAAGATCTGGGCATAACAATGTGAATTGTGCTGAAGTTTTTTACCGTAAGCTGATGTGCTGTTTTGTTGTTGTTGTTGTTGTTTTTTGTTTGTTTGTTTGTTTTGTCAACAAACTTAGACGTATCTGAGAAGAGGAAACCTCAGTTGAGGAATTGCCTCCATCAGATTGCCCTATTGGCAAGTCTTTGGGCTTTTCTTAATTAACGACTTATGTGGGAGGGCCCAGTCCACAGTGAGCTTTGTCAACTCTATACAGTTGGTCCTAGAATACACAAAGCAAACTAAGCAAATCAAGAAGAGCAAGGCAGTAAGCAGCATACCTCCATGATGTTCGCTTCAGTTCCTTCCCTGACTTCCCTTCATGTTCATGAACAGCTGTGAGCTGTAAACTGAAAAAGAAACTTTTTTACCCAAGTCACTTTTTGTCAGTCTTTTATAGAAGCCCTAAAGGAGGAAGCAAGAGATCCCAACTAGAGTTTAGAATAAGAGCAAACTGTTCCTATGCCTTCTTCATTCCTGTCTTTCTTTTCTCGCCTAGATTTATGTCAGTTTTTAAGAATTTAATTCCAAACTTTTGACATCAGGGAAACTGTGAGGATGGGAGACAGTATCCCATAGTGTCTTAAATCTGAGACTGTAGTAAAAGGGCAGAATCCAACAACTTTAAGAAAGCAGTTAGAAACTCACAATCATAAAGAGTAGGGCATAAATACACTCTTCAAGCAAGGGTTGATTTTTTTTAATTGCCTTTTGATGTTAGCAAGGATGCTTTTCTTCAGTCATATTGACTTGATTGACACTCTCTTTTTGTGCTCACAGAAGTCAGGCTTGCCTAAGCATGTTCCTGGGTCCTCAGAGGCATATTGCCAAAGTAGTCTTTTTGCTGAACCTGTCTTCCAGGTAGGCAGCATTACCGCCTACTGCTATTTATATTAAACTACAGTTTGGTTTAGCATAGACCTCATAATTTGCCATGGGATACAAAAGCTGCTCAAGTATACCATGATGTTTGCTAGCTGTTTGGTTGAGAGATATTAGCAGGCTTGGAAAACACAAGAGCTGGCACCTAACTCATAAGCAACAGCTTATAAAAGAAGAATTGGAATAACAGAATTCCAGTTAATCTTCAGAAGAATGGGACCTGAGTCATATCTCTCATCCCTGAAAGAGTTATAAGATTCTGAACTACTCAGACAGTCATTTAATTTTTTAAATATCTAGCCCTGGTTCCAGAACCCTTAAACCTTATGAAATGAACACCTAGCAGGAGGATTTACATAATAGTTCCCTATCCATATGAATCAATAGGTCTGTCAATAGCCACTATAGGAAGAGTCCTCAGAGAAGCTTTCTTCTCCAGAGTATTTAGGAAGAATATATAAAACCCGCCTAACTAGTAAATTGGCAAAATGGTCCCTTCAGTGACTGTCTGCTCTCTTTCTTTGTCTCTGTAATGAACTCACCATCTATGTCTATCCAAATTCTGTTTTTGAAAAATGTCAAAACCAAAGAGCTTCAGGGAGTCCAGAGGGAGATTCCTGTGATAAAACTCTCTGTTCAGTTTCCTAATTTTATTTTCTATAAAGAGCAGAGGGGATCTTATATTGGTGAGATACACTACTTATTTTGAAAAAATAACCAAAGATGAGTGGTTACCATGGTAACAACTGATTTGAACTGGTAGACTACTGTTTCAACAGTACAAATATCCAAGATGGACTAAGCTCTACTGATTTTTACAAAGGTGAGTGTTATTTTAAAGTCAGTAGATTTGTGAGAAGTACTCAGCAGGACTAAAGGAATAAGAATTACAGTATCAGGAAAAGGATGATGCTCCATATGAGACCAACTGGGATTGTTAACTGGTACTTATTGAAGGTCATTTCCTATCTTGCCACAGGGTTTGGGTGACAGGTGTTGCCTGCCATGAAGACTAAGCACCATTTATAAGCAGAAATTTCTTGTGGCAGCCTTGGGTTTTCTCAGGTAGGCATTTGAAGAGGGATAGTGTCAGCCCTGGCATGAAGACTTGAGCTGTTAGACACTATGATAGATGTTGGTCTAGTAGTTGTAGATAAATGGTGGAGCCTGGTAGAGAAAAAGCCCAGAACCAGAATTTTCTCAAGAAGAAAATGTGTGTCAACAGTTATTAACATAGGTGTTAATAACTAACATCTTACTTTTAAGGTAATAATCTCTATACTTTATAAAAATGTTTAAAATATTTTATCTGGTCTTTATTAATGTGTAAATATGGAAAACAAACTACTCAAGCAGCTATATTTGGTATACTGAGATCTACATTGACACTAAAGCAATGGATTTCCTTAAAATGTTTGCTGAAGCATTTGGATTTCAGCTCAGAGAAGATACAACAATGGAGATGAGTAACTGCATCAAGGCATCATGGAGCATGGAGTCATGCAGTTGCATTCACAAGCTGTGCAGAGATGGCATGGCTCTTACATTCCTAGAAAAGGGAAAAAATGAGTATAACTGTTTAAATCCTCATCAGAGGAAATACTAAAAGTGGCCGGAATGCTTATTGGAGTTGTGATGACTTGTTCCAGGGCATTTTTCAGTAGGTTACCACATTGGCAACGCAGATATGTGGGTGTGTATGTGTTTGTGTGTGTGTGTGAACTACATTAGGCAAATGCTGTCACATATGTGACATCACAGTGTGAAGTTCATTCACACTCCTGAGTAATTATTGACTTTTCTTTTTGTTTGAAAAAATATCTTGGAGCAAAATATAAAACCTCTATTTATCTAGATTGACGCTAATTATGATCTTTATGGGAAATTATAATGATAGTTTATCCTGTAAAAGTGGGACATAAATTACTGGAAAAGATTGAGAAACTGGTCTTAAAATATCTACAAAATAACATAAAAAGGAGGGGCAGATGTGTAAAAAGTGAACAAAGAAACAGAGAAGAGTCAGAAAAAGACAAGGAAACATTTACAGATGATGTCAATGAGTTAAGGGACGAGTAACTCAAATTTGTCCATTTCTGTTTCTGAAAGTACACTCCTAGAGTTTTTGCTGTCAATACTATACAGTAAAGGGCCATAAGCTAAGAATACTTAAGGTACCACAAAACAGGTTATATTCCTTCACAAGAATTATAATCCAGAAAGCTATCATTTTGAACATCATACTTGATGATTTGATCAAAAGACAATATTTTGTCCTATCTGTGAAATGGACAACTTACAAGGAAGGCAGCTGTCACCTACCAGCAAGGACAATACGAGACAACAGAAAAAAATTAAAATGAAACAGGCTCAGGCTTTGGAGATGTCTTTCTAAGCAATCATTATCTCAAGAAGGAAAACAAAAACCCTAAATATCATAGAAAGTGTTGGAAGTAAAGAAATAGCGTTATCACAATTATTACACTATCACCATGAAGTATTAAGTTAAAAAAATCATCTTACATACTTGAGAGATTGTTCAGTGGTTAGGGACATGAATTACTCTTAGGTAAGACCCGAGTTAGGGTTCCAGCACCCCAATGTGGTGGCTCATAGCCAACTGTAGCTTCAGTTCCAGGGGATTGGGTGCTTCTGATCATTTTAGGCATGTGTGAACACACACACACACTTAAGTAAATCCTTAAAAAATAAGCAAAAATCATGGTATTTTCAATGATGATTATCTGTCCTTGTTTGAAGCACCAACGCTGTCCTGTGGTTGTTAGTCTCTTTCCTCTTGAGATGAACAGCTCACCTGTACTGACTTCTTTATACCACACCTGTAACTTGTGTGCTCACTAAACAGTTCCACAAGCAAGAGAGCATGCACTCTTGTGTATCGAAACCAAGATTCATCCAGAGTTTTTAAATACATAGTGCACAGAATTGCCTAAAGATAACGTAGTTTGGAATTCTAAATGAGAGGAAACAGTACATGAAATTAGCAGGTGTTTTGTGGTGCTAGGAATTTGGGCCCGGCGCCATGTACCATCAAGGTAACCATCCCACCACCAAACTACAGTCCCAGCAAATGTAGCAGTTTGGATTGCTTTGCACAGTTTCATAAATCATAAATCACATGTTCAATGCCATTGCTCATGCTTACTAAGATCACTTCCTGGGAGAAAGTTTGCATATGCCCTAAGACAGACTTTGATCTGCAACCAAATTTTTTTCTCTGTTGTCGAAATGATAAACTACAAAATTATTGATGCTATGTGATTTATTTTAGACTTATAAATTAAAATTTATCATACTCAAAAGACTGAACATCTTCCTATCAAAAATAATGCATTTACTCCTAAAATTTGTATTATGTCTGGGCAAGAGAACCAAGTTTGCCCAAATTCATATATAAGGTACTCATTTTCAAACTGGCAAGTTGTCATTAAGGATGTATTCATACTTCTCACCACACCAGCACTTTGGGTAGTAGAGTTCTATAAATAGAGACCACATAAGGCCATTTTAAGAAAGGATAGAAAGGATTTGGGGCCATTTAAATGCAATGGTATGCCACAGAGTTTTGCAAATTCCTGTGGGAGCCCACCTTCCAGCAGCAAAGTTTGTGGGTTTTGCTAATTCTAGAAATAAGTATTGTTCTTTTGCTGTTTTTTCAGACATCCCATCCCAAGAAGCAAGAACAGTTGAAATATTACTTAATTAGGGTAAAGAGTACGGAACAGCACATAATACATTTTACTGAAAGTGTCTAGAAAAAGTAAGTTTCCTGTCTTTGAACTTGCAGCTCATTGGAACCATCTATCATCAGAGTTACTTTTAAACCGAGGACTAGGCACGTTCTAAATCATTGACTTGTGAAATTTGTTCAGTACTAAGTGCAGCACTGAGAACTTCAAAGTCTCCCTTTTCATCCTCAACTATTTTGCAAAGACTAGCTCTAAATGTAAATGGAGCCTTAGGCATCATTTGCTGTGACACACACCAAAGACAGCAAGATTGTAATTTTGTGGAAGGAACTGCTTCTGTGACTAAGGAGCAGCAAAGTTGTTTAGCCCACAGGGAAGCAGGTAGGAGCGGGTGAGAAGAATGCTGTCTCAGCCCTGCCA
Organism: Psammomys obesus; assembly: GCF_907164565.1. Taxonomy (NCBI): domain Eukaryota; kingdom Metazoa; phylum Chordata; class Mammalia; order Rodentia; family Muridae; genus Psammomys; species Psammomys obesus. The sequence continues at coordinate 4,682,357 of NW_026596147.1, forward strand.
GAGAGTTAAGCTTTCCCTGGCTGAGTAAGAAGCATGAAGGCAAGGATAGGAGGTATGCCAGTTATTGGCTTAGATCTTCCTATGGCACACTTAGCGTAGGTGCATAACTTTCTCAAAAAAGGGTTACCAACCCTCAGCCTCCCTCTTTAGTCCAAACCCTGTCCTCTGCAGAAGCAGTGGCTTGCTAATTCCTGATATCCAGGCTGAGTCTGACTGCTTCCTTTAGTACTTACTGCAATACCTTTAGCCACTGTAATTTTCTTCAGCAGAACATTATGCTTTCCCATTTGATCTCATAAGAAAACCTCAAGTGAAGAGAAATGACATGTTTTTCCTTCTTTTAGTTGTGACTGCTTAAAAAAAAAAAAGACAATAGTCAAACTGTTGTAGAAAAAATTAAATAAGTAAAGAAAAGTTATCCTGAACTGGATTAAATGTATATTCACACCCTAATTTAGGAGAATCATTCACTTTCAGATTTGAGTTATATCAAACAGTGCAAACAGATATTTTCTTTCAGTAGCCAATATGAAATATTTATGTTGTTCAATAATAGCCTTAAACAGCCATTATATAACTTAAAATTACATTTTTTTCATAAGTTATAGATTTCCCTCCCTCCTTTGCTACAGTCCATATTAGGTTTTAACAATAATGTGACACGTAGTTTCAGGTACTCAAACTAGCTCATTGTGACAGTCAGTCTTGAGTGTCAAATTGATAGGACTTGCAAACACTACACACATAAATCCCTAAGTGTGTCTGTGAGAAATTTTCTAGATTACATTACATTCAGCAGGGAAGACCAACTCTCATTGTGATTGGCATCATGCCATGGGCTGCGGCTTAACACACACACACACACACACACACACACACACAAACAAAACAGAATAAGGCTAAATAAAGAGCGGGAAGCTGTTGAGCACCAGCATTCATATCTTTCTGCTCCCTGGCTGTGAAGACAACTTGACCAGCTAACCTGAAAGCCCTGAGTCTTTGCTTTGAACATCCTAATGGGCTGCACTCTCAAACTGTGAGGCAGTTCTTCTCTAAGCTGCTCTAGTCAGGTCTAGTCACAGCACCAAGAGAAGTAACTGATATATGCTTGGTTGTGAATATGTAAGGAATTTCTAATTTGATAGCAAAAGATTTGAATATGAACTCGTGTGTCTCCCAGTGGTTTATTTAAATTGGGCCGATCTTAAGCCTATGTTGTGTTAAATTTTTAAAGTAAAACAGTTTATTCTTTCTAGGCAAATATCAGAAATTTCAAAAATGTTTTCATCGTAGAAGATTCTTCCCTCTTAGCAGTGTTATTTATTTCTGTTACACACTGAACAAACTCACTCCTACTGAATGCTATAGTTACAAAATAAAATGCCCCAGGTATGATCTGACTAAACTGTTTTCTGTGTTTTTGGATTTTATTTTTGGCTGTTGTTTATTTTCTAATCAGCAATCTAGTACTGACCAGTATGTTACTTTGGTAGACAAATTAACTTTTTTTCTTTTTTCTTTCTAAAATATTTGAATACTTAAAAAAAGTATCTTACATTTACACTGTTTCAATACAGTGCTTACACTAACATAATACAAAATATGAACCAAAATACTTCGTATTTAAGAAGACTTTGCCAGTGGACGTTTGTGCTTACAGCTTCCTGATGTGAATGATAAGCTGTATATGAATTATTAAGATCCATCTTATAGTCCCCATTGACTATAAGGAAGTAATTTATTAATGATTTAGAATGTAAATAATTCTACATTCATCCAAGAAAGAAGCAAAATTAAGTAAATAATCTTTTAAAAGTCAATATTAATTTATTCTTTCATTCTTTCATTAAAATTATTAAATACTACTATCATTGTTTGGGCTCGGTTAAGGTAACCAGAGTGGCTCCTCCTTTTATAAAGTTTTCTTGGTATAATGTTTTTGTAGAATGTATACAATTTACTCTTGTTCATTCATATGTTGATTTCTCTACCCCACTGTCTGGTTTCAAATTGGACATTGCATTGTGATGCTTATCCTCAGCATCACCTGTCTCAAGTTTGTGTAAACATGCCACCATTTGTTGTCTTTATTGCCAAAAAACAAAAACAAAACAAAACAAAAACAACCAGCCAGTGCTGAGCAATGGAGAGTATAGGATGGGACATCCTGGTCTGGAGGAGAGGAGAAAGGAGTGGAAGGAGGGATCTGACAGGAGAGGATCTGGAGAAATGAACCAGACCTAAGGTATGACTAAAAAGTACAATTTGAGAAATCTGAATGGGGCTTGGAGGTTTAGGATAGAGTAATTATTGCCCAGCATTGTGCTCTAGATTAATTAAATTAATCCTAGTCTCTATGTGGTGATTTGGGTATACAGCTGGTTTAAGAATGACCATTGTTTAACTAAAAAATAAACCAATATTAAATATTAATAATCAACAGCACAGTTTATCATCCATAGAAGGGATAGATTTAAAAAAAAAAAGGTGGTATAGAGTACAGTGTGTCTTATGAAGAAAGGATTATAGGAAGCAATGAAGGTAATGGCTTTGATTGAAAAGAGCAAACTCAGTCTTTCTGATTTAAGGTGAGAACTAGCGATTAGAGATCATTATGATGAATGCAGGTAGGAATGAAATTGATGAACAACAGAGCAGTCAGTATTTCAGGAAGAGGACAAAAGTGAGAAGTCCTGAGGAGAATGTAAATTCTTGGGTGCTTTCTATCTTTATCTGTACACTATGTGTGGAGTACCAACAAAGGCCAAAAGAGGGCATTAAATCCACTGGAACTGGAGTTAGCTGCCATGTGACTCCTGGGAATCAAACCTAGGTCCTCTGTAAGAGCAACAAGTGCTTTTAATCACTGAACCATTTACCAAGTCCACAGTATCCCAGGGAAGTGAGATGTACATGACATTCATATTAAGTAAATTCATAGGTTGTCCAATTTTTTTTTTTTTTTTTACTTAAAGTCAATTGCCAGATCCAGAATCCTGCTGAAGACTCCACCTTACCCCATGAGTTGAATAGGCTCAGGTTATGTTTTGGATGTAATTTTTCTTTCACTATTTTGTGATAGGGTATAATTTAACACAGGTGGGCCTTCCTTTTCTTCAACTTATGTAAGAGCCTACTCTTTGTGCTAAAACCTTGAATGTTTAACCAAATGTACATCTTAAGCATCCTCCTTTATTCTATTGCTCCAAACCTTTTCACTGTTCTAAAATATCCCCTGTGCTGCATCTGTCCATCTGCCTCTCTTCCTCCACTTCTTTCCTGGAACACCGCTTTTTGCTGTCATACATTTTCCTGTTACAAACATCATATAATAGTAACCAAACAGCTTGCCAGAAGGCTTCCTTCATTTAGCAGGATCTATTTATTTAGTCAGTTTTATAAAACCCTTAAATAAGTACCTGAAGTAAATAAACTTATACAGAGGAAATTTTTTTTTCTGCTCATAGTTGACAAGGTTTATTATGAGTGATGGCCTGTGTTTTGTGGATGTGGTATGGCAGAACATGATTGAATGGTTGTGGGAGAGCATGATTTTTTACCTTCTGGTAACAACAGAGAGGAAGAAGCATGAGGCTCAGTAGTCTCATCAAGGCGGTGCTGTCAGTAAGTTAACTTCCTCCGCTGACCCTTTTAATAGCATCCCAGGTTAATGATGAAGACTTCTAACAGCAGCAACTTTTGGAGACAACTATCAAAACTAGGACAGCGTTTGTTTCCTCTGTCATTGTTGATTTGATATCTGCATTTCTATTTGCAACTGAATAACATCCCGCTGCATGGATCTACTGTACTTTGTTTATCTCTTCACCAGTGGGAGGATTTCTTGTTTGCTTCTAGTTTTGACAGTTATGGATAAAGCTCTTATAAACATTTACACGTACCATTTTTGTATCAACCTATGTTTTCCAATGAGATGAGTACAAATCTGAGAGCGTGACTACATATTGAAATTGGATTTAGCTTTGTATGAGCTTTTCAGCTGCCTGCTAAGGTGACTGTTTTCCAATCCCCAGCAGACATGAATGAGAGCCATTTGTTCACATCCTCGCCTGCACTGCAGTATGTGGTAGTTTCTGTTATCTTGGCGAGTGTGGGCATGCAGTGGCGGTGACAGCTCAGTGACGTTTTCCGCTGATGACGTCATCGTGAGCATCACTTCCTGGGCTTCTTTGATACTTTACTTTTTAGACCATATGTCTGTTCAAGGTTGTCTCTTTTTTTTGGGGGGGGGGTTAATTTTTGTAATTGTGCTTTTTTGTTTTCCTTGAGGTTTAAATATTCTTAGAGTTCCTTGTAGGTTGTGGATATGTGACCTATGTTAGATATTTCTTTTTTAAATATTTTCTTCTAGCCTGTTGGTTTATTGTTTTCACTCTCTTGGAAATGTCCCTTGAAGAGAAAAATCCTTAAATTTTCATGAAAATAACATCAAATTTTTCTTTGATTTTTCATCAACTTTGTTGATGTAGTCAACATCTTTTGTTTTATGTTTTAAAATAAAGTTTTATGTTATTTTATTTTTACCCTTCATTAAAAAACTTTGTTTCAAGTTAAATTTTGAGAAGATATATTCATTTATAATCTTATAAAGTCCTAATGTTACTTAATATTTTATTATTCATATAAATTGAAGTGATAAAAAACCTAGGCAATTTTTAAAAGATGCTATTTTAATTTTTTTCAATATCTCATAGTTCATAATTTAATGGACCAAATAATATCACATTTGTTTACCCAATAATGTGTATATATTACTTTAGTTCATAGGAAGAAAAAATTAAACTAACAGAACATACCATCTAAATTATAGAATTAAAATGCTCAGAATGAACATACTAAGTAAGTATGAGATAGAAATAGCTACTTATTCATTACAGTCACTTTTTGGAGAAAAAAGGAATTCCAATTTAATATAAATTAAAACTACATAGGTGAGAACTCCAAATGGAATAGATAAATATTGTTTTAAAATGTTCTAATTTAATTGCTGGGTATGCTGCCAAAACTCTAGAAAGGATTCAGTGGCTCATGACAAAAGCGGAATAATGAATTACCATTCAAATGAAGTATTCTGTTTCCTTTCTGAGGGCATTCTAATTTTGCAAATAAAATCAAATTGGTGCAATCTACTTACATATGCAGGAATGCTTCCCCAAGCTCTTACCATAAGTTTTAGCCTTTTTACATTTTTGTGTCAGTCTCTCTCTCTGTTAGACAAGACAATTTGCAACCCAGGCTCCTTTGAGTAAGTAACAATGCTTGAATTATAGTTCTAATTAGAACTGTAAGAAACCCTTTTCTCTCACTAGATCTCCTAAGTTACGTTAAATATCTTTTACATTATCTAGGTCCATTCCCTTCTTTCAGAAATCATTTCTCTGAGGTCTCTGACATGCTCATCTAGTCTTGACTGGGAGAATTCTCTCTTCCACAATTTCTAAAAATTTTAATTATCCTTTAATTTAATAAGTGCCTATTTCATATTTGTTGTTCTGATGTCAACATAGTTGACTACACACAAAAATGAATAAATATGGGCATGTATTAGTGCTCTCATGGTGTTTAATTGTATATGTGTATTTAACTTGTCATTCCTCTCTTGATTCTATCTGTAGTGCTTAGGAAAGAAATAATATAATTTACTTGATAAGCACATATTCAAATTAAAAACTAGGCTTCTTGGCACTGGCCTTCTACTACTTTAGAAGCTGAGACATGAAGATTGCAAATTCGAAGCCAACTTAGGCTGTAGAGTGAATTCAGGCCAGCACGCTCAATGTTGCAAGATATTGTCTCAACTTAAAAGAACTGAAATGCTTGGAAGAATGGGGGAGTGGAGGTAGGGAGAAGGACCTGGAGTGGACAGGAGCTCCACAAGGAGACCAACAAAGCCAAAAATCTGGACCCAGTGGGTCCTGCAGAGATTGATGCACTAATCAAGAAACATGCATGAGAGGACCTAGACCCCCTGCTCAGATGTAGCCCATAGGCAGCTCAGTCTAGTAAAGGGGGTAGGGGGGTTGTCTCTGACATGATCTCCATTGCCTGCTCCTTGATCACTTCCTTCTGGAGGGGGTGGTGGGTAGAGGAGGAGGATGCAGGCAGTCCTGATGAGACTTGGTAGGCTAGGGTCAGCTGGTAGAGGAGGAGGACTCCCCCTTTGAGCAAATTATGGGAAGGGGATAAGGAGGTAAGGAGGAAGAGGGAGCAAGGGTAGGACCAGGACAAGGGAGGGGGCTACAATAGGGATATGAAGTGAATAAATTATAAAAATTAAAATAAAAGTTTTTTAAAAGGACTGACATGGCAGAGTATTAACGTAGCATGAGGAAAGACACGAGCTCAAGTTTTCTTGCCACAAAAAGGGAAAATAAGAAAAAAAAAACTAAGACAAACTTGTTTTTAAAGAGGTAATCTGGCAAGCATTTATGTAGTCATTACTCCCTTTTATTTTCTCTTGCAATGCGAGTCACAGTTAACTTCTCTGAACTCATGCTCTCAACTTCCGGAAAGTCAGTCTTTCATAAGTGTGACAAAACATTTAAATGGAGGAGACGTGCATTTTGGCTCTTGGAAGTAGAGGTACGAGTCCACAGCAGATTAGTTTCATTGCTGTGGACCTGTGTCAAAACAGAAATGAATGGAGGATCAAAGACACTCACTTCATGGACTACTGACCTACTTCACTCCTGTAAGATCCCAGCAGAAAGACACACATGGTATATACTCATTTATATAGACATATAACATAGGATAAACCTACTAAAATCTGTACATCTAAAGAAACTAATCAAGAGAGAGGACCCTGACTAAAATGCTCAATCCCCATCCCAAAAGGCAAAGAGAATGGACATCAGAAGAAGAAAACAGGAAACAACCTAGAAACCTGTCACAGAGGGCCTCTGGAAGGCTCTGCCCTGCAGACTATCAAAGCAGACACTGAGACTTATGGGCAACTGTTGGGCAGAGTGCATGGAATCTTATGTAAGAAATGGGAAATAGTATGATCTGGAGAGTTCAGGAATCCCACAAGGAGAGCAACAGAACCAGAAAATTTGAACACAGGGAACTTCCCAGAGACTCATACTCCAACCAAGTACCATGCATGGAGGAGATAACCTAGAACCCCTGCACAGATATACCCCATGGCAGTTTAGTGTCCAAGAGGGTTACATTGTAATGGGAAGAGGGACTGCCTCTGACATAATCTGATTGGCCTGTTCTTTGTTCACCTCCCGCGGAGGGGGGAGCAGCCTTACCAGGCCACAGAAGATGACAATGCAGCCACTCCTGATGAGATCTGATAGACTAAGATCAGAAGGAAGGAGAGGAGGACCTCCCCTGTCAGTGGACTTGGGGAGGGGCATGCATAAAGAAGAGGGAGGGGAGGGTGGGGCTGGGAGGGGAGGAGGGAGGGGCTTATGGGGGGATACAAAATGAATAAAGTGTAATTAATAAAATAAAATTAAATTTAAAAAATTAAAAAAAATATCCCATCCAGCTGTGACCTCACTACTGGCTTAATCCATGAGAAGGTTCACATGTTCACGACACAACTGCCTTTCAGTAGTGCTGCCATCTAGGGACTAAACGCTCACTATTAGCGCTTCCAGGAGGTCATTCATATCCAAACTCTACAAACACACACCTACCTTATATTTCCCAGCTTTTAAAAAAAAATGTAATTCATTCCTGTGACACATTCTCACTAAGATTTCCAAGCTTAAAACCACCCTTTTCTAACAATATTTACAATATGCTCTTAAATGTGGAAACCATATTTGAGATGTAGAGCAAGTCTGTGTAAGTAAGTGCATGTTGTTTTGAATACTAATAAATTAAATAAGAGTCTTTGGCGTTTTTTTTTTTTTTTTTTACATGATAGAGACAACTATTCACTGACTCATATTGTGGGCAAGGAAAGCAGTGGAGCGTGCACAGGAACTATTGATAATGAGCGAGGACATATTTGTCTTATCACTGCTAGGCAAACCTTTAAGTCATCACTTCTCAGCCTTTAGAGGATTGATAACCTTTTCACAGGGGCCACCTAAGACCATCAGAAAACAGAGATATTTACATTACAGTTCAAAACAGTAGAAAAATTACAGTTATGAGGTAACAATGAACATAATTTTATGGTTGGGGGCCACTACAACACCAGAAACTATATCAAAGGATCACAGCATTAGGAAGGTTGAGAACCACCACTTTAAGTTATCCCTTCTACATTTTGCATGGCTCGATCTTTTTTTAAAGCTAGATTTACTTATATATTTTTATATGTGTATTGTGTGTCTACATGGATGGATGTGTACTGTGTGTGTGTAATGCACACAGATGTCAGAAGAGGGCATTGAATGCCCTGGAATTGGACTTTCAGACAGTTGTGAGTGGCCATGTGAGTGCAAGGAACAGTACCAGGTCCCGTGGAAGAGCAGTCAGCTCCGAAGCACTGTATCATCTCTCCAGAACCCTCACTTGGCTGTGGACATGCCTCAGGGATCTGAGTGACTCCATGCCCAGCCTTGAAGGCTGGATTTCAGGTGTACACTGCCAAGGCTGGATCTTTATGTGAGTTTGAAGTGTGTGAGCTCAGGGCTCTTGCATGCGGGACAGCCCATCCTCCTGCATGTGTCCCCACACTTTCTTTATCAAGTTTGGTCAAACTATCTGCTTAATAAGAAACTATTCTTTGTTAAAATTTCTCATGTGGCTTATGGTAACTATTATTAGCATTTTGTCATTATTTGTTTTTGTTTTTGTTTTACCTTTTATAATTTTTTAATTATTATTTTATTTATTTTTTACTAATTATAATTATTCACTTTATTTACGTTGTATCCCAGCCATAGCCCCCTCCCTCGTCCCCTCCTAATCCCACCTTCCCTCCCTCTTTTTCTCCCATACCTCTCCTCCAGTTCACTGACAGGAGAGGTCCTCCTCCCCTTTCATCTGACCCTAGCCTATTAGGCCTCATCAGGACTGGCTGCATTGTCTTCCTCTGTGGCCTAGTAAGGCTGCTTCCCCATCAGAACCCACCACTACACATACATCTCAGGGGGAAGTGATCAAAGAGCCAGCCACTGAGTTCATGTCAGAGATAGTCCCTGTTCCCCTTACTAGTTTACCCATTTGGACACTGACCTGTCATGGGCTACATCTGTGCAGGGATTCTGTATCCATGCATGGTCCTTGTTTGGAGTATCAGTCTCAGAAAAGACCCTTTGCCTAGAGTTTTTGGTTCTGTTGCTCTCCTTGTAGCTCTCCTGTCCCCAAAACAGAGAACAGGACAAGCCCCTACACAGGGGCCTCTGAAAGACTATACCCAGTAGGGTATTAAAGCAGATGCTGAGACTCATAGCCAAACTTTGGGAAGAGTGCAGGGTCTCTTATGAAAGAAGGGGTCATTATTTGTCAAATGTCCATGGATTATATCCTACGTGATCTATTCTGAAATTCCATCAGATCGATATCTATCCTTTATATTTCCTTTTACTATTTATTACTGTTACAAGCTTGTTTGGAATGATTTCTACAGGATGTCATATATTCAGATATTTTTCCTTTGTAACTGGAAGACAGGGTTAGATGATCTAATCAAACCTCGCTTTTAAAATGAAAAAAAGTGAGGCAGAGTGATATGCATTTATGCCACTGTAAATCTCATTATGAATATCACTTAGTGAGGTCCTTCTCCATTTGCCAAGGACGATCCTAATTCACTTGAAGAAGTTAACTTCCAAGTTGAAGACACCCTCAGAGTTTTCCAGATATGACTTTCTATCATTATGAGGTTGAGTATATTTCACAACTACAGTCAAGGGACTTTATGATTGGCCTGAGTCCATCTATTCCACATAACTTACATTAATAGGAATTATCATTAGATGAGAAAGACATCAATCGAATACAACCATTACATTAAGTATAATATGCTAAACTGTTGACCTTATAACCAATTACTGAAGGACAGCTTGCACAAAAAAAAAAAAAAAAAAGCCTGAGGTGGCTATGGTATGAGCTAAAGAGCAGACCCTGAATAACTGATGTTTTTCAGGTATATTACTTGTTATTAGAAAGCTTAACATTTAACTGAGAAATAATTTGGATTTTGAGAGCCTTCAAGTTTCCAGAGACTCCAAATCAGTGTTAATGATATCATCTTTATAACAACAAAAGTAATAACCTGTGACAATATGATTTTGCTTTTCTCAAATAAATTACACTTACGGCAACCACACAGATATTAATATGATTCATTTAAAAGTAATAACAAAGCATGGATAAATAAAGCAAAAAAACCCCACAACCCCTAAAATGTTAATTCTCATCCTGCCCTTTTGGGTTGGAACATATACTGCCCTTTACAAATATCAAGTTCTATGTTATTTGGTGAAAGCGTATCCAAGTAGAGTGAATTGGAAGTCTAAATGTTTTTCTCATTTCACTTCAATCCAGACAGTTATTTCTGGTCACTAGGAAAGTGTCCAATCTCTCCTTTATGCTCTGGCTAAACTAAACATATTCAGTGATGTGTTAAAACTCTGGAATAGAATTATGAATTCCAGAGAAATTGATTCTTGATGCCTAAGAGCAGAAGATTACTATAGAGTTTCAAGATTTGTGATCTTTAATTCATATAATAACAATTATTTATTGAAAGTTCCTATATGACAGGCAGTTATTTTTTTAACTTAAAAATTTTCATAATAACCAAGTACACATATTCTCAATATAAATAATTTAGTCTATGAGCATAAGAATTGACTTTTTTTCTGTTCCTATAATCCTCTCCCCATATACCTGAGTCAAGGTTAACCATTGTTTTTAGCAGATGTCAAAGCAGCTGCTTTAATAAACAGACTTGAGTGAAAACCCTGATGGAGGTCAAAGGAAGCAGCAGAACATACTACTGATATTCCCAACCATATTTAATGCTGTTCTTACAGCAGCTGAACTGAAGAATTCCCATAATCCCAGCAGTGGAAAGTGGGAGGGTCAAGAAGGAATTCAAGAACAGTCTTTGATACACAGAGCCTTTGAGACCAGTATAGACTCAAGTGAGACCTTGCCTCTCAAAACAAATTGAAACAAAATGATTGCCTTCCTGTGTGTTTTATAAAGTAGAAGACTCATGTCCATTTCTCTTGCCTCTATTTATAGAACTCTATTATTATGTAAAAGTTTAAGGTTCATAGAGACAGATTTGTCAGCCATTTCCTTTATTGCTATACCTTTATATTGCTTAAAAGGCTTCCTATAATAAAATATAATTTAAATTTCATATAAAAATTTCCTCCGTAATATAATGATATTTTTATTATTTTTATTTTTACTCATGGTATTTTATATTTATTACTACTCGTGGTATGCGAGGTGCAAGTTGGTAAGTACATCTGGCAGCAGATTTACCAAGTTTCTCTTATTTTCCTTTCCGGCTATTGGACCCCATGCTCTTTGTCAACCTGCAAATGGGTTCTATATGGACAGTACCTGTGTCTGTGTTCTGCTTCACTGGCTGCTCTTTTCTTGTGTCAAATTTATACATCTAAAAATATTAAAAATTAATTACTATAATTTGATAAGATGTTTTTGTAGCTCCCAGTGTCTTTAAAGGTTTTCATTTTCTATGTTTTAAATTTTATTCTTTTAGGCAAAGCTGGAATCTCTTAATAATGTTCCCTGCAGCAGTGTTAATTTTAAAAAATCTCACTGAATTGACAAATTTTGAGATTATGGACATTTCTATTGCCTTAACTCAACATGATAGAACATATGAGCCCATTTGTTTGTATCTTCCCTTAGGCTTTCAAATGGAACTTTATAATTTGCTTTGTGGAGATGCATGCTTTTATAATTAGGCTTGCTCCTAGTTTAATATGTGCTTTGCTAGCATTATTTGAAACTCTTTAGTTACATTTTCAGTTTGGTTATTGCTTTCTCTGGTTGTTCATCAGTCTGATAGTAGACTCCTTTTGGATTTTTAACTTTTTTAGCTAGACCTTGTCTTTGCTTCTAGTAATTATCATGCATGTGTTTATATTTTATTTGTCAAGACTTCTAACATATTGTTCAAAAGACTTGGAGGCAGAGAGCTTGTGTGTCTTGTGGCTAAAATACAGAATAATGTTGTTTCTAATATTTCTGTCATGTGTGCTAAAGATTAAACATTGCTGGTGGCTTCAATTTTAACAGGTTTCCTTATACTTTTTGGTCACTAAATAACTGTTACTATGATGTGTCAGGTTTTGTTGTTGCTGTTATATTTTAGTTTTTTAAAAAATTATTATTATTATTTATTACAATTTATTCACTTTGTATCTCTGCTGTAACTCCCTTCCTCATCTGCTCCTGGTCCCACCTTCCCTCTCTCTTCTACCCTTGATAGGGAGGACCTCCTTCCCTACTATCTGACCACAGCCCATCAGGTCTCATCAGGACTGTCTGGATCTCTGTGGGCTACTAAGTTCACCACTCCAGAGGGAGGTGATCAAAGAGCAGGCAAGCAAGTTCATGCCAGAGATTTCCCCTGTCCCCTTACTCAGTAACCCCCCACAGAGAATGAGCTACCCAAGGGCTACATCTGAGCAGGGGGTCTATGTCCTCTCCATGCATGGTCCTTATTGATTCATCAGTCTCTGCAGGACCCCCTGGACCCTGATGTTTTGGTTCCATTGGAACACCTGTCTCCTCCAGGTCTTTTTACCTCTCCCCTTTTCCATAAAATTAGTCTTTCAGAGGCCTCCTGTGGTAGACTCCTCCTGTTATATTTAGAAAACAGGATAGTTGTTTCTTTTTTTTGTTTGTTTGTTTTTAGCACATGATTATCTAAAATTGTTTTTATCTCTCAAACTCAAAGTAGCTGTGTGCGACCAATGAGACCCAAAAGAATTGAGCAAGGCACTAAACCTACTCCATCAGTCCTGGAAAAGGAAGGTCTAGGAAACTGAGGGTCTTTAAGCTTGGTAAATGCAAATTATGAAGATTAGATCAGTTATGAGGATATAAGAAAGTGTTTAGGGGGTGTCTAAGAAGGCGATTTAAGGTATATAAAAGAAATTAAAAAGATGTTTGAGATTTCTTCCCCTCAGGAGTGCTTTTGTTGTGTTAACACTGTTCAGAGATTTAACATTAATCAGATTTTAAACTGTTTCCCAAGCTAAATTGTAATACAATCTGAGTCTATGAAGGAATAGCGAGTATGCTTATCTTGGTGCAGATCAGCAGCAAGTAGCCCGCAGCGGGTGGGAGTAAGGGCCTGTGGTCCATGTGGACAGCTGAGAGCCAAGGCCACGTGGAAGACAGAACTGGCTAAAGATTTCGGACACTAGACTTTGTAATTAAATTCACAGACAAACGATTCGTACATACCTCAGGAGGATCAGATCAGCAGCATGGTCCCAGCAGCCTCTGGGATGGTAGCAGGTGTGTGTGCTGAGTGAACCAGATAAAAGGTTTGGGATCAAAGTCCTTGCAGGCAAGGGGGTTCTGCCGGCATGGCATGACCATCCCTGCTAGGAGGACTTTAGCTGTTAGAGGGAGGAGTAATAGTGCAGGTCCCAAAAACACTGGACATAGGGACTTCAGAGCAATTGCCTGTACGTACACCACAGGAATATAAATCAGGCGTTTTGGGGGCACAAGATCTGAAACAGCAGTGATTTGGATAAATTTTGCAGCAGGCACCCCTGGGGTGTTTGGCATTGCATTTTAGGCCCTGTGGTGGCCATTTTTCCAGTTTTTGCTGGAGACCCCAAATACTATTTCGAGGTGACCCTCAGAATAGCTTGGGATGGCAAAGGGGGTAGTAGGGCAGCCTTGGAAAGGACATCTCCAAATTCCTAAGGCTCCCCAGAACAAAGACCTGTTCTTTGTTCTGGAAAGGGCTTGTCCTCCCGCAGCTGTGACCTGCACCTGGCACCTCTTAGGCTATGGCTGGGAAATGTCAACTTGCCCAGAGCTCAAAATCAGTCTCATCAGTAAAAAGGTAGGGACTGAGATGCAGCAAGAACCTGGAGGCTAGGTCCAACTTTGATAAATATGCTTCTCAACCACTTTTCCAAGGCCTGAAACTCAAAAGAAAACTCTTGGAAACTCCTCTCATCCCTTCCTCCTGCCTTATTCAGACCCTGTGATGAAAGGTGACAGAAGCCAATTCTGCATCTTAGCAAGCAAACCTTAGGCCAGTTACAGTTTCGAAGGTTGCGTCCTAATGCAGGGTTGAGAACCACGAGCAGATCTAAGAATGAAAACTACAATTAGTTGAATTGCTCATTGCAAACCAGACATGTGCAGGACTTGCTATTTCTGGTCTTCGTTATTTACTGAAACTAAATAAATGAACTGCTGCAAATCACAGAAGCTAAATTTCATCCTAGGCCAGTTTGGCAGCTGCCATGTAGATACAATTGCAAGAGTCATTTTGGTTAAAAACATATCATTAGCTGAGAGTGAAATGGTTGGTAAATATCACGAGTTTTGATTACATGTTTCCTACTTCATGATCTCAATAACAACTAACTGTTTATTCTACTTGGATGTCATCATGATGAGCCTTTCTAATCACTTAGTCTCATTATCGCCTCATTTTTCAGTGTTTTTCAGGTTTTATCTGTGAGATCCTGACTACCACGTTTTCAATATTTCCAAATCTTCCATAAATTATCTCCAGTTTCATAAAATAGATTTTTCTGTTACAAAACAATGTCAGATTGTTTAATAATATAAAGCAAATTCTTTTCATACAATGGATGTTTGTACCTACATAAAACATTGATTTATAATTTCTTTCTTTAATTTTTAGCTATTTATTTTTTATTCATCTATTTCAGACAGTATCAATCTTTGGGAAGGAGGATTTGTTATTTCTCATAAAAATTTTAATTTTAAGTTTTAAAATTTTTGTTTTTTATATTAATTACAGTTTACTCACTTTGTATCTCAGCTGTAGTCCCTTCCTCATTCCCTTCCATTCCTCCCTTCCCTCCCTCATCTCCTCCCTTGCCCCTTTCCAAGAGGATCTCCCCTTCCATTTGAGCCTAGATTATCAGGTCTCATCAGGACTGGCTACATTTTCTTCCTCTGTGCCCTGGGAAGGCTGCTACCCCCTCAGGGGGAGGTGATCAAAGAACTAGCCACTGAGTTCATGTCAGAGACAGTCCCTGTTCCCCTCACTAGGGAACCCACTTGGATACTGAGCTGCCATGGGCTACATCTATGCAGGGTTCTAGCTTTTCTCCATGTTTGGTCCTTGGTTGGAGTATCAGTCTCAGAAAACACCCCTGTGCTCAGATTTTTTGGTTCTGTTGCTCAGCTTGTAGAGCTCCTGTCCTCTCCAGGTCTTACTATCTCCATCTTCTTTTGTAAGATTCCCTGCACTCTGTCCTAAGTTTGGTTATGAGTCTCAGCATCTGCTTTGATACACTGCTGGGTAGAGTCTTTCAGAGGTCCTCTGTGGTAGGCTCCTGTCCTGTTTCCTGTTTTCTCCTTCTCCCAGTGCCCATTCCCTTTGCCTTTTTGAGTGAGAATTAATGATCTTAGCCAGGGTCCTCCTTCTTGTTTAGCTTCTTTTTAACTTTTAAAAATAAAAATGTTACTGTGAGTCTGGGTTCAATTCTTACTTGTGATCCTTCTGCCTGAGCCTTCCAAAGGCTAGGAATGCTGTCATCTTACAGCCACCTTTGCTGATTTTAGTTCTTACTCCTTTTCATTCATTTTCTTTTCACAGTAACATTTTATATTTATTAAGAAACTATTCATTATTATACTAGAATTCTTCTTCTTCTTCTTCTTCTTCTTCTTCTTCTTCTTCTTCTTCTTCTTTTTTATTTTTCAAGACAGGGTTTCTCTGTGTAGTCTTGGCAGTAAACTTGGATTCTTTATGAACTGGAAATTACTTCTAATCCTGACACTGATGAAATTTATCAGATGTGCTTTGCTGAAATTATGAAAACTCTGTTATTTTATTGTTTTCTTCGTTCCTGTAGTAATTAAAGTATATGCATCTTTTCTTGGAGGGAATTCCTGCTTTTAAAATTATTTTTTTACTCAGCATAAAAGTAATGAGTTTCCTTCAGGCAGAATAAATTAGTAAGACATATCTAAGAAAAGAAACGAGATTAACTTATTTCACAAGAAGAAGAAGATCTTCCTAAGTACTAGGAGACCTGGACAGCATCATGCCAACAAATATTCCTGAATCACTTCCCTTTCACCATTCCCTTCTTTTCTTTTTGTACAAAAGCAACTGGGGAACCTGCAGTGATACATGCATACCCAGTGATCATAAATACAAAAACAACACAAAACAACAAACAACAACAGCAACAACAACAAAAACCTTAAAACACTGGGCTAAATTGGCAATAATGGTGAAACATTTCACCAAGGTAAACATATATGAGAATAGTTTCTAATAATAGAGGTTCAACTTAAAAGTTAGGCATCATCTTGTGTTTTTGAGGTTTGCATTTTAATTAATACTAAATAACTCTGGTGACAAATGCTACTGGTAAAAAAAGAGGTGTTACAATGTTATAAAAATTTGCACATTAAGGGCTAAAGTAATTAACACACACTGTCCCATGCACTCCATTCATAGGTTTTTGGCAAACAGAGGACCTAGAGCCTCTGCTCAGATGTAGCCCATGCAGCTCAGTATCCATGTCGGTGTCCTAGTAAGGGGAACAGGGGCTGTCTGTGACATGGACTCAGTTGCCCACTCTATGATCACTTCCTTCTGGCAGGAAGGCCTTGTCAGGCCTCAGAGGAAAAGGATTCATGCATTCCCAGTGAGACTTGATAGGCTAGGGACAAATGGTAGGAAAGGAAGCCTCCCCATTTCTGTAATCTAGGGAAGTGGTTAGGGCAGAAGAGGAAGGGAGGGTAAGACCAGGAGGAGATGAGGGAGGGGACTACAATCAGGATATAAAATGAATAAATTAAATAAATAAATAAATAAATAAATAAATAAATGAAAGTTCTTAAAGTATGGAAGGCCCACTATGTGAAATTATAATCATTTATGTATCAGTTCATCATGAAGATACAGTTGAGAGAAACTCTTTGGAAAACTCAGAAATTTGTTATTATCATCATCATCATCATGTAAATGATGGTACCTCCTTAAAGTTCTCAGCAATCTTCCTTGCAAGAATCTATCCAAAAGAAACACATTGAAAGAATGCAAGCAATCTGCAGCCTAGCCTATTGTACTGAAAAACCAAGAGGTCCTCCATGCAAGGAGATATCAACACATTTTTTTGTTCATTTCTTATAGAAACGTGCTATGAAGCATATGTTTCTCACCTTTGATGACAGTTGGTTCAGGTCTCACATTTCTCCTCTTCATTCTTACCCACTGGAAAGCGCAAGCCACGAATGGTAGTGTACACCTAAAGACCCAGCACTTGGGATGCCGAGGTCAGAAGTTCTAAAGCCTTAGGCCTGGACCATATAAAGAAACTCTGTTTCAAGAGGAAAGACAGAAAATAAACAAGATATTTCTGGTTAGAATGCCATTAACCTAGTAATTTCAACCATGTTTATCCCAAATTATTCCTCACTTCCCAAATATTAGTGCTCTATATTTTCTTTCTGTCTCCCTCCCATGCTTTCTAGTCACTCCTCCATCCCTCACACATTACACTTTTTCTCCTGAAGTGGACAGAAAGCTCCACTTGGCTTCCAGCATTAAGAAAAGGCTCAGTGATTACTTAGGCACAGTATGTATTTAAACCGAACCAAGCATCATTGAGTGACCCTCTTTGAAGACCCTCTTGTATCCAGGGGCTTTCTCATCCACATTTTGCTATCCGTGGAGCCTCTTTATGCCTGGTCTTAGTAATTTTGTTGGCCTTTGAGACATCTAGAAGTCTTTCTTTCTTGATATCCATTATACTGAATTTAAGATATTCCTCATACATCTGTCCAGCAAAGCAGTGACCTTTTCTGGCTGGTCCACAGCCTTTCATGTCTTAGATTTCTCATGCCTTAGTCAGAAAAGGATGCTGAGCCCCAAGCTGCCTGAGCCTTGTCACATGCTCTTTGAAGTTCCTTTTATCATTTGAGATGAGGGAAAGAATCCATGGGGACAGGGGCATGTCCTGCTCCATGAGAGCCCTTTCTAAAACTCTGCTTCTCCATTCAATCCTTCAGACCATTTAGCTACAATTCTCTCATAGTTTCTTGAGTTTTGCTTTGGAATACCATGACTAGTGTTAGAAAACTGGCTCAAGTAAATCTAAAAAAAGAAAATACCATTTACAGTGTTTATTATAATCATAAAGGACATAATTAAAATATTAAAAAAATCATAAAGTGATAGAGTAACTTGTTTACAGAAAATACAGTGCAGTCACTTAACATACAATTCACTGCCTCCTAAGAAACTGTTTAAAATGTAATGATAGCTCTATCTCAAGTGGCACAAACTTGCATATACTCTATGAATATAATTATATAAAATACTGTCTTATCAATATTGGGATCCTTAAGTAATATTTTAATTTTCCCTATAGAAAAAGAAATTGTTACCAATAAAAGTAGTTTCTGAAGAAGTAAATTTTTTATAAAAGTTCTGGAAATTGACCTGAAAACTATAGGAATGATCCCCATAAAGATATATTGCAGGAAATCTGTGGAAATTTTTTTTTTAAAAAAGGTTGAGTTATTTCTATTCTTTGTGAATGAGATTTAGCTTACATATATGTATGTGCACAATATGCATATCTCGTGCCCATGAAGCTGAGAATAAGGCACTGGAGCCCCTAAAAATTGAGTTATAGATGGTTGTGGACTGCCATGTGAGTACTGGGAACTCAATTTGAGTTCTCTACAAGGGCAGTAAGTGTTTTAACTTCTTAACCGTATTTGCTGCCCAAGTTTTGGTTCTTCAACTACTTTCAAACCTTGCATGAGTTTGGCAATGACATTGTAATATTGAAAGCTGATGTCTGTGATTCATCAGATAATTATTCATAGGTGCAAAGTGATTCTTTAACAGCTTAGAGATATTTAGTCTTTGATTAGTGGTATCATATTTGGTTACTTTTTCTATTCCCAAATCTTACATACTTAGGAATTAAAGACGGATTAAGTAAGTATACAGGATACATTGATAGCTCATGGGTCAACTAGCTAATGATAATAAGTCTCCTCATTAAGTTTTAATTTCTATTGTGTTTTATGGTCTTTGTGAAAAAAAGATATATGCACTTAATTTATGGTATTAATAATCTTACGTATCTCTCTATGTAGGCACTTAAGAATGTAGTATGGTTATTAGTTAAAGGTATGGTACCTTTGTTTGCTGAGTTAACATTCATTTTTTTCTCCAGGTATTTATTATAATATTTGACTGAAATTAAAATAAACTATTTATCCCATTAGTATTTCCAGAGGTAATAGTAAATGCAACTGAGAATGTAATTTTCTTCTTAATTAAATTATAAACACTTCAATGTCCACCGTGTAATTTGGGATAGCTGAAAGGTTTCCTTGGTTTGTTTTCTTCGTGGTAATGAACCTGTGTGACTTTAAAGCTCTGTCTTTTTCATTATCTCCCACTATTAAGAAAACAAAACAAAAAACAAACAAACAAAAGCCCTTCTATTGAGGGATGCAGTTTCCAACAAGTGGAGCCTCACAGCCTTCCTGGCTCCTGTCGTATGTATATGCCATTTCACCTGGCATCATACACTTCCATATTAAAGGGGAACCAAGGATCAATGAAATAACCTGCTCATGCTTCTCTGTTAAGTGAGAATCACATGTGGACCTTGTTCGTGTTGACTTGAAAGGTATACGTGTTTAACAGAGCCGATTTAGTTTCTACACAATGTAGGATTTTGCAAAATGGTCTCCTTCTATAGGGTTGATACCATGCCTCCTCCTGCCGACTGAGTCACAGGAACATGTCTCCACGATACCAATCCTTTTCTTTTTTATGAAAGAATACTCTGAACACGTGTCTTTGATAGGTTGCTACTATTCTCCTGTATGGATTCTGCCTTGGACTACCACGAATACAACCACTAGGTAAGCTGAGTCTTCCAATTGACTTCCAATTTCCACATCCCATGATTTTTATATCCACTGATTATTATCAACAGGATTTACTAATTTGAGACTCACAGTTTCCAGGCGAATGTGCCTGTTTTGTGAAACTGAACACCAGAAAACACACATAGTTCATCAACCTGTTAAAGTATTCAGTGTGTCCTCTTGTCTGAGCTTAAAGATGGTTCAGGCTACCATGCTCAGAATCAGTGTTCCTGGAACACAGGGCTCAATGGTAAAAAGCACAAAGAACAAGCCTACATCGGGGATCCAGACACATTGGCTCTTACCTTCCTGTAAGACACTTCTATCAAGCACCTAGAGATAGATGAGGAGGATTCGTCAGAGAAGCACCCTTAAAGCTCAGTGTAGTGTGGACAATGCAAACTATTCTTGTGGGAACACCAAGGCTGACATTTCTGTAATCTATATTTTATAATTTCTGCTGGCCTAGAATTCTTAGTAATCTTCACTTTTTAGTAATATTACAAACAGCTAAGTGAGAGAAACACAAGTCTATTACAAATTAGAAGGCGACATTTAAAGGACCCTTTTTTAATGCAAAGGCATTTTTGTGTTAGGTACAAAATTAACAGTATAATTAGAGTAAATCAAAATAGTCTGTGTCAGTTTTAATTTTAGGAAATGTTAATTGCATATTGCTTTATGCTCTGTCTGTATGATGGACTTCCACAATTAGATTAGGAGTTGTAGTTTGAAGATCCAACTTCAGGGTAATTAAAATACTAGATAATTAGCCATATTCCCTATGACTTACACCCTTCAAAATTTTGGCTGTATTCCCATGTTTTACTATTTTTAATGAACATAAACTTTTTTACCTTTTCTTTTCTGTTACCATGGTTTGTTTTCTTTGTTTTTTAGACTTCCTTCAAACCAGTAGGTAGCTGATCCTGGTCTTAAATTCTTGGTCTTCATGTGCCAACCTCCCAAGTGCTGAGCTCTCAGGCATATGCCACCATTACTGGCACACATTTTGTTCTTTATTAAATAATAGTCTCAGAGATTATTGTCAACAGGCTGCTATTACATTACAAAAGTGGATTTTGATTTCGACTGTCATGTTCTTATCCCATCAAAGGACAGGCTGGCAGTAGCAGTTTTAAAATCTATATTCTATCTACCTTCCTGAGCTTGAACAATGGGGGCCTTTACTTATGGCAAAAGGTAAAAGACTATTAAGTTGTTGATCTATTTCTGATAACATCGTAAAAACCTGTAGGAGTTCTAAACCAATATCTTGACAATATTAAGCATCAAGTCCTATGAATTACAGTGAAGACTTATTTGTTTATAAAAGAGATGGGGGAAAATAAAGATTCAGCATGTAACTATGCTGTGCAAAAAAGAATAAAAATCCCTATAGTCTAGTAAAGCACAAAAGTGAAGGGAAAGGGTACGTAAGAAGGTAGACACTTGTAAATCAAACAGAAACATAAAAGAGAGGAAGGGGCCAAAGAGTTTAATTATTTGGAAGTAAAAATGATTCATCAGTATGATACTTGGACTACAGGAAATTGAGATTACACTCTATTTTTCAAAGCCCCAGACAGTTTCGGTTCTCATAGCTTTGGTTCTAATTTCCTGGATGTACAGTAAAAAAAGGATGACCTTATGTATACAATTGTGGCAATCAAACACTGTCCACAATGTGACTCAATTTAGAGTCATGCAGGAGATGAAGAGACACTTCTGGGCATTTGTGGTCACTTTTAGACCATGTGAACTGAGGAAGGAAAAATCTCTTTGGAGGTGAACCACCACATCCCAAGACTTTGTTCTAGGTAAAATTAAAATAAAGAAATGAAAAAAAAATGAGCCTACATTTTTGCTTTGTTTGTCTTCTAGACAACTGTAGCATGAACAGCATCTGCCAGACATTTCTCCGTCATGTGGTGAGCATCTCTCGTAAGCCTTCCCTGTGCTGAGGGGCTAAAATCTTCTGAACCTGTGAGCCAAAGAAACTCTTCCCTCTCCCTACCTGTGATGCCCAGCATTTTTTCATTACTAATTACACATTATTCACTTTGTATCCCTCCTGTGGTTCCCTCTCTCCTCCCATCCCAATCCCTCCCTTCTTCTCCTCTCTGTACACATGCCTGTCACCTGATAGGGGAGGTCTTCTTTTCCTTCCTTCTGATCCTAGTCAATTAGGTCTCATCAGGAGTGGCTGCACTGTCTTCTTCTGTGGCCTGGTAATGCTTCCCCCCCTCAGGGGGAGGTAATTAAAGAACAGGCCAATCAATTCATGTCAGAGACAGTCCCTGTTCCTATTACTATGGAACCCACTTGGATACTGACCTGCCAAGGGCTACATCTGTGCAGGGGTCTTAGGTTATCTCTATGCATGGTCCTTGGTTGGAGTATGAGCTTTATTTGTAATAGCCAGAAGCTGGAAACAGCCTAGATGCCCCTCAGTGGAGGAATGGATACAAATATTGTGGTACATCTACACAATGGAATACTACTCAGCAATAAAAAAAAAAAAATCATGAAATTTGCAGGTAGGTAAATGGTGGGATCTGGAAAAGATCATCCTGAGTGAGCTATCCCAGAAGCAGAAAGACACACACAGTATATACTCACTCATTTAGACATATAATATAGGATAAACCTACTAAAATCTGTACACCTAAACAAACTAATCAAGAGGGAGGACTCTTGCTAAAATGCTCAATCCCTATACAGAAAGGCAAAGAGAATGGGCATCAGAAGAAGGAGAAAAGAGGGAACAAGTCAGGAGCCTGACACAGAGGACCTCTGAAAGGTTTTGCCCTTCAGCCTATCAAAGCTGATGCTGAGACTTATGGCCAACCTTTGGGCAGAGTCCAGGGCACCTTATGAAAGAAGTGGGAGATAATAAGATCTGGAGAGGACAGGAACTCCACAAGGAGAACAACAGAACCAAAAAATCTGAGCACAGGGGTCTTTCCTGAGACTGATGCCCAACATTTTAATCACAGCAATGCAAAAGTAAAAATTACAACTCCAATCGTATTTGCATAATACAGACAACACTATTGGTTCCCCCAAATCATTTCTTGAGGGCCTGATGATGCCATAGAACTTACAGGTCTTCCCACCTCAGCTATGTTTAAACAAGTCAGCACCCCACCCCTGTGGTTCTCCATTCCTCATTAAAATGGAGATGATTTTAAATAGTAACAAAATATAGTAGCAGGAACCAAATAATATACTGAGTATAAGTGTAGAGTTAACATGTGTAAATGGCTTCAATTCCACTAGAGATTCTACACGGTCTTAGAATCTATCACTCTTTTAAAAAAATAATAGCTCTGTTCATACTCACTATGACATGAGCTGTTACTTTTTCTGGCACAGATTCAGTACCAGCCTTACCCACCACTCTCCTCCACCATGATAATAAGGTCCTTGACCATAGAAAAGTCCTAGTCTCACACCCTGTTCAGTAAACAGCATGAATTAATTCAGGTTCTTTCCCCCTTTCTAAATGCAGTTTTCACTTTCATTTCTCTACGTACTTCAAAATCTCCCAGACACAATAATGCTTTTGGATAACTTGTGTAAATTTAAATTGTTCACCTGATTGCCAACCCTGTCTTACTGTTCTGTCTTTATCTTCCTCTTCAGAGCTCATGCTTTTCCACTCTGAGGGACATGTCTTCGGTGGGGAACTCAGTGCCATGCATCTGAAAGTTTTTCCATTTGCCTCTCTTGCACTGAGGATGTCACTGTCTGTGGATATCTCAGTTTTCCCCAGACACTTTTCTCTCTTCTGGCCTAATTTCCATGGATGGAGAAGCCATTTCCAGTCTATGTAGCACTTTACTTGCAATGCTCTGTATTCTCTCTTGCACTCCATCTTCCATGTTTTTTTTTACAGTGAATTCAAGTATATATTTCCTCTCTCTTTTTTCCTTATTCATTCATTATTTATTTCAGTTTTTTTCACTTTGTATCTCAGCTGTAGCCCCCTCCCTCATCCTCTCCCAACTTTGCCCTCCCTCTCTCTTCTCCTCCCATGCCCCTCTCCCAATCCACTGACAGGGAAGGTCCTCTTCCCCTTCCATCCTATGCTAGTCTATCAGGTCTTATCAGGAGTGGCTGTATTGTCTTCCTCTGTGGCCTGGCAAGGCTGTATCTCCCTGAGGTGGGGGTGATCAAAGAGCAGGCCAATCAGTTCATATCAGAGACAGTCCCTGTTCTCATTACTAAGGAACCCACTTGGACACTGAACTGCCATGGGCTACATCTGTGCAGGGGTTCTGGGTTAACTCCATGAATGGTCCTTGGCTGAAGTATCAGTCTCAGAAAACACTCCCATGTCCAGATATTTTGGTTCTGTTGCTCTCCTTGTGGAGCTCCTGTCCCCTCCAAATCTTTCTATCTCCCCCTTTATTGATAAGCTTCCCTGAACTCTGCCCAAAGTTTGGCTATGAGTCTCAGCATCTGCTTTGATACCCTGCAGAACAGTGTCTTTCAGAGGCCCTCTGAGGTTGGTCTTTGTCCTATTCCCTATTTTCTCCCTCTTCTGATGTTCATCTTCTTTGCCTTCCTTAATGAATATTGAGCATCTTACCCAGAGTCGTCCTTCTTGATTAGCTTCTTTAGGTGTACAGATTTTAGTATGTTTATCTTTTATTGTATGTATAATATCCACTAATGAGGGAGTATATACCATGTGTGACTTTCTGCTTCTGGGTTACCTCACTCAGGATAATCTATTCTGCTTCCCACCATTTCCCTTCAAATTTCATGATTTCCTTGTTTTTAATTGCTGAGTAGTATTCTATTGTGTAAATGTACCACAGCTTCTGTATCCATTCCTCAACTTAGGGACATCTGGGCTGTTTCCAGATTCTGGCTATCTAACTGGATATCTACATGTAGAAAACTGTAAATAGAGCCATAGTTATCACAATGCAAAAAACTAAAGTCCAAATGAATCAAAGACCTCAACATAAAACCAGACATACTAAAACTCGAAGAAAAAGTGGGGAACAGCCTAGAACTCACTGGCACAGGAGACAACTTCCTGAACAGAATACCAACAACACAGGCTTTAAGATCAACTATCAATAAATGGGAACTCATGAAACTGAAAAGCTTCTGTAAAACAAAGGACTCTGTCATCAGAACAAAACGACAGCCTACAGACTGGGAAAGAATCTTCACTAACCCTATATCTGACAGAGGGTTAATATCCAGAATATGTAAAGAACTCAAAAAGTTTAACACCAACAAATCAAGCAATCTAGTTAAAAAATGGAAACAGAATTCTTAATAGAGGAGTATCGAATGGCAGAGAAACACTTAAAGAAATACTCAGCGTCCTTAGTCATCAGGGAAATGCAAATCAAAATGACCCTGCGATTTCACCGTACACCCATCAGAATGGCTAAGATCAAAAATTCAAGTGACAACACATGCTGGAGAGGATGTAGAGAAAGGGGAACCTTCCTCCACTGCTAGTGGGAATGTAAACTTATATAACCACTTTGGAACCACCTGGTGCTTTGTCATAAAATTAGGAATAGTGCTACCTCAAGATCCAGCTCTATCATTTCTAGGCACATATCCAAAATATGCTCAAGTA
Source organism: Psammomys obesus (assembly GCF_907164565.1). Taxonomy (NCBI): domain Eukaryota; kingdom Metazoa; phylum Chordata; class Mammalia; order Rodentia; family Muridae; genus Psammomys; species Psammomys obesus. The sequence continues at coordinate 4,708,038 of NW_026596147.1, forward strand.
CAGAACAAGGACATTTGCTCAACCATGTTCATAGCAGCTTTATTTGTATATTTCCTCTTGTGCTGGGTTTCTTAGGATTCCAGTAATTACAAATTTGCTTTTCATCATCAGATCTAGAACACTCTGCCGTTATTTTTTCAAACCTTGCCCCTGTTCCTCTCTTACACTTTAAACTCCAAGCCAGGTTTTATCTTATAACAATATGAAAGCATTATTCAGGGAGAACTCATATCCACCATCCCTATTTTGTAGAATTTAAGTTGTTTTGGCTATAACAAATGAGATAAACCATATGGCTTACACAATTGAGATTTATTTCTTAAAGTTCTGGATGCTAGGAATATCTACTATCTAGATGCTGAAACATTTGAATTTATAAAGAACCCACTCTGGCTTGTAGGTGGGAGTATTGTAGTGCAATGTAAATACACTAATTCCATAATAGTGTTCTTCGACTCATGATGTGGGCACCTCACAAGAGCTATTACTGTGATCATATTGAAAGTTAGTGCTTCAAATCTGAATTAAAGCAGGGAAATATTAAGCCACAGCACATAGTAAGATCAATGTTAATTTATGTATATCTTACTTCTACTTAGCATATTGAAACTCACTCCTTCACATTATTCTCCTTATGCCTGTTTACTAAATTTAACTCTTACTTTGATTTTCAAACACTGGGTGTTTCTATAAACCTCTAAAATAATTATCATATCTTTGTTTCCTGCTAAATAAGCGTTCTTCCTATCTGTAGGAGGACACTGATTTGGTATTTCACTTCCATCTTCCAATATAATCTTTTTTCTGCATCAGAAATGTATATTACTCAAGGGTTGTTCCCCAAACTTTTTATTTTCTCTAATGTCTGAAAGATAATGTTATCATAGACGTCATTGTTTGACAACCAAAACTCTCACTTCCCTGCTGGTATTATATCAGTGTCCTGGGCTGACTAACCAGGGGCTCTACACTGGCAGTCTTATCAACTAGCTGATGACTGTTGTATAGTCTTAGTCTTGTCAGTGCTGTGCTGTACCTGGCTCTTTCATAGACTTTGAACTCCACACTGACTACTGTTTCTCACTTCCTATTTCTATTTTTTAAGATTTTTTATTAATTATACTTTATTTACTTTGTATCCCCCCTATGGTTCCCTCCCTCCTCCCTTCCCAATCCCTTCTTTCCTCCACCTTCTGACTGCATGCCCCTCCCTAAGTCCACTGATAGGTGAGGTCTTCTTTTCCTTCTTTCTGATTCTAGTCTATTAGGTCTCATCAGGAGTGGTTGCATTGTCTTCTTCTGTAGCCTACTAAGGCTGCTCCTCCCTCAGGGAGAGGTGATTAAAGGGCAGGCCAATCAGTTCATGTCAGAGACAGTCCCTATTACTATGGAACCCACTTGGACACTGAACTGCCATGAGCTACATCTGTGCAGGGGTCCTAGGTTATCTCCATGCATGGTCCTTGATTGGAGTATCAGTCTCAGGAAAGACCCCTATGCTCATATTTTTTTGGTTCTGTTGCTCTCCTTGGGGAGTTCCTGTCCTTTCCAGATCCTCCTGTCCCATTTCTTTCAGAAGATTCCCTGCACTCAGCCCAAGGGTTGGCCATAAGTCTCAGCATCAGCCACAGTCACCTTGGTACCTAAACCTCACAAAGACCCAACAAAGAAAAAGAATCTCAGGCCAATCTTCCTTATGAACATTGATGCAAAAATACTCAACAAAATACTTGCAAACCGAATTCAAGAACACATCAAAGATATCATCCACTACAACCAGGTAGGCTTCATCCCAGGCATGCAAGAGTGGTTCAATATACAGAAATCCATCAATGTGATCCACCACATAAACAAACTGAAGGAGAAAAACCACATGACCATCTCCTTAGATGTTAAAAAAGCATTAGACAAAATCCAACATCCATCCATGTTTAAAGTCTTGGAGAGATCAGGGATGCAAGGCACATACCTGAACACAGTAAAGGCAATATACAGCAAGCCTATCGCTAATAAAACTGAATGGAGGGAAACTTAAATCAATCTCACTGAAATCAGGTACAAGACAAGGCTGCCCACTCTCTCCATATCTCTTCAACATTGTTCTTGAAGTCCTTGCTACAGCAATAAGACAATTAAAGGAGATCAAGGGGATACAAATTGGAAAGGAAGAAATCAACTTATCACTATTTGCAGATGATATGATAGTATACCTGAGTGACCCACAAAATAATACCAGGGAACTCCTACAGCTGATGAACACCTTCAGCCAAGTGGTTGATACAAAATTAATTCAAAAAAATCAGTAGCCCTCTTGTATACAAAAGACAAAAGGGCAAAGAAAGAAATTAGGGAAACAACAGCCTTCACAATAGCCACAAAGGACATGAGGTACCTTGGACATAAAGTAGCCACAAAGGACATAAAGCACCAAGCAAATCAAAGACTTGTATGAAAAAAATTTCAAGTCTCTGAAGAAAGAATTAGAAGAAGATATCAGAAGATGGAAAGATCTCCCATGTTCATGGCTTGGCAGGATTAACATAGTAAAAATGGCCATCTTACCAAAAGCAATCTACAGATTCAATGCAATTCCTATCAAATTACCAACTTTACAGACATTGAAATAAAAATTCTCACCTTCATATGGAACAACAAGAAACCCAGAATTGCTCAAACAATCCTCTACAATAAAAGATCTTCAGGAGGTATCTCCATCCCTGATCTCAAGCTGTACTACAGAGCAACAATACTAAAAACTGTATGGTACTGGCTTAGAATCAGACTGGTGGATCAATGGAATCAAATAGAAGACCCTGAAGTAAACCCACACACTCATGGACACCTGATTTTTGACAAAGGTGCCAAACCATACAATGGAAAAAAGATAGCATCTTCAACAAATGGTGCTGGATGTCTGCATGTAGAAAAATGCAAATAGATCCATACTTATCAGCCTATACAAAACTGAAGTCCAAATGGATCAAAGACCTCAATATAAAACCAGACACATTAAATCGGTTAGAAGAAAAAGTGGGGAAGAGCCTTGAACTCACTGGCACAGGAGACAACTTCCTGAACAAAACACCAACAGCACAGGCTCTAAGATCAACAATCAATAAATGGGATCACATGAAACTGAAAAGCTTCTGTAAAGCAAAGGACACTGTCGTCAGAACAAAACGACTGCCTACATATTGGGAAAGGATCTTCACCAACCCTATATCTGACAGAGGGCTAATATCCAGTAAAGAAAGAACTCAAGAAGTTCAACATCAACAAATCAAGTAATCCAATTAAAAAAATGGTGTATAGAGCTAAACAGAGAATTCTCAATAGAGGAATATAGAATGGCAGAGAAACACTTAAAGAAATGTTCAGCATCATTAGTCATCAGGAAAATGCAAATCAAAATGAGCCTAAGATTTCAGCTTATGCCCATCAGAATGGCTAAGATCAAAAACTCAAGTGACAACACATGCTGGAGAGGTTGTGGAGAAAGGGGAACCCTCCTCCATTGCTGGCGGGAATGTAAACTTGTACAACCACTCTGGAAATCAATCTGGTGCTTCCTCAGAGAGCTAGGAATAGTGCTTCCTCAAGATCCAGCCATACCACTCCTAGGCATATATCCAAAAGAGGCTCAAGTACACAATAAGGACATTTGCTCAACCATGTTTGTAGCAGCTTTATTTGTAATAGCCAGAAGCTAGAAACAACCCTGATGTCCCTCAACGGAGGAATGGATACAGAAATTGTGGTACATCTACACAATTTAATATTACTCAGCAATAAAAAAAGGATATAACTTCCTCTTTCTAACCAGTTCCAACTACATATACATCTTTTTTCTGTCTTGACATCAGTTCTATTCAACCAACTTTTCGCATATTTTTTGTTTGTTTGTTTGGTATATTTTTACTACACTTTCTCCCAACAGATGGCTTTGTAGGATAAAAATTTTCATGCCAGTAGTCATTTCTTTTTTGTTTTGTAACTGTTCTGCATACTTGTACATATTTATACAGTCTAATGCTCAACATGCCTAAATTTAGTATTATTATCTCTATTCCCAATATTTTTCTCAGTTATCACCTCAAATATCTGCAGAGATGAAAATAACACATCGCTTTCTTAGTTTCTCAAGTATGAAGTACCAGAAAAATCTAATGATACATATTCCTAACATTTTCTTCTTTAAATATTTATTTATTTAGACATAATTTAATCTAAGCATCTTGTGATTGGGAACTTCTAACTGAGTCCCACTCCATTTATATAGTCTGCTCAGAACCGTATCAGTGTTATTCTAGCCATGTTTGTAAACCTGTCCACTGTTCATAAATGTGTAGCTTAGAGATATTTATTATGATTGTGTTAGACCTAGCTTTGCTTGTGGTTTCAAATTTTTTAAAAAAAATATCTCCTAGACACAGCAAAGGAATTGTGTAAGAACAGGAAGACACAAAACAGCACTGTATTTTTAAGTTACATGTTTCAACAGATACAATATTACTGTATTAAATTGCTAGCCAAGCTTTATACTCTTATATTCATCATGTATAGTAACATCTTAAAGACCCTCATGGTCTGCTCATGGATTATGTTTCAATCATCATGACACTTGTTCTTTACAAACCCTGAAGGACTGAGCCGATAGAGGAGTTCTAAACTATGAATATGTCTGTACCCCTATGATCTGACAAGGAGTATCTCTGGGAATGATGCCAGGAAGTGGACATTTTAGCAATGCTGTAAAATTGATTCTGATGCTCAGCCATGGCTGAGTACTATTGGATTTGGATAAAACATACAAACTTAAAATTCCCTATAACCTAGCTCAAATATATCTTCGACATAGTATCAGCTTCATTTTTTTTACTTATCCCATATTTCATTTAATTGAAACATTAGGCATTCTTAGGGATTTGCTCTTTCTCTCTTTGGATCTTTGGTTCCTGTCTTTTCTGTAGTCTTAGAAGTCTTATTCACGCTTTCTGTCTACCAACATGTAGTCTGTTCTTCCAGGGCCCTGGGACTGAAATATGTTGTTTGTGAAACTATCACCAGTTAACTGCAAGAGTGATTCCTTGTTCATCATCTGAATAAATATATTTAGTACTTACATACTTAAGATACTTTTCAGAGTTTACTTAGATTCGAGTGGTATAAGGATTACGATACAGAGGAGAAGAATTTTGTTAAAGAGAACTTCATTTCAATATAGATTTCATCTCTTCTGAAATTTGCAACTGTGGTAAGCGAAAACTGAGTGCTGAAAATAAAATTCCCAACTTTCATGCCAAGATCAATGTTATAATCATGCATTAAATATATTAAAATAGTATCAATACAAGATACCATGTATCTCATTTAAATAACTTATGGGTACATCTGAGGAAAAATATTTAAGAATGTATTCCTAAGGTCTTCTACAACTAGCAAAATATTTGATCCATTAAGAATTCAGTAATGAATAATTCAATTACATGTATACTACGATGTTTAGGGTGATCCCCAATAGGCCATCCAGCTCAAAATTACTTACACAATCTCATCTGATGTTGATGGCTGTAATTTTAGCATTGTAGATTTTCTTTTTTTGGATTAACATTATGCTACCAAACACATTCCAAATAGCCAGTGTCAATTATGCTTTATTAGCATCTTCTCAAAGTGCTTGCTTCTTTGATATGTGAAACCACCTGATCAAGACTGTGAAACACAAAGAGAAGTTTGAAGTTAACTTTACTCCATTTCACTGTGTATTTCATATTGACCTTAACTCCTGGTCCTCCTGACTTTGCCTTTTTAGTGCTGAGATTACTTTAGTACCATTCTAGCTCCCTGTTTGTTATATGTTTTAATAAAAGTATCCTGAGCTCAAATTATAATCACTAATTGTTACAGTTTATAATGATTTATACTTTATGGAGAGCTTCCTTAATAACTGTTATCAATAATATATTGATAACTTCCTTTATTAGAAAAATGTTTTTGTTGGGCCAGTAGTACATCTCACTGGATAAAGCTTTTTCCCCACAATTAAAAAGGTGAGCATGATCTCACAAGGTGCAGGGAAAGAAGCTACACCTTAAGGTATCCTTTGAGGAGTGTGCTGACATCTGTGCTTATGTTAACACAGACACATAGACACACACACACTCAATGTCACAAAAATTGGTTTTATTAACTTTGTTTAGTCCATTTGATAACTCTAGAAAAGATTCTTACTAAAAATGACTACCACAGTAATTAAACTGTAAGGAATAGGGAGGGGGAAATATGATCAAAACATCTCTTATGCTTCTCTATGCATTTATTTCTACAATTGGTTCCACCAAAACCAACCTAATAAAATGCTAATGCCAAAAACTAAGTCTCTAAAGGGAAGAACTTTTTCACAAGTAAGACTTCTGGAATAGGATGAAGAAAGGAAATAAGAAAAGGAAGGAAGGAAAGAAAGAAGAAAGGAAGGATATAATGAATGAAAGAAAAAAACATGGGGGAAGGAAAGGGTAGAAAAGTGAAAGGTACAAAAAGTATGGGGTAGGAGGAAGGAGGGAAAAAGAAGAAGATGGAATTGGAGGAAGAAAAGAAGGAAGAAAGGAAGAAAACAAAGGCTAGATTCCCCTTGATCTCTAGTCCTCTATATTAATTCAACAGAGGTTCTGTTGCAAGGTTTATACAAAAGCCTGATCCTTGAGAATGGGCTTGTGAAATTGCCCTTGTACATTTGCAATTCTGTGAGACCAGGATTTCCCACTACATCAAATCATCATCTCTCCCCTTAAATATATCTCAGATAGGCACAGATCAGGGCCCATATTATAATGGTGAGCTTACAAGATGGAAAATAAGAGACAGAAAAAAATTAATGCTATATATTCTGTTAATGAGAATTATTACTAAAAGTTATATTGAGGATTTTAAAATATTAATGACATCATTAAAATAATAAGCAGAGATATGAATAGTATGAAACAAGAACAAACCCTATAAAATAACACGGAAACTAAATGTCAAATCAGAAAGTGAAACAGTTGACCTAAATAACATAATAGATCGTATAAATATTTTGTTGAGTGCAAGTAAAGAGTAAAGGAATTTGTGTGAATCTTAAATTAAGAAACACATTGAGAAGGATTTAGTAAGGGAAGATAGAAAAGGTAATAAATATTAGATGGCAAAGAATATTCTAAATAGCAATGTCTGAACAAGGCTAAAGAGTAGAGAAAACCAAGAGGAAGGAGAAAATGTGAAGAATTCATGAACATTTTTTTAGAATTAAAGAAGTTTGAAAGGCTTTGAATGAATAGTTTATAAGGAACCAAATGGAGGAATAATGAAAAATTCACATTTGGCAATTTTAACAGGCTCTAAGGATTGAAAAAGAAGAGAAAATGAAAGTATTTCCATAGGAAAGCTGGGCATGAGGACTCAGAATGGTCATCTCAGTAGGAAGGTTGCTGTGAGTTTGATGTCATTCTAGGCTGCATAGGCAGGTTGGGATCTTAAGTAGGATAACAGCAAAAAGCAGAGTTTCTACAAGGAGGATGACTAGCAGAGAATCTTCAAAGAATTACAAATCCTATTAGCAGTAGACTTCTCAACATTAAACTAATAATAAAAAAAGGACATTTAGCACCGTCTTTAAGGTTGTGGTATGAACAGGAAATTTTACCTGATAGATAAATAGATAAATAGATAAATAGAACTGGGCAAGTTAATATATAGAAATTCTTTTTTCCTGTCACTGAGGGTTGATCCAAAGCAAGCATCCTTCTGCTTGAGTTACATGCCCTGCTTGAGTTGCATTTATTTCTTTACTTTTCAGAGTAGGTCTCAATAAATTGCCCAACTTGGCCTTGAGCTCACTCTGTAGCGTAGACAGATACTGAGCTCACTATGTGAGCTTAGCACCCAAGTGGCTGGGTTTGCAGATCTTTATTCAAAAGACTCAACAAGAGGAGGGTATAATAAACTTATTTTAAACATAATAGGTCTTGGAAGTTTTATCATAAAGTGGTCCTAATTAAGAATACTGCTTTAAGACCTAAATCAGGACATGGTGTAAATGATCAAGTATGTAGTACTACTATTATATTAGGCAAACAAAGGTACCTTGTGAATGAAAAGAACATAAATGAAAAGAGTCATGTCTTAAGCAGTCTAAAACAAAGATAGGAATAATAAAGTATGGTTGAGATAATATAAAAGATTTAGAAAGAATCCAAACCCTCGGCAGAGTGCAGTGAATCATATGAAAGAAGGGGAGTTAGTATGATATGGAAAGGATAGGAGCTCTACAAGGACCAAATATATCTGGGCACAGGGGTCTTTTCTGAGACTGATACTCCACTGAGGACCATGTATGGATATAACCTAGAACTTCTGCTCGGACGTGGCTCGTGGTAGCTCAGTAACCAAGTAGTTTCCCAAAGTAAGGGGAACAAGGACTATTTCTAACAGGATCTCAAGGGCAGGCTCTTTGACCTCCCCCCCCCAGGGGAGGAGCAGTCTTGTTAGGTCACAGAGGAGGACTTTTAAGCCAGCCCTGAAGATACCTGATAAAACAGGGTCAAATGGTATCAGTGGACTTGGAAAGGGGCAGGGAGGAGACCAGGGAGGGAGTGTGGGGTTGGGGAGGGAATGAGGGAGCTGGATACAGCTGGGACACAGAGTTAACAAAATGTAACTAATAAGAAAAATAAAATGAAAAAAAGAAAGAATCCAGCACTTACTCTATTAGAAGAAAGATCTGAATATGTATAAAATCAGGCAAATAATAAAGACAGAGTAAAAGAATATATATTAAAATAAATACAGTAGTCATAATGAAAATAAAATGTGCCATTATGTTCATGTACCACATTGTCATTATCCATTCAACTCTTACAATGCACTTAGGTTATCTTTATTTCCGGGCTGCTATGAATAGGAAGGCAATGGACATAGCTAAGCAAGCATACATAGGATAGACTAGGATAGCAAGTAGTCTGGGCATATGCCACAGAGTGGTATAGCTGGGTCATGTAGCAAATTCAGTTTCAGTTTCTTGAGGATTCTCTGCATTGATTCCCAGAGTAGTTGTACTAGTTTGCATTCCCACAACAACGAATGAATGTTCCTATTTCTCCGGAACCGTGCTAACATTTGTCAGCCATTTCTAGGAGATACTGTTTCACAGTGAACTTCCTGGTATTCGGGAGGGAGGAAATGGAGGGTGAGAGTAATGTAACTTTTCTTCAATTAAAATCGTATTTTTAAAAAGTTGTGTCATAAAAGACTAGAACAAAGGCAATATCAATGCACATTTTAATATGGAAGGGGAAAAATTCGCAGATCCGATCTGATATAAAAGGTCAACTAATGGCCGCTGGGAGAAGGATATTTAGACTCTCCCAGAGGGGAGCCCCTTTATTAGTTGTCCAGTACAGAGTAGTCACCCTGAAACTGTTTACACCAAAATAGCAAAATCAGACTCAGCAGATTTTACACACACACACACACACACACACGCACGCATAAATAATGATGTTTTTTTAAAAAAAGAGGGAGAGAGGGAAAGAAGGAGGGAGGAAAAGAGAGAAGGGGAGAGAGAGAAAAGATAGGGAGGAACAAGGTAACTACCGGTAGAGATGTACTTGGTTCAGATGGGGAAATAGGGATATTACTACGGCAGAAGTGCCATGCCTATGGGAGAGCCTGGGCTTGAGACAGCTCTTTCTGGGAGGATCCAAGGCCAGGAAATTTCATCAAAAAGGCTCAGATTAATCAGTGCAGAGATGAATTTGTGGAGTGATTACAATTTAAGTAAAAAGAGGGTTCTGGATAGCTCCCAGGTGATACTGAAAAATATAATACATGGCTTAACTGGGAAATAGAGACTAATACATCGACATAAACATACATATTAATATATAAATACATACATACATTAGAATGGGTCATGATCGATTAATTTTAATCACCCTTTTATTAATACAGTATACAGTATAATATATACTATATGCATTATAAATTATATATATATGCGTGTGTTACTAGTCCTAAGCGAAGAATAAAGTGAAATACAAAAATGAAGGTAAAATTGTTAGACAAAGAAAGAAGGGAAGCAAGCAAGCAAGCAGGCAGACAGGCAGGCAAAAAAAAAAAAAGGTTACAAGGAATCAAATCTATTTTTAAAGAGCAAAAAGTTTATTTATTTATTTTTTTACAATTATTTGGTTTTCTTTGCCTTTTAAACAGCTCTATGTATGTTTTACATGCCAGGTATGCCAGGTTGCATATCTAGCCGAGAGTGGTAATATAAGCCTTTAATCCCAGCCCTTAGAGAGGAAGAGCCAAGCAGATCTTTGTGAGTTCAAGGCCAGCCTGGTCTACAAAGAGATTCCAAGACAGCCAAAGCCACACAAAGAAAAAAATCCCCCCAAAACTGCATATCTGAAAAGCTACTATTTTCTTTATAAATATATTTGAGATTATATAAATAAAACAAAATTGAAGATATGAATATTTTAGTGAGGGACGCCATGCTGCCAGCCCACTTCAGGGCCTGGGGTCCATTAATAGATGTAGACACGGGTCAGGACAGCCTCCTTCTCACCTGCTCTAGAGATCCTGAAGAGGGATTATTTAGGGTTGGATCTCACTTTCACCAGAACTGGCTCTAGCCTTATTTTGCCATGACACCAGTGCTTTGCAGCCCAGGGTGGTAAAAGTTCATAAAGTCTTTATTTCCTAACAGCTAGAACTGAGGAAAACAGATGTAAAGACTGACTCCACAGCACTTCTTTCCAAGAAGAGAATTTACAGCGCGTGGATAATCTTCCCTCATTATATGAAATTTCCATTTGGACGCTGCAGGCAAATCATTCTGAAGTGCAACTTGCAAGGTTATACTGGGAAGTTAGCCACGTGGAAATAGAGATCTCACTCCCTGCCATTTTGCTATTATCTTAATATTGATTTTTAAATAAACCTTTCATTTGGTAAGTGGTGAAGACACAAATCTCTCTCCTGCTGTCATTTTCCCAACCAACACTGAGGGGGAAAAAGTCCTTTCTTAATCTGTTATTCATCATTGCCTTTATTGATTGAATTTTCTTCTTCGAGAGCCTCACGAGTGTTTTCCAACCAACAGCTCTGGTATCAGTCTTTATATTACTAAGGATTACAAATACTTAGTTTATTATACAGTGTCTGTATAATGTTGTGTAAGGAATTACAGTATTCATTTAAAGAAAAGCCTCAAAGTAAATTTGTTTCCTAACGGTTTTATGGTTTTCATGGCAACATGTACCTGAAGGCTCTCTCAGGCATGGAGGTAGATATTAAATGTGGTATTTAATAAAGGCAAATGGACACAGGAACGGAGGCCTGTCAGTAATGCATTGATGGGCTCTGCCCTTTTGAAAGTGAGTTAATGACTTTTGCTTCATGACCCATTTCTAATGGTAGCTTGGTCTTTTCAAAGGGACATGGCTGTCATAGTTCAGAGACATTAAGCAGTTCTACCATCGTGCCACATTCAAAGCAAGCAGGTGAGGATTAAATGTTAAACAGCTCACAGAGAAAAAGGCCACAAACTAGCTAAGCAAAGAAATCACCTGCGGATAATGGAATGTGGTAGGAGACTTGGCCAGAAAATGTCCTAATCAAATTCAGTTTTTAAAAAATTGAAATGTCTAGGCCTATAATCTCAAAATAAATAAGATAAAATGGCAAGCCATTGGCTAGAAAAAAAATCTAGGCTATAAGTTATGAAATACATAGCTTTTCTTTTCCTTTTTTTCTATTTCTTCCAGTGTTAATGGTGTTATTGTCATAACATTTTAATATAATTTTGATCATGTTTTTTTCCTATCCAACTCCTCCCAGAACATCTTTAACCACCCAACTTTGTTCTCTCTCTCTCTGTCTCTGTCTCTCACTCAAAAACAAAGAAACAAACAAACCCATCTCATTGTACATTCTTAGTGTTTGCTTTTAGCACATGCTATTTTATATTAAAAATAAGTGGATATTAGTCATATACTATAGGATAAATACACTAAAGTCCATAAACAACAAGGAGGACACTACGGAAGAGGCTTAATCTCAATTCTCATTCAGAAAGGCAAACAGGATAGACATTGGAAGTAGAAGAAGACAGGGAACAGGGCAGGAGCCTTCCACAGGGGGCCTCAGAAAGACTCTACCCATCAGGGTATCAAAGGAGATGCTGAAACTCATAGCCAAACTTTGGGCAGAGTGCAGGGACTCTTATGGAAGAAGAAGGAGAGGGAAAGACTTGGAGGGGACAGGAGCTCCACAAGGAGACCAACAGAACTAAAAACCCTGGACCCAGAGTCTTCTCTGAGACAGATACTCCAACCAAGGACCATGCATGGAGAGGAGCTGTACCCTCTGCCCAGAGGAAGCTTATAGGCTGCTAGTTTCCAAGTGAGTTCCCTAGTAAGTGGGTCAGGTACTGTCCCTAACATGAACTCAGTGGCAGGCTCTTTACTCACCTCCCCCTGGGGAGTACAGCCTTGCCAGGCCACAGAGGAAGATGATGAGGCAGCCCTGCTGAGACCTGACATGCTAGAATCAGATAGAAGGGTAGAAGGTCCTTCCTTATCAGTAGACTAGGGGAGGGGCATAGGGGGAGAAGGAGGAGGGTGGGTGGGACTGAGAGGAGATGAGGGGGTGGGACAACAGCCCTGATAAAAATTGAATAAATTGTAATAAATAATAATAAATAAATATTTTAAATATACAATATTTTACTTCTGATAGTTAATATTTTGCATTATGTAAATTTTGGTTGTTTTGTGAAAGAACTATGGTTATTTCTCATTTATGTGTGTATTCTACATGTCACAGGCATTAAGTCAAATAGAAAAAAATAATTCACCCATTCTCTGACTTTATCTTTTAGATACATAGTAGTTCAAATCTTGCCCACAGCAAGCAGATTTAAGAACCTACATCCTGAGCATCTTGTGCTATCTCTGAAGTATCTTTGATTTATTTAATATTAAGAATCTCTCAATTATAAGGACTTAACGAAATGAAGCTTAGTCATTTTGCATAATACTAAGCACACTGCTACCATGTAGGTTGTTATGGAGAAGTGAAGAACTTTTCCAGTAAGGTGGAATCTTCAATAAAAAGGACTAACACATGTGCATACACTAATGAATAATTCCAGGTTACAGTTATACCAGGGTATAATTATGCCACCGTATAATTGTTCATCATGAGAAATTTATATCAAGAAGATGATTTCCAAAGGTGAATGTTTTTCAAAGCTGATTCTATAAAAGAAGTATATTTTTGTGCTTGGAAATGTCATTTACTTATCTCTTGTTCTTTGTGTACACATTCACAGCTATTTCAACTTGTATAAAGGGTCTTTCCCATATGATGCTTCTACATAAAGGTGCAAATAATGCTGAGAATGTTAACATTAGTTCAGATATTCCCTATATTAAATAGTTCTATTTAAGCATGGGATTATTGTTGAAAATAATATCAGGATGTGCCTGATAAATCTTAAGATATATCTGATATATTTTCTTTTTATAATTGTACAGTTGGTATTAATTGCCATTTTTAAAACAATAATTTTTTTTTTAAAGCCATGGGTAGCGTACTGAACAGAATTTAAATGAAAACTTTCTAATTTACTCTGCAAAACTCAATTTCATACTTATCCAACAGTGGAACAAGCCAGGACCTGTTTGCCATAGCTATATCTAGACATCTAAGACCAGCTTTTCTAAGACTGACTTGCTCCCCACCCCCAACTCCCTACCCCTCAAACAGAATGTTTGGGTGGCATTTTCAAGAATGAAGAATCATGAAATGTGTAAACCTTCGCGGATTTATCAGATAGCTAACATGAGAACTCTGCACCTTTGAGAAACTAGCTCACTCACAAAGAGAAACCTTAGCTACTTGAAGTGCTTATGTATGCAAAAATAATAGTAAGTCCTAGGTGGCAGAGATTATGACCAGGTAGGTCTTTTCTAATGTTTCCCTTGGAGGTAAGAACGTTAATGAGGTCAGGGAGTACTCCAGCAACAGCATAATAAGTCATGCAGGTATTGTGGGGAAGGAAAAAAAAAACTGAAAAGGAGTTTAGCCAAGGAAATAAGATTTTAACCGTTGGGTTTGAAGAGGCAGCACCATTACTCACATTGGGGTTCCTTGCTTTAGCCTAAACAGCAGGACCAATGCATCGACTGCTATTATATCCCATCAGGACTGATATTAAATTACCACATTTTAAACCTCGACAATCACATTTAAATATGTGCTTTTGGTACAAAAGGTCTTGGAAAATTTATGGCATGCAATGGCAGGAAAGGAAAAGCCTTATTTTGACTTTTAGCATCCACAGCTCTAAAGCAGAGCCACTCTGCCAGCACAGAAGTACTTCTTCATTGCCATCAGTCGGCTCTTTGATTCCACAGCCATCTTTTAGGGATTGTCAGAAACAGCACATCACAATGTAGACTTCACTAAGTCATCAAGAGTATAAGCAATAATTTTTTTTTTTAGGTTTTACCTCTAGTTTATTATTTCAATGACTATTGATAATTATTAATCATCTATAAAATGGGAATAAAATTTTAAACCTATAAGATGACAATAACATAGTAAGATAATCCATGAATCACATGAAATAGATCCTTAAAGAGCTATAGTTACTTACCAGTACATGGTAGCATTAACTTCCTACTATCATTGTAGGTACTAGATAAATTTTAACTTTCTAAATATTTTTATATTAATTACATTTTATTTAGTTTGTATCCCAGCTATAGACCTCTCCCTCATTCCTTCCCAATCCCACCTTCCCTCCCTCACCTCCTCCCATACCCCTCCAAGTCCACTGATAGGGGAGGTCCTCCTTCCCTTCCATCTGATCCTAACCTATCAGGTCATCAGGACTGGCTGCATTTTCTTCCTCTGTGGCCTGGTAAAGCTGCTCCCCCCCTCAGGGGGAGATGAACAAACAGACAGCTACTAAGGTAAGGATGATCAGTCCTCACTGAGAAAGGCAAAAAGGACAGAAATTGGAAGAGAAAGAAAATAAGGAACAGGAGAGGAACCTACCACAGAGAGCTTCTGAAAGATTCTACCCAGCAGAGTATCAAAGCAGATGGTCAGACTCATAGCCAAAATTTGGGCAGAGTGCAAGGAATCTCCTGAAAGAAGGGAGAGATAGAAAGACTTGGATAGGACAGGAGCTCCACAAGAAGAGCATCAGAACCAAGAAATCTGGGCACAGGGGTCTTTTCTGAGACTGATACTCCAACCAAGGACCATGCATGGAGATAACTTAGAACCCCTGCACAGATGTTGCCCATGGCAGCTCAGCCTCCATGTGGGTACCTTAGTAAGGGGAACTGGGGCTGTCTCGGACATAAGCAAGAATTTTATATTTTTAAGAGCTATCTGGACATCGGCGGGGCAAGATGATGGCACCAGGAGGACTCTCATTCTGAGGAGCAGCACAGCAGGATTGTCACAGTGACCAGCAATCAGAACTCGCGGCCATAAAACACAAGTGATTGTGTTTCACAGGTGAGAGGATACCCCACGGTGGAGGATTCAATCAGCTTTAACTCACCCGGCTAAACTGCAGAAGAGATCCCGGTTCCACCAGGCGCTTGGTCACCAGCCCAGAGCTACCCGCCAACACAATCTGGTCACGGTCCCAGACTGAACTGTAGGCCCACAACACCATAGACTGGATTTCCCAGTCGAGAGATAACCCCACAGAGCAGGAAACGATTGGGACCGACCCCAGGTTACCCAGACATCCCCTGGAAAAGACTTGGGTTCCGCGGGTGCCCCAAGAGCCAGCCCGGACCCAAAGCCGGGACCCAGGCGCCTGCACGGAGCCTTGCCTGCATGCCTGATTCGCCGCCTCAGATAGAACTGTGGGAACCAGGGCACCAGGCACCAGAGACTGCATTTCACTGGCAGGTACAAACCCAAAGGGAGGGAAACAGGTGGTCTGATCTGAGAGCACTCAGCCGACACCCCCACCCTGAAAGGGACTAGGGAATATTACCCAGTTTAGGCAGCAGCCAAGGCTCCAAACGGCCAGAAAGGCGGAGCCACAAGCGGGCATCTGTGCCTGTGGGTTCTACTCACCACCCCAGACAGAACAGTGGTCCTCAAAGCAAAGACTGGGTGTCTCTGGCAGGAGGAAACCCCCAGTGGAGGGGATCATCAGCTCAAACACTTAGGACACCCAGCACCAAAACACTTCCTGGGTTCACACAGACTCTAGGCTCTAATGCAGGCAGGAGCACTGTGCTCAGCCGCCATTTTTGAGTTCCCCTAGGGCACTGGGACACACAGCTGCATCCTCAGACCTACAAAAGCCAGAGAGCCATTACAGCAGCCCTCAGATACTGTGCCAAGGATCAACCAGTTATCCCTAGCTAGATTGTCAAAACTGTGGGAATCCCTGGTCCTTCAAGAGGGCTGCACCCACAGCGTCTGGACCAGAGCAGTGCCTGCAGCTGCCATCCCAGACAGGGACACACAGCTTCTGGTCCAGAGTGAGGCACCCAGCCTCCAGACAAGAGCAGCGCCCCCAGGCGCCAACTCAACCTAGGTGCACATTCTCCAGGTCCAGAGCGGAGCACTCAGCCTCTGGCCCAGAGACTTGTTGAGTGCACCTCTCACTTTTCCGGACAGAACTGTGTGCCCCAGGATAACAGACTGAGTTTCCCTGTTGGGAGAAAACCCCATAGCTAGGGAATCAGCAGGTTCTTCAAGAGGACTGTACATGGAAATTTAGTGAGCAGCAGCACATTAAATTTATAACAAGAAACCCAGCAGTGGGGCAGCTGTCTTGAGAAATTCTATGGGTAAGAGGAGATCCCCCCCTGCCTAACATAGACCACAGCTGCTACTCAGGGCTATAAACCTGAGGTGAGCAGTGGCAACTCTGGAGAAACACTGGCCATATAGTGACCATAACCAAAAAGCAGAGAAGGACTCCTTCAGGAAAAATCATCTTCCGGCCAAGGGGATACTCTCTACCTCAGGACTCCAGGAAGCACAGAAACTAACAGCCAACACCTAAATCAGCCCATTGGGTAGAGGTCAGCGTAAAAGCTCAACCAACAAAAGACAGAGCAATATGGCATCTCCAGAACCCAGCCATCCGGGGACAAACAGCCCTGGACAATGCAGCATAATAAAAAATCAAGAAGATGACCTTACATCTATGCTGATGAAGAGGATAATAGAGGAACCAAATAAAATACGTAAAGAATTAGAGGAAGATAAAACCGAACAGATCATGGCTATCCGTAAAGAAATGGAGGAAGATAAAGACAAGCAGATTATGGCCATCCGTGAAGAAATATGGGAAGATGCAGCCAAACAGCTTGTGGCCTTGAGAGAAGAAATAATTAAATCACTGAAAGAAATCAAAGAGACAGAGTTGAAGGAACTAAAAGAAAAAGAGGAAAATATAAGCAGACAGGTGAAGGAAGTAAACAAAACAACTCAAGACCTGAAGATAGAACTAGAAAAATTAAAGAAAACACAAATGGAGGAAATAATGGAGAGGAAGAATTTAGGGAAGAAAACAGGAACTACAGAGGTAAGCATAACCAACAGAATACAAGAAATGGAAGAAAGAATCTCAAGTGTAGAAGATACAATGGAAGAAATCGATGTATCTGTCAAAGAAAATGTTAAATCCAAAAAATTCCTGACACAGACCGTCCAAGAAATCCAAGACAATATGAGAAGACAAAACCTAAGAATAATAGGAATAGAGGAAAAAAAGACTCCCTTCTCCAAGGCCCAGAAAATATTTTCAACAAAATCATTGAAGAAAATTTCCCCAAGTTAAAGGAGAAGCCAATAAGGATACATGAGGCCTACAGAACACCCAACAAATTTGACCAGAAAAGAAAATCCTCCTGCCACATAATCATCAAAACAGTAAGTATACAGAACAAAGAAAAAATAATAAAAGCTGCAAGGGAAAAAGGCCAAGTAACATATAATGGCAAACCCATTAGAATCACACCTGACTTTTCAAAAGAAACTATGAAAGCCAGAAGGGCTTGGACAGATATCATGCAGACCCTAAGAGAACACAGATGTCAGCCCAGGCTACTATACCCTGCAAAACTCTCAGTCCTCATAGACGGAGAAAACAAGATATTCAATGACAAAAACAAATTTCAACAATACCTACACACAAATCCAGCATTACAGAAGACACTGGAAGGGAAAATACAACCCAAGAAAATTAGCTTCTGTCAAGAAAACACAGGAAATAATTAACCTTACTATAGTAAAACAAAAAGCAACCAAGCACACAACCTTATGAACACAGCCAACATCAATATCAGAGGATCTAACA
Organism: Psammomys obesus; assembly: GCF_907164565.1. Classification (NCBI taxonomy): domain Eukaryota; kingdom Metazoa; phylum Chordata; class Mammalia; order Rodentia; family Muridae; genus Psammomys; species Psammomys obesus. The sequence goes on from NW_026596147.1 coordinate 4,726,435, forward strand.
GCCACTGGTCATTAATCTCTCTCAAAATCAATGGACTCAACTCTCCAGTAAAAAGACACAGATTGACAGAATGGATACGTAAACAAAACCCAGCAATCTGTTGCATACAAGAAACACACCTAAGGCACAAAGATAGACATTACCTGAGGGTAAAAGGTTGGAAGACAACTTTCCAAGCAAATGGACCCAAGAAACAAGCAGGAGTAGCCATTCTAATATGTGATAAAATAGACTTTCAACCAAAATTAATAAAATTTTATTATTTTATTAATAATGAGGAATTAAGATGAGGAAGGACACTTTATACTCATCAAGGAAAAATTCCACCAGGAACACATCATAATCCTGAACATGTATGCCCCAAATACAAGAGCACCCACATTTGTAAAAGAAACATTGATAAAATCTAAACCACATATAGATCCCCACACATTAATAGTGGGAGACTTCAAAACCCTACTCTCAACAAAGGACAGGTCAACAAAACAGAAATTAAAGAAAGAAACAATATCTCTGACAGAGGTCATGAATCAAATGGACCTCACAGACATTTACAGAACTTTACACCCAAACACAAAAGAATTTACCTTCTTCTCAGCACCTCATGGAACCTTCTCCAAAATAGACCATATAGTTGGTCACAAAGCAAGCCTCAACAGATACAAGAAGACTGAAATAATCCCTTGTATCCTGTCTGATCACCATGGAATAAAGCTGGACTTCAACAACAACAGAAATAACAAAAAGCCTACACACACATGGAAACTGAACAACTTGTTACTAAATGACAACTGGGTCAGGGAAGAAATAAAGAAAATTAAAGTCTTCCTAAAACTCAATGAAAATGAAGACACAACATACCCAAACTTGTGGGACACAATGAAAGCAGTGCTAAGAGGAAAGTTCATAGCACTAAGTGCCTTCAAGAAGAAATTCGAGACAGCTCATTCAAGCAACTTAATGGCTCACTTAAAAACTCTAGAAAAAGAAGAAGCAGAGACACCAGAAAGGAGTAGACAGCTAGAAATTATCAAACTCAGGGCTGAAATCAATCAATTAGAAACAAATAAAACAATTCAAAGAATCAATGAAACCAAGAGCTGGTTCTTTGAGAAAATCAACAAGATCGACAAACCCTTAGCCAAGCTAACTAAAAGGCAGAGAGACACCACCCAAATCAACAAAATCAGAAATGAAAAGGGGGACATGACTACAGATACTGAGGAAATCCAAACAATCATTAGGACTTACTTCAAAAGTTTATATGCCACAAAATTTGAAAATCTAAATGAAATGGACAATTTTCTTGATCGATTTGACTTACCAAAGCTGAATCAGGACCAGGTAAATCAATTAAATAGTCCTATATCCCCCAATGAAATATAAGCAATCATCAAAAGTCTCCCATCCAAAAAAAGCCCAGGACCTGTGGCTTCAGCGCAGAATTCTACCAGACCTTCAAAGAAGAGCTAACGCCAATTCTCTTCAAACTATTCCACAAAATAGAAACAGAAGGAACATTACCAAACTCATTCTATGAAGCCACAGTCACCTTGGTACCTAAACCTCACAAAGACTCAACAAAGAAAGAGAATTTCAGGCCAATCTCCCTTATGAACATTGATGCAAAAATACTTAACAAAATACTTGCAAACTGAATTCAAGAACACATCACAGATATTATCCACTATGACCAAGTAGGCTTCATCCCAGGTATGCAGGGATGGTTCAATATACGGAAATCCATCAATGTGATCCACCATATGAACAAACTGAAAGAAAAAAAACACATGATAATATCCCTAGATGCTGAAAAAGCATTTGACAAAATCCAACATCCATTCATGTTTAAAGTACTGGAGAGATCAGGGATACAAGGCACATATCTAAACATAGTAAAGGCGATATACAGCAAGCCTATAGCCAACATCAAACTGAACAGAGAGAAACTTAAAGCAATCCCACTGAAATCAGGGACAAGACAAGGCTGCCCACTCTCTCCATATCTCTTCAACATAGTGCTAGAAGTCCTTGCTAGAGCAATAAGACAGTTGAAGAAGATCAAGGGGATTCAGATGGGAAAGGAAGAAGTCAAATTATCACTACTTGCAGATGACATGATAGTATACATGAGTGACCCCCAAAACTCTACCAGGGAACTCCTACAGCCGATAAACACCTTCAGCAAAGTGGCCAGATAAAAAATTAACTCAAAAAAATCAGTAGCACTCCTGTATACAAAAGACAAAATGGCTGAGAAAGAAATTAGAGAAACAACTCCATTCCCAATAGCTACAAATGACATAAAGTACCTTGGTGTAACCCTAACCAAGCAAGTCAAAGACTTGTATGAAAAAAATTTCAAGTCTCTGAAGAAAGAATTAGAGGAAGATATGAGAAGATGGAAAGATCTCCCATGCTCATGGCTTGGCAGGTTTAACATAATAAAAATGGCCATCTTACCAAAAGCAATCTACAGATTTAATGCAATTCCCATCAAATTGCCAACACAATTCTTTACAGACCTGGAAAGAAAAATTCTCAACTTCGTATGGAATAACAAGAAACCGAGAATTGCTAAAACAATCCTCTACAATAAAAGATCTTCTGGAGGTATCTCCATCCCTGATCTCAAGCTGTACTATAGAGCAACAGTTATAAAAACTGCATGGTACTGGCATAGAAACAGAATGGTGGATCAATGTAACAGAACAGAAGACCCAGAAATAAACCCACACACTTATGGACACCTGATTTTTGACAAAGATGCCAAAACCATACAATGGAAAAAAGATAGCATCTTCAACAACTGGTGCTGGTCCAACTGGATGTCTACATGTAGAAAAATGAAAATAGATCCATACTTATCACCCTGCACAAAACTGAAGTCCAAGTGGATCAAAGACCTCAACATAAAACCAGACACATTAAATCGGCTAGAAAAAAAAGTGGGGAATACCCTAGAACTCATTGGTACAGGAGAAAACTTCCTGAACAGAACACCAACAGCACAGGCTCTAAGAGCAATAAGCAATAAATGGGACCTCATGAAACTGAAAAGCTTCTGTAAAGCAAAGGACACCATCATCAAAACAAAGCGACTGCCTACAGATTGGGAAAGAATCATGACCAACCCTTTATCTGACAGAGGACTCATATCCAATATATATAAAGAACTAAACAAGCTGAAAAGCAACAAACCAAGTAATTCACTTAAAAAATGGGGAACAGAGCTAAAGAGAGAATTCTCTGTAGAGGAATATCGAATGGCAGAGAAGCACTTAAAGAAATGCTCAACCTCATTAGCCATTAGGGAAATGCAAATCAAAACAACCCTGAGATTTCACCTTACACCCATCAGAATGGCCAAGATGAAAACCTCAAGGGACAACACATGCTGGAGAGGTTGTGGAGAAAGGGGAACCCTCCTCCACTGCTGGTGGGAATGTAAACTGGTACAACCACTCTGGAAATCAATCTGGCGCTTTCTCAGACAACTAGGAATAGCGCTTCCTCAGGAGCCAGCCAAACCACTCCTACGCATATACCCAAAAGAGGCTCAAGTACACAAAAAGGACATTTGCTCAACCATGTTTGTAGCATCTTTATTTGTAATAGCCAGAAGCTGGAAACAACCCAGATGCCCCTCAACTGAAGAATGGATGCAGAAACTGTGGTACATCTATACAATGGAGTATTACTCAGCAATGAAAAATAAGGAAATCATGAAATTTGCATGTAAATGGTGGGATCTGGAAAGGATTATTCTGAGTGAGTTGTCCCAGAAGCAAAAAGACACGCATGGTATATACTCACTCATATAAACATACAATATAGAATAAACCCACTAAAATCTGTACATCTAAACAAACTAAGCAAAAGAGAGGACCCTAACTAAAATGTTCAATCCCCATCCTGAAAGGCAAAGAAGATGGACATCAGAAGAAAAAAATATAGGAAACAACCTCGGAACCTGCTACAGAGGGCCTCTGAAAGCTAGAAGAAAACAGGAAACAACCTTGGAACTTGCCACAGAGGGCCTCTGAAAGACTCTGCAGTATAGACTGTCAAAGCAGATGCTGAGCCTGATGGACAACTGATGGGCAGACTGAATGGAATTTTATGTAAGAAGTGGGAAATAGTAAGAGCTGGAGGGGACGGGAACTCCACAAGGAGAGCAACAGAACAAGATAATTTGAACACAGGGAACTTCCCAGAGACTCATACTCCAACCAAGGACTATTGGTGGAGATAACCTAGAACCCCTGCACAGATGTAGCCCATGGCAGTTCAGTGTCCAAGTGGGTTACATAGTAATGGGAAGAGGGACTGCCTTTGACATAATCTGATTGGCCTGCTCTTTGATCACCTCCCCCTGAGGGGGGGAGCAGCCTTACCAGGTCACAGAAGATGACAATGCAGCCACTTTTGATGAGAACTGATAGACTAAGATCAGAAAGGAGAGGAGAACCTCCCCTATCAGTGGACTTGGGGAGTGGCATGCATGCAGAAAGGGGAGGCAGGGTGAGATCAGGAGGGGAGGAGGGAGGGGCTTATGGGGGGATACAAAATGAATAAAGTGTAATTAATAAAATTTTTAAAAAAAGAAATTAAAAAAAAAGAGCTAGCTGGATGGTCATTTAATGATATCTGTCCATGACTTGGGTCAGTAACTGCACCTTGCATTTCAGTTACTTAGTTTTTTATTATTTACCAACCCACACTTTAGACATGGACCATGAGTTCATGGGGTGAAAGTATGTTTACAAGCAATTAATACAGTACTTGACACCAAGTAGTCAGCTCTGAAAACATATACATAACAAGTAACATTATACAGACTGAGCAGGTTGAATTTATATATTTTTAAATGTACATTTGTTCTTAAATACATAAATGTGTAACTAAAATGATAGAAAGAGAGGTCATGAATTTGTGAGAAAGAGAGTTAGAGAGAAGGAAGGAATGGGGGCAGATGAGAGGGGTTAGAGACAGAAAGAGAAAAGGGATAGATGATATAATCATTGTACAATCTGAAGAATAAGAAATTATTTTAAGAATGGTATATAAAGAGAAATCCAAGATGGCAGCTCAGCGAGGACACTCTTTATGACCAGCAGCAGAACAGAGTCTGCACAGTGACTAGCAGACAGAACTCTGGGCCCTAAAACACCAGTGACTGTGTTTCCCAGGGGAGAGGAAATCCCACAGTGTGGGATTCAATCGGCTTCAGGTCACACAGTTAAAGCACAGAAGAGTTCTTGGGTACCACCAGGCACTCTATCACTAGCCCAGAGCCATACACCAGTGTGCTATGATCATTGTCCCAGGCTGAACTGTGGGCCACACAGCACCAGAGAATGGATTTCCAGATGAGCAAAAACCCCACGGTGCAGGAAGCAATTGGGACCAACCTTAGGTCACCCAGACAATCCCTGGAAAAGGACCCTGGTCTGGTGGGTGTGCAGCAGCCTGCGCAGAGTGGGGTGCTCAGCTGCCAGCGCAGAGACCTGCCTGCATGCCCTACTCACCATCCCAGACAGAACTGAGGGCCCCAAGGCACTAGAGGGTTTCTCTGTTGGGTGGAAACCCACAATGAGAGGAACAGCATGTCTGACCTCAGAGCATTCAGACAACCTCCCCCACAAAATAAAAGTTCTCAGGAAGAGTTCCCGGGTTCCTGCAGTCGCCAGTTAGGTGCCTGTGTGTCCTACTAGCCATCCCAGACAGAACTGCGGACTCCCAAACACCACAGTCAGAGTGCCCCTGTCGGGAAGATATCACACAGCAGGGAAAACATCAGGACCAACCCTCAGGACACCCAGCTTCAGAAAAGTTTCTGGGTTCCCACAGGCTCTAGGCTCTGACCTACTGCATATATGAGTGCCATGCTCACCTGCCATTGATTAAAGCTAGTATACTGGGGCACACAGCTCCAACCTCAGACCAACAAAAGCCTAAGAGCCATTGGAGCAGCCCTCAGATACTGCTCCAAGGTGCAACCAATTATCCCTAGTTAATGGTCCCTAACAGAACCATTGGACTCCCTGTCCCATTTCAAGAGGGCTTCGCCCAGCAAATAGAGCTTAAGCTTAAGCAAACACCTTAACAGCACCAGCACAACTCACTAAATTCAGAGCAAGGTACCCAGCAGCAGGATAGCCATCTCAAGGTTTTCTCCTGATGAGAGGAGAGCCTTCCTGAACACCACAGTTACCACAGTCCATATGCCTGAGGTGAACTGTGACAATTCCTGAGAAGCACCACTGTTCAGTTGACCATACCCAAAAAGCTGAAGAGACCTCCTTCAGAACCTGGCCAAGGGGATTCTTCCAACCCCAGTACTCCAGGAAGTACCAGAAATTAACAGTCAACACCTGAGACAGAGAGATGGGTAGAGGACACAGCCAAAAACACAACCAACAAAAGGCAAAGCAATATGGCATCCCCAGAACACAGTTATTGAGGGGCAAGTAGCCCTAGACACCTAACATAAGTGAAATTCGAGAAGATGACCTTTCATCTATGCTTATGAAGAGACTGATGGAAGAAACAAATAAAATGCATAAAGTATTAGAGGAAGATAAAGTCAAACACATGGCCATCCGTAAAGAAATACAGGAAGATGCAGCCAAACAGTTTCTGGCTTTCAGAAAGGAAATGATTAAAACACTGGGAAAAAAAAAAAGAAACACAGGAATGTTCAAACAAACAGGTGAAGGAATTGAAGGAAAATACAGTCAGACAGGTGAAAGAAATCAACAAAACGGCTCAAGATCTGAAGATAAAATTGGAAAACACAAAGGGAAGAAATCATGCAGAGGAAGAACTTAGGGAAGAAAACAGGAACTACAGAGGTAAGCATAACCAACTGACTACAAGAGATGGAAGATAGAATCTCAGGTGCAGAAGATACAATGGAAGAAATCAATGCATCCATCAAAGAAAATAATAAATCTAAAAAATTCCTGACACAAACCATCCAAGAAATCCAAAACAACATAAAAAGACAAAACCTAAGAATAATAGGAATAGAGGAAAAAGAAGATTCCCTGCACCAAGGCCCAGAAAATATTTTCAACAAAATCATTGAAGAAAATTTCCCCAAGTTAAAGGGGAGGCCTATAAGAATACAAGAGGCCTACAGAACACCTAATAAATTAGACCAGAAAAGAAAATCCTCCCGTCACATAATAATCAAAACAGTAAGTGTACAGGACAAAGAAAAAATACTAAAAGCTGCAAGGGAAAAAGGCCAAGTAACATATAATGGCAAATCCATCAGAATCACACCTGACTTCTCAACAGAGACTATGAAAGCCAGAAGGGCCTGGACGGATATCATGCAGACCCTCAGAGAACACAGATGTCAGCCCAAGCTACTATACCCAGCAAAACTCTCAGTCCTCATAGATGAAGAAAACAAGATATTCCACGACAAAAACAAATTTCAACAATACCTACACACAAATCCAACATTACAGATGATACCAGAAGGAAAAATACAACCCAAGAAAACTAACTAGTCTCAGGAAAACAGAGGAAAAAAATAACCTCACTACAGCAAAACAAAAAGTATCCAAGTACACAAACATGTTACCACAGCCAACATCAAAATCAAAGGATCTAACAGCCACTGGTCATTAATCTCTCTCAACATCAATGGACTCAATTCTCCAATTAAAAGACACAGACTAACAGAATGGATGCGTAAACAAGACCCAACAATCTGTTACATACAAGAAACACACCTAAGTCACAAAGATAGATATTACCTGAGAGTAAAGGGCTGGAAAATGGTTTTTCAAGCAAATGAAACCAAGAAGCAAGCAGGAGTAGCCATTCTAATATCTAATAAAGTAGATTTTCAACCAAAATTAATAATACGAGATAGAGAAGGACACTTCATACTCATCAAGGGAAATTCTACCAGGAAGACATCACAATCCTGAACATCTATGCCCCAAATACGAGGGCAACAACATTTGTAAAAGAAGCATTAATAAAACTTAAACTACACATAGATCCGCACACATTAATAGTGGGAGTCTTCAACACCCCACTCTCAACAAAGGACAGTTCAATAAAACAGAAATTAAACAAAGAAGCAATAACTCTAACAGAGGTCATGAATCAAATGGACCTAAAGACATCTACAGAACCTTTCACCCAAACTCAAAATAATTTACCTTCTTCTCTGCACCTCATGGAACCTTCTCCAAAACAGACTATATAGTTGGTCACAAAGCAAGACTCAACAGATACAAGATTGAAAGAATCCCTTGTATCCTATCTGACCACCATGGACTAAAGCTGGACCTTCAACAAGAAATAGCAAAAAGTCTACACACACATGGAAACTGAGCAATTTGTTACTCAATGACAGCTGTGTCAGGGAAGAAATAAAGAAAGAAATTAGAATTCAATGAAAATGAAGGCACAACATACCCAAACTTATGGGAAACAAGTGCTAAGAGGAAAGTTCATAGCACTAAGTGCCTTCAGGAACAAATTTGAAACATCCCATTCAAGCAACTTAGTGGCTCACCTAAAAGTCCTAGAAAAAATAAAGGGACACACCATGGCTGGAAATAATCAAACTCAGGGTTGAAATCAATAAATTAGAAACAAATTAAAAAAGTAAAAGAATCAATGAAACCAAGAGCTGGTTCTTTGAGAAAATCAACAAGATCGACAAAGCCTTAGCCAAACTAACTAAAAGGCAGAGACACTATCCAAATTAACAAAATCAGAAATGAAAAGGGGGACATAACAACAGACAATGAGGAAATCCATAACAATCATTGGGTCTCACTTCAAAAGCCTATATGCCACAAAATGTGAAAATCTAAATGAAATGTACAATTTTCTTGATTGATTCTACTTTCCAAAGCTAAATCAAGACCAGGTAAATCAATTAAATAAGCCTATATCCACTAAGAAAATAGAAGCAGTCATCAAAAATCGCCCATCCAAAAAAAAAAAAAAAAAGGCCAGGGCCAGATGGTTTCAGCACAGACCTTCAAAGAAGAGCTAACACAAATACTCTTCAAACTATTCCACAGCATAGAAACAGAAGGAACACTACCAAACTCATTTTATAAAGCCACAGTCGCCTTGATACCTAAATCTCACAAATACCCAATAAAAAAAGAGAATTTCAGTCCAATCTCCCTCATGAACATTGATGCAAAAATACTCAACAAAATATTTGCAAAACCGAATACAAGAACACATCAAAGATATCATCCACTATGACCAAATAAGATTCATCCTAGGTATGCAGGGGTGGTTCACTATATGGAATTCCATCAATGTGATCAGTAAACCAACTGAAAGAAAAAAAAAAAAAAAACACATGATAATCTCCTTAGATGCTGAAAAAGCATTTGACAAAATCCCACACCTATTCATGTTTAAGGTCTTAGAGAGATCCGGTATACAAGGCACTTACCTAAACATAGTAAAGTCAATATACAGCAAGCCTATAGCCAACATCAAACTGAACGGAGAGAAACTTAAATCAAACCCATTGAAATCAGGGACAAGGCAAGGCTGCGCACTCTCTCCATATCTCTTCGACATTGTTCTTGAAGTCCTTGCTAGAGCAATAAGACAGTTGAAGGAGATCAAGGGGATACGAATTGGAAAGGAAGAAGTCAAATTATCACTATTTGCAGATGATATGATAGTATACCTGAGTGACACCAAAAATCCTACCAGGTAACTCCTACAGCTGATGAACACCTTCAGCCAAGTGGCTGGATACAAAATTACCTCAAAAAAATCAGTAGCCTTCCTGTATACAAAAGACAAACGAGCGGAGAAAGAAATTAGGGAAACAACACCGTTCACAATAGCCACAAAAGACATAAAGTACCTTGGTGTGATGCCAACTAAGGAAGTCAAAGATTTTGAGGAAAAAAATTTCAAGTCCCTAAAGAAAGAATTAGAAGAAGATATGAGAAGATGGAAAGATCTCCCATGCTCATGGCTTAGCAGGATTAACATAGTAAAAATGGCCATCTTACCAAAAGCAATCCACAGATTCAATGCAATTCCTATCAAATTACCAACACAATTCATTACAGACCTTGAAATAAAAATTCTCACCTTCATATGGAACAACAAGAAACTGAGAATTGCTCAAACAGTCCTCTACAATAAAAGATCTTCAGGAGGTATCTCCATCCCTGCTCTCAAGCTGTACTACAAAACAACAGTAATAAAAACTTTATGGTACTGGCATAGAAACAGACTGGTGGATCAATAGAATTGAATAGAAGACCCTGAAATAAACCCACACACTTATGGACACCTGATTTTTTACAAAGATTCCAAAACCATACAATGAAAAAAATAGCATCGTCAACAAATGGTGTTGGTATAATTGCATGTCTACATGTAGAAAAATGCAAATAGATCCATATTTATCACCCTGCACAAAACTAAAGTCCAAGTGGATCAAAGACCCCAATATAAAACCAGACACACTAAATCTGTTAGAATAAAAAGTGGGAAGAACCTGGAACATATTGGCATAGAAGACAACTTCCTGAACAGAACCCCAACAGCACAGGCTCTAAGATCAACAATCAAGAAATTGGACCTCATGAAACTGAAGTTTCTGTAAAGCAAAGGACTCTGTCATTAGAAAAAAAAACAAAAAACAAAAAAACGACAGCCTATGGATTGGGAAAGGATCTTCACCAACCCTATATCTGACAGAGGGCTAATATCCAGAATATGTAAAGAATTCAAGAAGTTAAACAGCAACAAATCAAGTAATACAATTAAAAAATGGGGTACAGAGCTAAACAGAGAATTCTCAATAGAAGAGTATCATATGGTAGAGAAATAATTAAAGAAATGCTCAACTTTCTTAGTCATCAGGGAGATGCAAATCAAATGACCCTGAGATTTCAGCTTACAGCCATCAGAATGGATAAACTCAAAAACTCAAGTGACAACACATGCTGGAGAGGATGTGGAGAAAGGAAACCCTCCTCCACTGCTAGTGGGAATGTAAATGTATAACTATTTGGAAATCAAATCTGGTGCTTTCTCAGACAATTAGGAATAATGCTGCCTCATGATCCAGCTATACCATTCCTAGGCATATATCCAAAAGATGCTCAAGGACACAACGAGGACATTTGCTCAGCCATGTATCCAGCAGCTTTATTTGTAACTGCCAGATACGGGAAACTACCGAGATGCCCCTCAGTTGAGGAATGAATACAGAAGTTGTGGTACATTTACACAATGGAATATTACTCAGCAATTAAAAACAAGGAAATCATGAAATTTGTAGGCAAATGGTGGGATCTAGAAAAGATCATCCTGAGTGAGGTATCCCAGAAGCAGAAAGACACACAGGGTTTATACTCACTCATAAGTGGGTATTAGACATAAGATAAACATACTAAAATCTGCACAACTAAAGAAACTAATCAAGAAGGAGGACTCTGGCTAAGATGCTCAATCCTCATTCAAAAGTGCAAAGAGGAGGGACATCAGAAGAGGGAGAAAACAGGGAACAGTACAGGAGCCTACCATAGAGGGCCTCTGAAGGATTCTACCCTGCAGGGTATCAAAGCAGATTCTGAGACTCATAGCAAAACTTTGGGCAGAATGCAGGGAATCTTATGAAAGAATTGGGAAATAGTAAGACCTGAAGAGGGCAGGAGCTCCACAAGGAGAGCAACAGAACCAAAAAAATCTGGGCACAGGGGTCTTTTCTGAGACTGATACTCCAACCAAGAGCCATCATGGAGCTATCCTAGAACCCCTGCACAGATGTAGCCCATGCCGTTCAGTGTCCAAGTGGGTTCTCTAGTAATGGGAACAGAGACTGTCTCTGACATGAACTGATTGGCCTGCTCTCTGATCACCTCCCCCTGAGGGGAAAGCAGCCTTACAAGGCCACAGAGGAAAACAATGCAGCCACTCCTGATGAGACCTGATTGATTAGAATCAGAAGGAAGGAAAAGAAGACCTCCCCTATCAGTGGACTGGGGAGGAACATAGGTGAAGAAGAGGGAGAGAAGGTGGGATTTGGAAGGGAGGAGGGAGGTACAAGTAGGATACAAAGTGAAAAAACTCTAATAAAAATATACATAAAAAGAAAAAATACATAAATAAGTGAAACAAAGGGAAAAAGAATTGCATATAAAGCAGGAGGTAATGAAATTATTAGAGTACATTCTAAATTAAATCCAGCATAGCGTACTAAGCTGGCAAAGTTGGGACCTGGTTTATTCAATAAACAGAGAAATTTAATGTTGGCATCTTGTAACCTAGATTTCCCTTTCAGATTGAAATATGATGAATTAATGAGATTCAGGTAGTCTTTTATCTTAAACATGACTATGACAAGAAAATTACGTGGAAGACACATAAGAGTACTGTGGTTTGATGCTCGAAACTATACAGCAAATATTAGTCACAAAAATAAGCCTACAGTTTGAATACAAAATATAGCCCACAGGTTCTTCGGCTTTAATCTTTGATCGCAGATGGTGGAACTGTTTGTGAAGGTTGTGGAATCTTTGGAAGCAGGGATTAGCATCGTAGCCAGGGACTTGAGAAGTATAGGCAGGGTGAATCCAGTCTATCTCTCTACTTTTAGTCACATAGGATGCTAGGAAGCTGTGCCACAGCTCTCTGCTGTCATAGACAGCAGCTCCTCCCACTGGCTTGCCTTCCTCACCATGAAATTGTGAGCCAAAATATGCCATTCCTCTCATGAGCTGCATCTCATCAGGTATGTTCACAGGAACGAGAAAAATAACCAATACAAGTACTGATAAACACTGCAAACAGTACAGCGAATCACAGAAGCGTTATGCTAAATGAAATGCCCTAGAGGCAGAATGCTTCATAGTGTATAATTCCATTTATATGAAATGATTAAAGCAGACAAACCAATAGAACCACAGTATATATTAGCAGCTTTCTATGGCTGCATGAATAGGACTGGGAGAATCTGTCGGAGTCCATTGCAAACGGATGTCCCCCCCCCCAGCCCTTTAGGTGCAATGAAAATATTCTAAACTTATGTTAATAGATGTATAACTCCATACAGTAAAAATCAGTGAGCTATGCCCTTAAATGTGTGAATTAGGTGACATGTGAGTTATATGTCAACAAAGCAATTTAAAAATATCAAGTACCTTTAAGAAGTGCTAGAGGACAGCCACTGGACATATCTTAATGCCACTTTCTTACTCAGACAGTGATACCTATTTAACTATTTGATTATTTTTATTAATAAAACTGCTCATTAAGATGAGAAATACCAGATAGACTTGTCTCAGCTGATATATTCCTGATGCTAACCAACTTTTTGCTATGCCTTTTCCAGTTATCAGTGTGGTCTTTCTACTAGTTGCTACCTGATAGTGCAGTGTGTATTTGGCATCTTTGAAGTCTAGCCTATGATCTGGTCTTCAGCTACTCACAGACTGCCACTTCCACAACTGTCTCAGCCATAAAAGCTGATCTGGAGAAATGACAGTTCACAGCTAGGCTAGAGTGGTACTTGTGTTTGCATAGCATGTTTACCGTTTAATTTCATGTTTACTTTTCCATGAAGAGATAAGAGCCAATATGATTATTCCACTTTACAGAAAAAGGAAAGGAGGACCAAAATAGTTAACTGCTTTCCTTAAACTCCAGTAGCTGTCAGTTGAAAAATCCTCATTCAGCATCTAATACTATATGATATCAAAAGCCATGCTATTTCTTTCATATCTTTCCAACTCCTTCACTAGAATGAAACCTGCCTTTTAGGACTGCTCTGCACTTCCAAAATAGAGTTGTTATATAAAACCTCACAATAGAAGTAGTGCAGAAAGCCTAACAAAAAGCTGCAAAAAAAATCTATCTAACATATGAGAGACTTGGAAAAACTTTAGTGTGCAGAAAGATTCAGTGCACTGTCTTCAGAGATAGTTTATATCATACGATTTAAATGTGATACTGTTTCAAAAATCACGGGCAGTTGCTGTATTGAATATAAACGAGAAAGCCAAAATTAAGTTGTGATTCTTCTGTTGACCACTCAAGTAAGTTACAATCTCTGAAGGAATTTCAGTTTCCTCCATAAAAAGTGTGGGTTTAGAAATTATAGTTTAATTTATTGGTGAAATACATGTGATCTTTTAGGAAATATATAAACATGCATGGGTAAATCGTATTCTTGTTTTCAACATTTCATTCAAATAACATCAGTGTTTGATAAAGGTGGTTGATTCAGAATGGGAAAAGGTGAGCAGGTTTAGTAAATGATATTATTACAATTAGGTGGTCATATGCGTAAGAATGAAACAAAGCCCTGTTTTCATACTTCACAAACATTAACTCTAAATAAAAACACAGATGTAACTGATAGGTTATCTCTACCAAGGAAATGAGTCAATTCAAGCCAAATTTGTGTATATAATTGCAGTTATTGGAGGCAGCTCTCGGGAGAGTTCACCTGTCTCAAGAAAGGGGGGCCATGGGAGTCGTCATGCAGACAGAAAAGTGGAGTGTGTGGGGGGAAGGCAGGGAGAGAAAGCGCAGGCACAGAGAGAGAGAGAGAGGAAATGCAGAGAGAGGGAGAGGAAAATATGGAGAAACAGAAAGAGGAGAGACTGAGAGACACAGAGAGAGGAGAGACAGAGACACACACACACACACACACACAGAGAGAGAGAGAGAGAGAGAGAAAGAGAGAGAGAGAGAGAGAGAGAGAGAGAGAGAAACCAAAATGTCTGGATTATATAGGCAAGAGCTTCTGAGGGAGGAGAGTCCCAGCCCCTGGGACTCTGGAAAGTTCAGGGCAGAGGGTAGAGAACATTAGCCAGGCCCTGTAACAGGTAGTCTGAGAGATGCTGGGAAAAGCTGGGGGCAGGTCTGCTTCGGTTAAATGGGCACCTCAGTCTCTTGGCCCAGGTGTGAGTCCCAGTAGTAACATCTGAAACTGGAAATAGTGGAAGAGAACAGCAAGGACCTGCCCAGGATATTGGAAGAGGCCATTTTCCTTTAGTAGTGCTGGGAAGGAAACCCAGAGACACATACAGTCGAAGAAAGTACCCTCCCCTGTGCTGCATCCCTAGTCTAGCTCATCATCTATCTTGTTGCTCTGACCAAATACCTGGTGAGAAGGGTAGGACAGTTCGTTTTGGCTAATAGGTCAACAGGACACAGCCTCTTGTGACAAGGAAGGCATGGTGGCAGGAACATGCAATACAGTCACTATAGAAAATATTACATGTGGGGAGCAGATGAAGTCTTGAGTTAGTGGGTATTATTGACATGAGCATGGCCGTGACAAAGACACCAGTGCCTCGGACCTACTGAACTGATGAATGGCAAAGCCCCTCCCCCCAGTCAGAGTATGGATATTTACCAATGGCTGACTTTTTTAAATTAAAATTTTATTTTTTAAATATTAATTACAGTTTATTTACCTTGTATCTCAGCTATAGCCCCCTTCCTCATTCCCTCCCAATCCCACCCTTCTTTCCTTATCTCCTCCTTGCCCCTTTCCAAGTCAACTGACAGGGGAGGTTTTCCTCCTCTTCCATCTGACCCTAGCTTATCAGTTTTCTTCCGGACTGGCTGCAATGTACTTCTCTGTGTCCTAGCAAGGCTGCTCCTCCCTCAGTGGGGAGGGGAGGTCAAAGAGTCAACCACTGAGTTCATGTCAAAAATAGTCCCTGTTCCCCTTACTAGGGAACCCACTTGGATACTGACCTACCATGGGCTACATCCAAGCAGGGGTTCTAGGTTATATCCATATATGGTCCTTGGTTGGAGATATTGCTGAGACTCCTAACCAAACCTTCATCAGAGTTCAGGGAACCATACGAAAGAAGGGTGACAGGACAGGAGCCCCACAAGGACCAAATATATCTGGGCACAGGGGTCTGTTTAGAGACTGTATCTCCAATGGCTGATTTTTTTATTATTATTTTCATTTTTTCTTTATTAATTACATGTTATTCATTTTGTATCCTCCCTCCTTCCATCCCAATCCCTCCCTTCCTCCACCCTCTGCATGCATGCCCCTCCCGAAGTCCACTGATAGGGAAGGACTTCTTTTCTTTACTTCTGATCCTAGTCAATTAGGTCTCATCAGGAGTGGCTGCTTTGTCTTCTTCTGTGGCCTGGTAATGCAGCTTCCCCCTCAGGGGGAGGTAATTAAAGAACAGGCCAATCAGTTCATGTCAGAGACAGTCCCTGTTCCTATTACAATGGAACCCACTTGGATACTGAACTGCCATGGGCTACATCTGTGCAGGGGTTCTAGGTTATCTCCATGCATGGTACATGGTTGGAGTATCAGTCTCAGGAAAGACCCCTGTGCTCAGATTTTTTGGTTCTGTTGCTTTCCTTGCGGAGTTCTTATCCTCTCCAAATCTTACTGTTTCCCACTTCTTTCCTAAGATTCCCTGCACTCTGCCCAAAGGTTGCCCATAAGTCTTACAATCTACATTGATAGTCTGCAGGGCAGAGCTTTTCAGAGGTCCTCTGTGTCAGGCTCCTGACTTTGTTCCCTCTTTTCTCCTTCTTCTGATGTCCAGCCTCTTTGCCTTTCTGGGTAGGAATTGAGCATTTTAGCAAGAGTCCTCCCTCTTGATTAGTTTCTTTAGGTGCACAGATTTTAGTAGGTTTATCCTATATTATATGTCTATATGAGTGAGTATATACCATGTGCATCTTTCTGCTTCTGGGATAGCTCACTCAGGATGATCTTTTCCAGACCCCACCATTTACCTGCAAATTTTATGATTTCCTTGTTTTTTTTTTTTTTTTTTTTTTATTGCTGAGTAATATTCCATTGTGTAGATATACCACAATTTGTGCATCCATTCCTCCACTGAGGGGCATCTGGGCTGTTTCCAGCTTTTGGCTATTACAAATAAAGCTGCTACAAACATGGTTGAGCAAATGTCCTTATTGTGTACTTGAGGATCTTCACCAACCCTACATCTGACAGAGGGCTAATATCCAGGATATATAAAAAACTAAAGAAGTTAAACAGCAAAAAATCAAGTAATCCAATTAAAACATGGGGTACAGAGCTAAACAGTGAATTCTCTGCAGAGGAATATTGATTGGCAGAGAAACACTTAAAGAAATGCTCAACCTCATTAACCATGATGGAAATGCAAATCAAAATGACCCTAAGATTTCACCTTACACCCATCAGAATGGCTAAAATAAAAAACTCAAGAGACAACACATGATGGAAAGGCTGTAGAGAAAGGGAAACCCTCCTCCACTGCTGGTGGGAATGTAAACTTGTACAACCACTCTGGAAAGCAATCTGGCGCTTTCTCAGACAACTAGGACTAGTGCTTCCTCAAGATCCAATGGCTGACTTTTAACTAAAATAAGTGTATTCAGACACTCACCCACAGCTTCCTGCTCCCAGGTGGCTGCAATCTGATAATGCTCTCATTCAGAGATATCCTACTGATGTTACCTAATCCTGCTCCCCTTTGTGCTGTACATAGTAAACATGCTGAGTGTCTGTTCTGCAGTTCCTTCAACTCCATCAGAGCACACAGCCTACTTGATCTCAGGTTTTCTGTATCATGTGTCTGTCTGTTCTTCATTCTCATGAAGCCCAGTTAGGTAAATCCTTAAGTCATGATAGTCATGGAGATTGGAGACCCTGACTTAAAATATGATCTGACAGCCCCACAGGTAGTTGTTTATCCAAAGGAAACAAAGTCAGTATGGAAAGGACATCTGCACTAGCATGTTTAATCACACTGTCCAAGAACTGGAAATCTTTTCTTGTGCTTATTAGTTGATGAATGATTTAAAAAGATGTGTCCCAGATCCACAGATGATACATGTAATTGATGAGTGATATCTTGTTATTTGTGACTATATAGGTGGATTTTCATGTCATTGTGTTTTGAAGTAGTATAAACCAGGCACAGAAAGGCAAATACTACATGATCTCCCATCCAAGCAAAATCTAAAAACAATTATCCCATGGAAGCACAAACAAGAATAGTTCTATAAAGTAAGGTTGGCCAACAAGGAGCAAAGTATGATTACATTAAATGAGGAAGTTCCTGCTTTCCATGGAAACCCATTGACCACACTGGCCAGGCAATGAGGTAGGGGATTATCATTCTTCTTCCCATCATCCAGTTTCAATACTTCCCACCATATGCCATGCTTTGAAGGAAACTACATGGTTGTGCTTCTCTTTCCTGTCTGTTCCAGGGGGCTAAGCAGATCTTCTCCTACAGCTTTCCTTCCTCACCCTTCCCATTTTCTCAATCTTCAACACCCTAAGCACTCTATCTCTTTATCTCTAGCCACACTGGCCAGGCAATGAGGTTGTTGATCTGCTCTCCCTTTCCGTTCCTCCAGTCCCGATTGCCTAGTCTTGTTACCAGCCCTGTAGCAAATGATCTCTAGGGGCCTATCTTCTCTGCTCCTCTATTCCCTGTGAACTCTATAGAACCTCATGATAGACTCAGGGGACATTCCTCACACACAAAAAGTGATTTCCAGAAGCCCACAACCAATATAAACATAAATGGAGAAGAATTCAGAGCATTTCCACTAAAATCAGGATCAAGATAAGGTTGTCCACATTTTTTATACCTATTCAATATAGTACTTGACATCTTAGTTAGAGCAATAAGACAACTCAAGAAGATCAAGAGGATACAAATAGGAAGCAAAGAAGTTCAAGTGTCTTTATTTGCAGATGGCATAATTGTATACATAGGCGATCCTAAAAATTCCACCAGGAATCTCCTACAGCTGATAAACATGATTATCAAAGCAGCGGTATACAACATTAACACCAAAAAACAATAGCCTTCCTATATACAAACGGTACATAGCCTTAGAAAGAAATCAGTGAAACAATACCACTCACAATGGCCCAAGAAAGAAGTAAAATATTTTAGGGTGACTAAAATAGCAAGTGAAAGACTTGTATAATAAAAAATTCAAGACATTGAAGAAAGAACTTGAAGAGGATGTCTGAAGTTGAAAAGATCTCCCATGTTCATGGTTTGGTAGTACAAATATAGCAAAAGTGGCCATCCTACTAAAAGCCATCCACAGTTTCAGCATGATACCCAACAAAATTCCAACATAATTCTTCACAGAACTTGAACAATTTTGAGCTTCATATGACAGCACACACATACATATACACACACAAAAAAAAAACAACCCAATATACCTAAATAATACTGAACAATAAGTGAACTGCTGGAGGTATCACTATCCCTAACACCAGCTTGTATTATTGATCTATAGTAATGAAACAGTATGGTATTGTCATAAAACAGACATGTTGAGCAATGCAATAAAATTTAAGATCCAGACATAAATTCACATATGTTTGTACACCTGATTTTTGAAAGAAACAGAAAAACACACTTAAAAAGGGACAGCATCTTTAACAAATGCTGATAGTCAAACTAGATTTCGGCATGTAGAAGAGTACAAATAGATCCATACTATCACCTTGCACAAAACTCAACTCCAAATGGAATGAAGCCCATAGAAAAGAAAATAAGAAATAGTCCTGAATCCTTGACATAAGAAATTCTGTCTTTTTTTAAAATTTGTATTTGTTTATTTATTTTATTAATTACAGTTTATTCACTTTGTATCCCCCCATAAGCGCCTCCCTCCTTACCTCCTGGTCCCATCCTCCCTTCCCCTTCTTCGCACATGCCCCTTCCCAAAACAGGCACGAAGAACAAAAATTAATAAATGAGGCCCAATGAAGCTGAAAATTGTCTATGTGACAAAGGCCACCATCATTTGGACAAAACAATAAGCTACAGAATTGAAAAGGATTTTTGCCTACCACACATTTGATAGAGAGCTAAAACATGTAAAGAACTCAAAAAGCTTGTCAAGAAAACAAACAAAACTCCATTAATAATGGCATAAAGGTATAAACAGAATTCTCAAAAGAAGAAACACAAATGGCCGAGAAACACTTCAATGCTTAACATCCTTAGCCATTGGGGAAATGCAAGCAAACTAAAACCACTTTGATTTCATTTTATACCAGTCAGAATGACCATGATCAATAAAACAAATGATAGCTCATGTTGATAAGGATGTAGAGTAAGGGGAACACTCAACCATTACTGGTGGGAATGCGGTAATACAGAGTGTACAGGTAAAACTGACGGTCATTTGAGAAATTATATGGGAATCTAAGACAGTAAGAGATCCCTAAAATACATTCACATATGTGGTTGATCCAAATGAAGTTCCCACATAACAGGGGAGGAAAAGCCCCAACTGGACAAGTCTTGTCATTAAATGAAGCTTCTGGTTCCTAGTAACTGGTGACATCTAATCGAGTTGTTGGACAAAGAGGCAATAGGAGGTTTATTGGTTGCTCTTCCATACTGACAATAAGACCCTATTACTGAAAAAAACACCCACAGAACCCCATGGACATGGAAGAGTTGAGCTGGTGACTAACTAAAACTTTCAGCGTTCATGATAGTCAAAGGTACTTGCATAGAACAAAAATAGAAGGGTAAATAGTAACTTGGTCAAACTCTTTGATATACAAAACATACTTGTACAACAATGGCACAAACTTGGGGAACTAACTGTGGTGGTTTGAATAAGAATGGTCCCCCTAGACTCATATATGTAAATGCTAGTTTACCAGGGAATGGTACTATTGGCAAGTGTGGCCTTTTGGGGGTAGGAGTGGCCTTGTTAAAGGAAGTGTGTACTGTGGATGGGATTTAGATATTTAAATGCTCAAATCAGGTCCAATGTCTCTCTCCATTCTTGATGCCTGCAGATCTGGATGTAGAACTCTGAGCTGCTTCTCTTGTACCATGTCTGCCTGCATGCCGCCATGCTTCACTCCATGACAATAATAAACCAAACTGTTGAAGCTGTAAGTCAACTCCAATTAAATGTTTTCCATTATAAGAATTGTCATGGTCATGGTGTCTATTCACAGGAATAGAAGACTGACTAAGACACTAACCAAACAATATTTGATTGGAGTTAAGGCCCATTCCATGAGATGAAACCTAGAACAGATAGGCCAAAGACCTAGGGGAACATCAAATACTACTGTTCTACTAAAGGAATGTAATATTAAATCACTCTTAAGTACATTCTGCTATATCCATACATATGTTGCACTCAGTCATCATCAGAGACGCAGTAGATGGGAACTAATACAAAGACTCACAAAAGACAATACGCAGAGAGTGAGAAACCTTGGGACACTCAGCATTAAACAGATGTCTTTATCAAATCCCTCCCCCCAGTGCTCGAGGAACTCTGTAAAAAGGAGGAGGAAAAATTACAAGAGCCAGAAGGTATAGAGGACAACAAAAAATCAAAGCCTTCCACGCACAGCTGGACCACATGAATATGAATTCACACAGACTGCAGCAGCATTCATGGGGCCTACAGATATATACGCCTGATGTGGTTGCAGTGAGAGGGGAGTGGACACAAGCTCATATCCTTAACCCAGAAGCTATCTCTAATTAATAGCTACCTGCAAATGAAAAATTGGCTCTCTCCAATTTTTGGAGTCTTAATGGGAATACAAACCACTCCCCGCAGTAGATGACCAAGACAAAATAAATTCATTGGCATTTTGGGAAGTTGTCTCATAATGTTGTTTGTTTGTTTCTTTTTCCTGATATGTACTTTGTACACACTATGCTTCGTATTTTTTGCTTTGTTTTGTTTTGATTTGCATTTCTGTGTTTTTATGGAATTTCTGTGGGTGTGAATGTGTGTATCTCTGTGTCTCTATGTGTTTCTTGAGCTTTGTCTTTACCTCTTTTCCTTCTCTTCATTTGTTTTGTTCTATTCTGGATTGTTTAGTTTTGTTTTATTTAATTTTATTATTGCTATCTATTTTCCATACCTGTCTGTAGAGAGAGAGAAATACAGAGTCTGAATTTGAGTTGGTAGTGAAGTGGGGAGGGAGAAATCATAATCAGAATATAGTGTATTACAAAAATTTATTTTCAATAAAGATAATAATAAAAGAAAGACATTTCTTTGTTATTTCACAGCTGTGTGAAATGATGATGTGTCCATTTTCAAAATAGGATAGGTAAGTAAATTTTGAATGTTTTTCTTATAAAAATGCATATACTTACCTGCATATAAGTACCATTAACTGACTAGTATGTAATATAAACACATTTCAATGCATCATATGATCTCATAAATATACAAATTATTTTGTGATGATGAAATACTGAAAACATTTAAAACAAAATAGTAACAACATCCAAGGGCTAAGCTGTGCACAGAAATTAAAATGGGACTTGCTAAGTGGGTAATGATGTTTATGTTAAAGCTGACATGCCTCCTGCAAAAAACACAGTAGGAAGAGAAAACAGCTGACTTGCACATGTATGCAATAACACATGTTTTCACTACCAGCACACATACTAAGTAAGTACATGTAAAAAGAAACAAATAAAAATTATGCAAAAGTAGTTTAAGTAGTGAGATAGGTGTTAGGGTGAGCTGGAAGTAAAACTTTAGAAAATTTTTAGATTTTGTTGAAAGTGCTGCAATTCTGTCTGGTTAAACTAAAAGTGTTACAGATGCACATTGCAAGCCTAAGAACAAGTGCTTTAAAGAAAATAAGTTATAGCTAATAGAGCTTAGTCAAAAATCAATCCTTTATAATTCTACAAGCGTTACCTCACCAAGAACCCATCCTATTTGTCAAAATAGATCAGCTTACTTAATTGTTTTAAATTCCAGTTGGAAAAGTGAAACTTAAAATTAATGTACTGGTAAATATTGGTTCAATTTCAGGACAGTACAGAACCTACCTCCTTAAGATTTTCTGACTAGATCAACTCCTCTGTGACACACTTCTTTCTTTCTGTGTGTGAATTCGTGTGTGTGACCTAAGGCATTCTAGTCACTTGACCAACTTAGGTCTATTCAAAGAATGGTTCTTCACTCACAATGTCAGCTTTTCAACACTCCTTGCATGATACCAGGCTGTCAACACGAGATGCATTAGCTCTTTGGATATCTTTGATGTTTCGGTGGCATATAGGTACCATATTTGGATGGTTTTGGTTGAATGGTTTTGTGAATGTTGAGTTTAAGTGTTGAATGTAATACACAGTGTAACTTTTGTTCCCCTCAGGCTCATGGTCCTGGGGTTAGCAAGAAGCTACATTTTCTTAGAAGTTCTTAGTCAGCCAATGCTCCGTCATTCAGTCTTTTGGTACCTCTTCAAAAGGTAAGTTGTCTATTGATATCCTAAACAAACTGTAAGTTTGTCTAAAGATTTAGTTAAAGAAATATTAAGAAAGAAAAATATATAGGTGGAGACATAGATGAAAGAACAATCCAGCTGGGCATGATGGCACATGCCTTTACTATCCCAGCACTTAAGTAGGCAGAGGCAGGCGGATCTCTGTGAGTTCGAGGCCAGCCTGGTCTACAAAGCAAGTCCCGGATAGTCAAGGCTATGCAGAGAAACCCTGTCTTGAAAAACCAACAAACCAACCAACCAAACAACAACAACAAAAAAACCAAACCAAATAGACCCCAAAAATCCATAACTTGCTGCCTGTTTTACCCCACCAATCTCATAAAGACAAGTTCATAACTGATTTTATTAAGAGAATTTACAGGGGATGAAAAGATGGTTCAGTGGTTAAGCATGCCTGCTGCTTTTGCAAAGGACTGGGATTTGGTTTCCACCATTCACACTCGGTGGCTCATCACTGATTGTGACTATAGTTCTATAGAGCCCAACATCCTCTCCTGATCTCTTTGGGCACCTACACACATGTACTTCTACACACACACAAACACACACACACACACACACACACACACACACACACACACACACACCAAGAATAAAATAAATATTTTTAAAAATCACTAACTGAAAAGCCTTAAGAACCTTGATAATTTTCAGATGTTTGTGGGTGGTATTTTTTCCTTTGAAATAGAGACTATTTTTGTGCATGAATATATGCCAAATATATTAAATGGAAAATTGGTATTCAAAATATATTTTCTTAAAGGAAATAATCCAATGAGCAGAAAACTGTAACTAAATATGACATTTGCAAAATCATTTATTTTGTTTCAGAGACTGAAAATTTAAGTGTCTCTTCTTTTCACTAACATGAAGTGGAGCATGAAAATGGTCCCATTCAGCTTTTAATTCGTCATTTATTTAGTTACTATGTTTGGAAATTGAGCATGACTCATTCACATATTTTTTTGGGAACAGAAGCCCAGCATGGGCTCTATATTGTAAATATGTGAACTTTTCTCATCGGTTCCTAAAATTGAGAAAGCCAAAATATTAATCTCCTTTTATCAGTTACATTTGGTCACACAGACCAAAATGAGGCCGGGTAACAAGCACCCAAACTCTTGTCTTCTAACATTAATCATTTCCCCCACCTTCTACATTTGCAGAGTGAATGGTTCTAGAAAAGACATGGAAGTGAAATTCTCATCTTGATTAAGCAAACTCACATGTGCGATAGTCAAGCGTTGTTGGGCTGGGTATGGCTGTGCTCCATCTATATTTGAGTTTTCTCTTGGCATCAAAGGACCGGCTGTGGCAGAAGTGTGGTGGCGAGCAGAAATAGTGTGTGGCTCTTAAAGCTATCACACTGTCAGTTTCACCTTGTCCTACTGGCTAAAATAAGTTATATCACTTACTGGGAAATGAATTGCATTTGCAGAATTGCATGGAGATATTTCTGTAGTCTGTCTGTTCAGTACAAGGAATGCCTCACCTGACTGGCTAAGGAGAGGATTACAACCATGACCAACCCATCGCTTTTTAAGACAATCTACTTTACAAACAACTCTGATATTACCTTAGCAGTTCAAAGCCTTGAGTGGCATTTGTTTTATTTTCATTCCACCATTGAAAACATATACTGATAACTGGATTTGTCACAGGTTACCCCCTAAATTTGCGCAAGAGCAATGGACATGATTTTGAATAGTATGTGTGTCATCAGATAGTTTATTAACTCATACCTGGGAAGGAAGTTGAGGGTAAATGTTGTTGGACAGGAGTTCAATGCATGCTATTGGGTAGGACTTCGGTGTACATGGTAATAGGGATACGGTTTGTATACTGAATTTGGATATCATATTACCAATGGGTGTTCTATGTCACAGTAACTGTAATAACCTCTTCACTGTAATACTACAGCAAACCTCCCTGCCCGCTCTTTGTAACTGGAAAATATAAAAAGGAAGACTTATCCCAGAACATTTTCTTGTTGTCATAACTCTTTTACCATTCCCAATTTTTTTTTAAAGTATCATGAAAAACAAAATAAAATCAAGGTTTTGAGATTACAAGGCAAATAGATAAGGTCCCCCCCCCTTTTCTATTCTAGTTTATGAATAGAAAAAGCTAGGGAATATGGCAAAAAAATGAGAGGTTCTCAAATCACATTTCTTTTTTTTTTTTTGTACTTTATTTCATGTCTTATGTAGCTACCATATTCAATTTGAGGGTGCTTGTTCAGATCCTACCATTCATGCCTCCAGAACAAACATCTGCCTTTTTAACTGCATGGACTCTGATACTTCTTAGCTTGGTACTCTAGCTGATATAATAAACTGTTGTGACATCAAATGAAGTTTATTTTCTGCTTTACTCTATTTTTATGGATTTTCCCTAATAAATAAACAAAACTGTACATAGCAGTAGACAAAATAAGCATTTTAGTGTTGACTACTGTATTTTACATTTTGAGCAAGGAATTTGCAACTATGACAGTTTTTTTTAATAGATTAAAATAACTTCTGTGACAGCTAAACAATTTTATATTTAACTAGTTTTGAAGTAGTGAGAAGTGAGTGCTAAGGTGCTTTTTAATTACAAAATGAGGAAATAGAATAACTGACCTAATTAATGGCAATCTCCCCAATTAGTTGGATTTTAAAAATTTTATCATATAATTTTAACTTGTAGTGTAGGAACAGATAGAAAAAAAAAGCTTCATAAGAATCCCACACATGGGGTATGGAGATGACTCAGGTTTTAGGAGCATTGGCTACTTTTCCGGGGTTTGATTCCCAGCACCCATAAAGTGGCTTACAACCATCACTAACTCTAGTCCCAGGGAGCTCTGCCTCCCTCTTCTGGTCTCTGAGGGCACATAGACCATGCACATAGACATTGACATACAGGCAAAACACTGATGAGCATAAATATATAAATTAATTTTTAAAACGTCACAAACATGCCTGCATGCAAAATACAAATTGTTTTTCCTCTCAAAAAGTAGCGTTTCTTGGTTAATCTCTGGGGTGACCTGTGACTAATAATTGCAATATGAATGGTCTCTTGCAATTGGCATTCTTACTTCACTTCTCTATAGTTTATGGAGGTGACTATCCAGTCACTTAGCAGAGGCAGTGAAGAGGCCAACCCCTGTGTTTGGTTTTTAAATTTCACTTGTTTTTTTTTTTTTTTTAAAGTCTACAAATTCCTTGATCTTATGTTGCATCTCCACTTATGATTTGCTATCAAATGTATGTAAATTCCAGTTCAGCTACAATCTCCACGGGATTTACTTCAGCCGGTGACTGGTTGACATGTTCCTTCCTTGCAGCAAAGGTGGGGATGTCATTGAAGGTAGAATCTTCTCAGTCTGGTTGGGTCTTCACTTTTCACTCCGGGACTCCAAACCTTTCCCCTCTCCATGGCTGCTGTATGCTCAGTGGTATTTGGAGACAGGGCCTGAAGAAATGATTCATCATTAGTGTCACCTGTAGCATTTTCTACTTCAAACTGAGTGTTTTTGATTTGGTCCACATGGCTTGGCGGTGCTTAAGTTTCATGCCTCTAAAGCCAGGATCCTGTAACAACTACTGACAGTACACTCACAAAAGCATGGAAGAGCTGCAAGGAAGCAACAGTCTGAACAGTCCACAAAAACAGATTATCCAAGGCTCCTTGTCTTGCTCCCACTTTCCATCCAGGGAGGTTCCTAAATCTCTTTCCTTGAAAATAAATGTATGCTTCCTTACTCTGAAGGCTGAAAGGCTTCCAGCTGGTTCCGAAAGCACAGTATTTCATCTGCTGGAGTTTCCGTGAACTTTTTTTTTTTCCTTACTAGCTCAGTGAAACTGGAGAATAATTACCTTTTCAGTTAACGTTAAACTGATGGCATTGTTGAGCAAGAAGCTGGAAGCAAAGAGTGTATCACGCTGCAGTGCACTGAGGAGTGGTTTGGCTACTTTGCAACTCACCTTTTAAACATCAGGGTTTCTTGGTTGTGCCAAATCCAGCATTAAGGACTCAAGTGGAGATTCGGGGGTGGGATGGGGAGGGGATGGGGGCAGGGCAGAGGATCTCTTGTTTGTGGGGTTAGAGATTCAACAACTCCAGAAGCCTGACTTTCCTGTCACTTTTATAACCATAATCTTTTTTTTAAAGACTCAACCTTTCAGCTGATATGTAGCTATAAATAAGTTCATGTTAATAACACTTAATGTTTTAACTTTTTTTCTGATTTGTTTGAAACTTGAAACCAATTTAGACTTCTTATGGCATGAGCTAGGAACGTACACTTTCAAGCAGGAAACCAAGCATCTGCATATGCTATACTGATAATGAATTGAGCTACAGCACAACCATTTCTTTCAGAGACACAGACAGGTTGATCCATTGGTTTGCCTCCAATGATAGAGTCAGACACAACATTAGACCAAGTCCAACATTAGACTAAGGATGAAAATGGAGCAAGTGGCACTATGAAAATTCTATCATCAATTCTGTTTAACCCATGCTAGAAAGCGTTAACTTTAAATATGCAGACAAACAGATAAGAGACATTTTGTAAGTAATAAAGTGAGATAGTTTTCTCTTTAAGAGGTTAAAAGACTGTGTGGCAGGGGTAGGCATTGCACCAAAAAGGGAAAGTCAGGACAGGGTATGATGATGAATAAAGTGGGGGTTTCTGCCAAAGCAGACACACAGAAGATGACCCATCTCATCAATCATTAGAGAGATTGATTCTAATTCCTAAATCCAGCATCATGAAGCAAGATGGAGGACACAGATTTGGGAGTTCAGAGCTGCGGAGATTAGAATGACAAATGAGAGAGATCAGAGCAGTTTAGAAACAAGCAATGACAGATGCCCAAGAATCAGTGAGAATGACTGAATGGAGTTCTCACATCAGTGGGTTTGAGCTAGGTCTAGACTCTTTCCTTAATGTGGAGAAGGATCTTATGTAGAAGACGCTATGTGAATACTCATAAGCCATTGTGGCTTTATTGACACTATAGATTCCGTGTGTGTATGTGTGTGTGTGTGTGTGTGTGTGTGTGTGTGTATGTGTGTGGGGGGGGAGGAGGAGGGGGAAGAAGAGAAAGAGAAAGGAAGAGATTTGATTTTATTATCACAGCGTTTGCATGTGGAATTATGCTTTATGAGTTCTACAAGCTGTTAACAAATGAATATGTCATGCAAAACATGAAATTACTATAAGCCCTGAATTATTCAAATACCTTTGTTTAGTTTTACCTTCAACTGGATAAATGCAATTTCTGCAGGTCTTGGTCTTTATACACATAGAGGAGGCAAAGGAATAACAGGTACATGTTGGCCTTGGAAATGATGTATTTTTATAAGCTTATTGAGATATATTTTATACAGCATTAATGTTGAACTGGTGTGGGCCCACAATTCAGTACCTTCTACTCTTTGTGAAGCATGGTGTGACATGACCAATACTCACGCTGAGGACATTTTTCATGTTCCATCCAAGATCCCCAGGACCTAATCACAATCCATCCTGAAGTCCACTCCAAGTCCCAGACAACAGCTAATATAATATCTGTCATTACAAATTTTCCATTTCTGGCCATTTTATATATGTAGGATTCACAACTTGTCACCTTTTATTTATGGCTCCATTTGGTAAGCAAAATACTTTTGAGGTTTTTTTCATGTCTTAGCATGTATGAGCACCTCATTCATTTTCTGCACCTAATATTATTCCATATGACTGATATATCCCACTTTGATGCTTGGTGGACATTTGCATTGCTTGCAGATTTGGGTTATTATGACCACTCATGAGCAAGTCTTTGTGTGAATATTTCAGTTTCCATGGGTAAATTTCCAGGAAGAGAACTGCTGGGCAATAAAGTCTGTTTGTGCTTTATGTTTGGTAATTTTCAGTTTTTTTTTTTCCCCTCTGAAGTGTCTATAGTGGTCCTGCTATCTTAATAATGATGAAACAATATTACTACTATTGCTACAGTATTGCTACTTCTACTTTATTTGACGCAGAATTATTGAACTTTATGCCCTTGTGTACACATGAGTGAATATGCACACACACACACACGCATGTGCACACACACAGAAACACAAATACACAAGCACACACACACATAATCACAAGCACACATACATACACACAAGTACACATACATACACACATGCAAACACACATGTTCATGCACAGACACACACATACATACATACACATGTACACACATATAAACACACATGTACACACATACACACACAGAGACAAACACATACACTTGTTCTGTTCATTTCTCAGAAAAAATACTTAGTGGCCGATGCTGTTATTATTTTTATTTAATGCAGACTATATTTTGGGAAACTTCGCTGGGTTCACCTCTGATTTGAATCAGTAGCTTGGTATTTAACATGTATGTATAACACACAAGGGAAAGACTCGATGTGACTAGAAAAGAACAGGACATGTCAGAATCTGTTGATGTCAGGGGCGTGGGTAAAATGTGTGAAGGAGCATAAAAATCATACATGAAAAAAATTGAATGAGATGAATGAATGGGTGTGCTTCATTCATTCATTCATTCATTCATTCATTCATTCATTATGTGCACTTTGGAACATACAGCCTTAAACTGGTCCCTCAGGAGCTTCCTGTGAGCTTGACTGTCTGAAGTTTCTTGTATCTCAGTGTTGGCACACACAGGTTCTGTAGATGTGGAAGAACTATAGAGGGCAGGCACTGACCCTATCCATGATTGTGTCACTGGTGACCACTTGGACTAAGTGGACCTCATACTT
This sequence comes from Psammomys obesus, assembly GCF_907164565.1. Lineage (NCBI taxonomy): Eukaryota > Metazoa > Chordata > Mammalia > Rodentia > Muridae > Psammomys > Psammomys obesus. The sequence goes on from NW_026596147.1 coordinate 4,756,535, forward strand.
CTTGTTGACCTTATATAATAAACAAATATGCCTTCAGAGATATAGTCAGGGGTATAGTTAGATCAAGGTAAGTGCATCCTAATTAGAGCCACAGTCATGGCTGCCCGAACTGCAGGACTGAGTCTCTATGATTAATGCAAGTGCATTTATATGCCTGTAAATGACCTTGACATTGTACTTTCAAGGAACCATTATGAATTTTTGCTCAAAGACAAACTAAAGATCTGGGAGTAATTTCATTGCATGCAACCACATGTATTTGGTACCAGAGAAACACCAGGGGCTGAACACTTACACTAAAAAGGGAATAGTACATGCCACCTGTATAGATTGTGTTAAATGAAACAAAATAATGTCTGTATTAGCTCATCTTCTTTCCATGTCAGCTAGGATTTAGACTTAGACCCTAACAGCTTATGTGGTATCCATCCTTTGTATTCGTGTATTTCATATGTGCCAGTGTTTGTATTTATGTACACATGTATATGTTATGTATACACGAGAGTATGTGTGGGCACATGAACATAGGTGCCAGAGGTTGGTGTCATGTGTCTTTCTCAGTTTCACTTCACCCCATTTTTGTGACTAGGTGTCCCCACTAAACCTGCTCTGTCACCTGACTAGAATGACGGCCCAGTGAGCCCAAGGAATTTCTAGGCTTTTTATCCCTAGTGCTAAGATTCCAGGCATGTGCCTCTGTGGCTTGTTTTTCCTGTAGATGGTGGGGATTGAATTCATGCCCCCATGCTTGCCTGGCAGGCAGGTTACTGGCTGAAACATTTTACCCATCTTCTCTTTTTGTACACATTTAAGGGACTTCTTAGTAATTCTCTCTCTCTCTTTCTCTAATTGATTCCAAAAGAAGACAAATAATGGTAAGTAAAAAATTCAGCCATGAGTGTTGATTAATGACTTCTGGTCTTACTTCTAGGTTAAAGCTGGGAGGAATGTAAGAAAATGGTTCATGACAGATACTTTCTCATGCATCTTTAGTATCTATTCCAGGACAACAGACAACTGATTTCTGACAGTGTGGACTGCTGATGAGTCACTGCCTCTTCTTGAAATGGGACTCAGTCTAGGAAGTGTGGGAGTGCCTGAGCATGCTTCCTGCACAGGAAGGATAGTCAAAGGCTCGTCTTCCTGTGTACAGTGCTGGAACTGACTTTTTAAGTACTGTAGTTAAAAGAAGCACCATACTGCTTAGCTTAACACAAATCTACTCTTCTCACTGCCATGGCAAAATACCTGACAAAAAAGAAACTCAGGAAGGATGATTTTGTTACGGTTCCCACGTCCAAGAGTGCAACCTGCCGTGGCAAGAAAGATGTGGCAACAGGGCTTGAGACAGCTGCTCACTTTGCACCTGCTGTCAGGAAGCAGAGATGAATAAAATGCTGGTGCTTAGCACTTTTTTTTCCCTTAAATCCAAAACCCCAGACTGTGGCATGGTGATGCCCACTTTTAGGATATATGTTTTCCCACCACAAAAAATACTCCAGAGACAATGCCAGCGGTTTCTCAAGGGATTCTAAATCTGTCAAGGTGGCAATCAATATTAACAATATAAATCAGCTAACCTTCTCAGAGGTGCATATGCCACACATTAATAATGTGGGTGGGTATAACTGTACAGCATTCAGGAAAATGTTCATAATAAAGAAGTAAATACAATTAGTGCAAAGCATTAAAACATGTAAATAAAATCATACAAAGTATTATAGGCATTTGACATAGTATGTGTGTTCATAAGTATGTATGGATATTGTGTATTCATATATATGTAAAGAGAGAGAGAGAGTAAAAAATTTATAGAGAAAAAAGTGTTAGAAATTATATAGCACAATACAATAACAGAAGACAGATCTGCTTGATTGGGAGGTTTCTCTTTTTATCTTTTTTCTACTTCATTTGTATACATTTATGCCTTATTGAAGAAAACAAATAAGTAACAGTGAAATTATTCACTGTCTTTATGTCAGAAAAAATCTTTAGTTTCTTTTCTTCAGTTGTAAATAATATTCATTTTTTTATCACATGCCATAATCATAATGTTTAATTCTGTTTTGTTTCCATGAAATAGATGCTAACATTATCTGAGAGAGAGACGTTTTGTCTTAGAGAATGTGTCAAAGAAGGATTTCATCCTAACTATTGTACTGAGGATAAGTTGACTAACTCAAGACCTTCAAAACAGCATCAGAAAGAAAAAGAAATATGTATTCCTTCTATAGCCGAACTATACCTAAGAAGAATGTTCACTTCCTCTTTGGAATCTCTTGTTCACAATAGGAGCAGTTAGTTAATCCGAATCCAGAAACCAGCACACAGAGTTGGAGGAAGCAAGGTTCTGGCTTGTGCTCTTTTATATTTTATTTAATTTTTAATTTTTTATTAATTACACTTCATTCACTTTGTATCCCCCCTGTAGCATCTTCCCTCTTTCCCTCCTATTCCCTCCCTTCCTCCCCCTTCTCCACACATGCCCCTCACCAAATCCACTGATAGGGGAGGTCTTCTTTTCCTTCCTTCTGATCCTAGTCTGTTAGGTTTCATCAGAAGTAGCTGCATTGTCTTCCTCTGTGGCCTGGTAATGCTGCTCCCCTCTCAGGGGGAGGTGATCAAAGAGCAGGCCAATCAGTTCATGTCAGAGACAGTCCCTGTTCCCATTACTAGGAAACACACTTGGGCATTGAACTGTCACAGGCTACATCTGTGCAGGGGTTCTAGGTTATCTCCATACATGGTACATGGTTGGAATATCAGTCTCAGGAAAGACCCCTGTGCTCAGATTTTTTGGTTCTGTTGCTCTCTTTGTGGAACTCCTATCCTCTCCAGATCTTACTGTTTCCCACTTCTTTCATAAGATTCCCGGCACTCTGCCCAACAGTTGGCCATAAGTCTCAGCATCTGCTTTGATAGTCTGCAGGGCAGAGCCTTTCAGAGGCCCTCTGTGGTAGGCACCTAACTTGTTCCCTGTTTTCTCCTTCTTCTGATGTCCATTGTCTTTGCCTTTTTGGATGGGGATTGAACATTTTGGCCAGAGTCTTCCCTCTTGATTAGTTTCTTTAGGTGTACAGATTTTAGTAGGTTTATCCTATATTATATGTCTATATGAGTGAGTATATACCGTGTGTGTCTTTCTGCTTCTGGGATAGCTCACTCAGGATAATCTTTTCCAGTTCCCACCATTTACCTGCAAATTTCATGATGTCCTTGTTTTTTTATTGCTGAGTAATATTCCATTGTGTAGATGTACCACAATCAGGAATAGCGCTTTCTCAATCTATACCACTCCTAGGCATATATCCAAAAGAAGCTCAAGTACACAATAAAGACATTTGTTCAACCATGTTTATAGCAGCTTTATTTGTAATAGCCAGAAGCTGGAAACAACCCAGATGCTCCTCAACTAAGCAATGGCTTGTGCTCTTATTGGCTGCACTGTTATCTACTCCACTCAACTCAAGAATCTTCTTGCCTGACCTCAAAGTTTTCTTGGTTAGGTTTACTGGGCACAGGTGATCCGGCCATATATGGTATTCCTTGGCAATTCACCACGTTCAGGATCAGACAGCATACAATGAAACTGGAGTCCTGTATCCTGCTCAGTGAATATTAAAAGAAAGCACTATTGCTCTTCAGCTGTGATTCAAGGTCAGCATCGTGCTTCTCCAGTAAGACTTCCATGGAGTGGGTGTCTTGTATCTCTTTTCTTTTTTGGAGATAGGATGAGTCACACTCTCTGTGATCAGCTGAAGCAGAGTGCCAGGCAAAGCTCTGGATGGAAATCACAATACCAGCCTTTGTCTGACAGCAGAGCCATTTCCAGGAGCCAATATGTTTAGCCTGGAGATGAGCCCAAAACAGTTTTACACTAGAGCAGTTGAATTTGTTTCCCCAAAATCTATTTGTTTGTACTGACTGTTTCTGATCAGAAGCAGGAGTGGGAGGTTCCAGCTGGTTGCTGTGAAGTGTGACAGTATTTATCTGAATTAGGTAGTTAAAGAGGAAGTACCAGTTCTGGCAAAGAACTTTTCATTTGAAGCGCCCATGATCTCCTTCTCTGTGTGGGCTTCCCACTCTTCCTCTGAGAATGGAGGGTTTTGTTTGGTTTAGTAACCAAAGCAAGCACAGTCAGTGCATGTTTCCTGCCTCACAGAGAAGCTAACGAAATAAAAAAGGAAAAGAGAAGATGCCATTTTATTTGCATGCTTTTTAGAAAGGTGGATAGTGGAACTTAGAGATATTCTGGCTTGTCCACAACTGTGTTATATAGATAAATGAAGAACGTGAACAATGTAGAACAATAGCAATCAACTCACACTGGAAAAGAAAGGGATGAGTGACAAGCAAGCCTGCCTTTTGTGGGAATCCCACACATGACTGACCTGCCGAAATTTCAGGCAATGAAGGCTCTTTTCTTCTGCAATCTCCAAATTCATATATTCCTCACCCCTGCTGTCCCTAAGAGAAGCAATTTGTAACAATTTACCGGTTATAAATCAACACTCCTACTGTGATGAAACAAATGGGCTTTAATCATGGACTTTTTGTTGTATCCCTAATGAACATTGATTACCATCATAATTATAACGATTGTGCTCTGTTTATAATATCTTTTAAAATAAACACTGCTACACTTGCAAGCAGCCACAGCAAATCTGAAATCCATTCTGCCCCTAAAGTTCCCCTTATAACCTCTGCCTTCTCAACTGCCATTTGTTTTGAAAGGGATTTTAAGTGAGCATTACACGTTTGACAGAAGTTGGTGTTGAGTGTGAGTGAGTGTGTGTGTGTGTGTGTGTGTGTGTGTGTGTGTGCGTGTGTGTGCAATAATTTATTTCTTGTTAGAACACTTTCTGGCTAATTAAGATGAATCATTTGTAATTAGCAGAAACCTGGCATTCATAGATTGGCTTAAAGTCTGAATTCAAAATGATTAAAAGAGGAGGAACCTTAAAATTAGAAAATGATTACTTAGTCTTAATGTGCTGCCTCAAGAGTAGATGTTTGTGAGTTAGATAGCCACGCAGGCTCGGCTTTTGTTATTTCAGACAGTATTGCTTGGTTGGTGTACAGTGCAGTGGTACAGTGTTCGTCTCGCACGAGCAAAGCCCTGAGTTCAACTTCCAGTGCCATAAACGAGAACAGAGAATTACCTTTAAAACAAATATGATCTCCAGCTAAGGGTCAGAATAAGTCTTACAGATAATATGAAACTGAGTACCTCTCGACTAATTAGACCATTGCCTTGAAGTTAGTTACCTGGTTTTGAAGATTTCTTTCCTCCTCCTTTGTGTTCTATGTTGAGGGTTGTTGCTTTCTTAAATTTTTTGTTCCTAGAATTTAAATGAGAAAGAACTGGCCCAGGTTGGTGATTTTGTTTAAGCAATTTGTTTTTCTTTCTATAAATGCCCAATGCTGAATGATGTGGTCTTTTTAAAAATATATTACAATTTATTCATTTTGCATCTCAGCTGTAGCCCGTTCCTCATCCCCTCCCTATCCCACACTCCCTCTCTCATATCCTCCATGCCCCTCCCCAAGTCCACTGATGGGGGAGGTCCTCCTCCCCTTCCATCTGACCTTAGCTTATCAGGTCTCATCAGGACTGGCTGCATAGTTTTCTTCTGTGGCCTGGTAAGGCTGACTCCTCCTCAGGGGGAGGTGATCAAAGAGCCAGCCACTGAGTTCATATCAGAGACAGTCCCTTTTCCCCTTACTAGGGAACCCACTTGGATACTGAGCTGCCATAGGCTACATCTGTGTAGGGGTTCTAGGTTATGTCCTTAGTTGGAGTATCAGGATAAAAATCTGTACATCTAAAGAAGCTAAGCAAGTACGAGGACCCTGGGTAAGATGATTAATCCTCACTCAGAAAGGCAAACAGGACAGACATTGGAAGAGGGATTAAACAGGGAACAGGCCAAGAGCCTGCCACAGAGGGCCTCTTACTCAGCAGGGTATCAAAGCAGATGCCAAACTTTGGGCAGAGTGCAGAGAATCTTATGAAAGAAGGGGCAGATGAAAGACCTGGCGGGGACAGGAGCTCCACAAGGAAAGGAACAGAACCAAAAAATCTGGGCACAGGGTCTTTTCTCAGACTGGAACACCTCATTTAATTGCTGTTTGTACAAATCCAGCTGGTTTTGCCTTGATCCTCAACTCTTTAAACAAATAAGACTTAGCTAACGCCAAGAAAGCCACTGCATAGAGGATTCTATATAGCTTAAATGTCTGTCCTAAAGTTTTTTATTAAATTATGAAAAGGATAATCTATGAAGAGAAGGAATAAAATTGAAATCCCATCAGAAAGTCACTGAGTAGTGTCTATAGAAAGACGGGATTAAAGCATTAAAATTCAGTGTGTCCTTGCTGAGGTTAAATAAAGTAAGGTGCAGGACTGGATAGATCATGCTTTGAAACAATTACAAATAAATCTGGAGCACTCTTTTTACAACTCATACTTTGAGGCTCTAAAGGTGGAGAAGGCATGTGGAGAAGAGCCTCTCTGTTAACTGTGTATTGGCACCATACAACTCTCACCACACCTTGGGGAGCAGCCCATGTGCATGCGTTCCTAGGCATATTTATCTGCTTTCTTGCATGTTAGTCTGTCCTAGATTTTAGAAAGACGGATCCCTGTCACCCTCTTGAGTTGACAGGCTTGTACAATCGATCACTTGGCCCTTCATTAGCTCTCCGATATCTTCCCTACCCCCTCCGCCCCTTTTTAAGTATTGTTCTTGAATCTTTGTGTGAGTGTATGATTTAAGTTCATGTATGTGGGTATGTGCATGTTCACGTATGGGAGTGCAGGTGTGTGTATGCCCCAGAGCATGTGTGGAGGTCAGAGGATAACCTCAGGCATGGTTCGCCACTTTTTTGCCTTGTTTAAAACAACTCCTGACATTCACTACTGAATAGGCCTGGCTAGCAGGACCAGGACAAGCTTCCAGGAGCCTCCTGCTTCGGCCTCCCTTCCTATGGTAAGAACCCTGAATTGCACTATTCAGTTACATGGGAGGTAGAGATGCAACCTCAGCTCCTTCCGCAGCAAGTGCTTCAACCGCTGAGCCATCCCACCGGCGGCTCTGTCCCAATCTTTCAAGCAGAAATTTCTCTCCTGTCTCAAAAAGAGCCATCTCCCTGGACATACAGCCTCTAATTAAGATACAGCTTCTAGAGAACTTAGATGTTTTCCTATAGGAATCTCTAAATCAGCACCCCACCACCACCACCCCACTCCTTGGAGCCCCTGCTACAAGACTAAGTTTTTTATGTAAAAACTTTGGAAGAGTGTCTTATTAAATTTTTTTTCATTCCCAAACTCTAAAACCCTTTAATGGGCTATTAAATTTTGTGCATCTCCATGGGTGAAGAACTGAGAAGTAATACACTTCTTTATTAATCTTACGGGACCCTTTACCCTATAAAATCCTTTATAACATCTCACCATGGAACATTAGTACCTTGTGGAACACAGGTCTTGGAAGCTTCTCTCAAGAAAGATGGCACTGAATTCCTGGTGTCTGATGCCAGGCAATGAGAACATGGAAAGGAACAGGAGGCAGAGTTTAGGCTGCTAGGCTGCAAGATAGTACCACACAAACACAAAGAAAGAGCGTGTGTGTGTGTGTGTGTGTGTGTGTGTGTGTGTGTGTGTGGAGGGTAACAGGAGAGTACAGGTGAGCACAGGGGTGGGATATAACATCCTCCTAGAGCTAGAATGACCGGCTGCTGTGAGTCCAGGGTGCTGGGATCCAAAGGCAGGTCTTCTGGAAGAGAATTAGAATTATTTTTATCTTAATTATTTATTATTATTATTACTTTAGTGTGTGTGCATGTGGTGTGTGTGTGTGTGTGTGTGTGTGTGTGTGTGTGTGTGTGTGTGCTGTAAGAGTCTTCAGAAGTCATTTCTCTCCTCCCACCCTATGTTCAGTGATAAATGGATTCAGGAGGTCAGGCTTGTGAGGGGAGCACCTTTCTCTGTTGAGTCAATTCACTGGACCAAAAACTACATTTTCATAAAATCTTTTGGCCCAGGAACAGAATTTTAATTTTAAAATGTATATGCTGTGTGACTGTGGTCCTATTAATATCTCTATGCTTCAGTGTCTTTAAATGGAGAATATACTTTTATATTCAGTAGAGTGTGTGTGTGTGTGTGTGTGTGTGTGTGTGTGTGTGTGTGTGTGTG
>NW_026596147.1:4764747-4821957 GCF_907164565.1 Psammomys obesus
TGTGTGTGTGTGTGTGTGTGTGTGTGTGTGTGTGTGTGTGTGTGTGTATTTTCAGGTGGTCCCCTGAATGTAATATGCACTCAGTCTATATTAGCTCCTGTTATTACTAAGGATACTTTTTTAAAAACTCAGTTGACATCCCCACAACATGACTATTTCAGAGTGTTTACGATTTCAGTGCTAAAAACCATTGCCTGCAATTCTGATTAGCCAATATTCTCCATTCAATGTGGAACTCACTGGAATTGACAGGTCTCTGCCCTTAACAGGTTTGATTGGATTCATCACTGAACACTCTCTCAGCATTCTCAGATTGCTGGCCAGCCACCATCAATCTGATTGTAGAAACGGCATACGTTTGCAAGATGCTTCAGATGAACCCCATGTAGACCAAGTCCTTTTTATTTTTGAAAATTGTATGCAGTACAGATTGCATAGCATCTTTTTATGGCAAAGAATATGAGATTACCCTTATCTGTTTATGTTTAGTATTGGTACTGAGGGTAACTTATTGTCAGTGCTGATAGGGACTCAAGGTATTATGAGGTAGGTTGGAAAATGCATTTGCAAGTGGCTGATATTGTAAAATAAAATGTTTTCAACTCTGTGGTGACTGTATGATATGCTACCTCGTCTGAAATTACATCAGTTGACTAAATGTTGACTTTGCTGACATCAGATGCATTTCTCCCTTAGAGGAAGATTGTAAACAACATTATGAGACTTTTAGTGAGTGCCACACACTCTGTTTTTGATGTGACCTGATGAACATCCCCTAAGCTAAGGATACGCAGCATCTCATGTATGGGCAGCTCATTTTTGACAGTTTCGTATACAAACCCATTGCTGTTTTGAGATCAAAATTTGAAACTTAAAAACAGTGTTTTCAAACCTCAGCTGTCATAGGCTTGTGTCTTCCTTCGGTATACCTGATAAACTAGGGTCAGATAGAAGGGGAGGAGGTCCTCCCCTATCAGGGGACTAGGGAAAGGGCATAGAGGGAGAAGGGGGAGAGTGAGTGAGACTGGGAGGAGACAGGGAGGGGGCTGCAGTGGGGATACAAAGTGAATAAATTGTAATAAATGAATATATAAATAAAATTAAATTTAAAAAAAGTGAAAAAAAAACCCTCTGTGTTTTTCGAACAGTGGCATGAGGACTCATAGCCACAGCTGAGCTCCAAGTGTGTATTTGAAGGGGATCAACTTGACATGGGTTGGGTTGGACAGAAATGGAATTGAAGACAGTTTATAAGTAAGTTTTATTTTATGGCAGGCCCTTAGCGACAATGCACATGAGATAAATTAGCTTCCTGTGATTTTTTTTTTTTTTTTTTTTATTGAGCAAGTTTTTGCAGCAGTCGTGGCTGAGCATGCTAAGTCAGTGATCTACCGCCATCCAATACCTGTGTCTCTAGCGAGAGGTTTGATGTTGTTTGCTTGTTCACTTTTTCTTTTTTCCTTTTTAAAGATTTTCTAAGAGTGGTATTAAGTGCACCTGTGCAGTTGCTCATACATGCACATGCGTGTGGAGGCCAGAAGCTGAAACATGCCTAGGGCCTAGGGATTTAACTCAGTGGCAGGATGCCTGCTTAAGAGGCACAAGGTCCTCAGTTCCGGGAGGGGTGGGCCGTTATGTGTCTTCCACTATTGCTTCCTCACTTTACTTTTACAGACAGGATTGAACCTGGTGCTCCCCAGTACAGCGGTACAGCAGAACTCGCTGTCTAGCAGTGTCCAGGAAAGGATCCTCTTGTTTCCTTCTCCACAGTTCAGGATTACAGGGGTGGACTAGTAAACTATTGAGTTTGGTGCTGGTGATTCAAACCCAGGACCTCATGTTTGCTTTGTAAAAGTTTAATGACTGAGCCATCTCTCCCCAGCCCTGTGAGCAAACTAGGAAATAGTAAGAGCTGGAGGGGACGGGAACTCCACAAGCAGAGCAACAGAACAAGATAATTTGAACACAGGGAACTTCCCAGAGACTCATACTCCAACCAAGGACTATTCGTGGAGATAACCTAGAACCCCTGCACAGATGTAGCCCATGGCAGTTCAGTGTCCAAGTGAATTACATAGTAATGGGAAGAGGGACTGCCTCTGACATAATCTGATTGGCCTGCTCTTTGATCACCTCCCCCTGAGGGGGGAGCAGCCTTACCAGGCCACAGAAGATGACAATGCAGCCACTTTTGATGAGAACAGATAGACTAAGATCAGAAAGGAGAGGAGAACCTCCCCTATCAGTGGACTTGGGGAGGGGCATGCATGCAGAAAGGGGAGGGAGGGTAGGATCGGGAGGGGAGGAGGGAGGGGCTTATGGGGGGATACAAAATGAATAAAGTGTAATTAATAAAATAAAAAAATGCAAAAAAAAAAGGTGTTCCCACAAAAAAAAAAGTTATAGATCAACTGTCAAAGCAGATGCTGAGCCTGATAGCCTACTGACGGGCAGAGTGAATGGAATTTTATGTAAGAAGTGGGAAATAGTAAGAGCTGGAGAGGACAGGAACTCCACAAGGAGAGCAACAGAACAAGATAATTTGAACACAGGGAACTTCCCAGAGACTCATACTCCAACCAAGGACTATCCTTGGAGATAACCTAGAACCCTGACAATGCAGCCACTTCTGATGAGAACTGATAGACTAAGATCAGAAAGAAGGAGAGGAGGACCTCCCCTATCAGTGGACTTGGGGAGGGGCATGCATGCAGAAAGGAGGGGAGGGTGGGACCGGGAGGTGAGGATGGAGGGGCTTATGGGGGGGATACAAAATGAATAAAGTGTAATTAATAAAAGTTAAAAAAATTATAGATCGAATTACTACTTTGTAATGGTCTTTTAAATTTACTAAAAATCAAAAACAAAAACATAGACAAAACAGAAGTGCTGAAGGAATTTGGAGAAAATGGCTCAATAAATAGGTTTCAGATACTTAGAGAGCCAGTTGTCCTGAGCAGCTCTTGGTTGCTTCGGGTAGTACTTATGACTCAAAACAAATACACCAGGTAAGATGCTTTCACAGTTAAAAACAATAAAGTGAGGTAATTCTTAAACTGAAAACACTTCAGAGGAACTTATCTATCAAGTAAGCTACCAAGTAGGGCAGCCAGAAATGCTTCTGTCTTGGTTCCCAAAACCCCTGGGGCCAGGCTTACACCAGACAAGGCAGATGAATCTCATTAAAAGTTGCTGTGTTGAAAATACTGTAAATCTTTCATTTCCCACTCAAGAATGTAGTTCTGCAACCCACAAAGAGAGAAAACCCTTTTAACTTCTTTTTCTTAAGTTAATTAAGAACCTGCTATACCTCTGCTGTGTTTTTATCCTTACAAAGCAAAAGCTGATGGAAAATGTGTTTAAAAATGTAATAGATGCTTCTTCAAAAAAATTTACATCATTCGCTTGGGAATAATACCACCAAAAATGAACATGTTAACTATTGCATCTTAAGTTAATATAGTCAGATGAGTATAGCAGGAGAATATAAATTTAAATACTTATTCTATTAGTACCTGCATTTGTAGAAACCTCTGAATACAGTGATTGAGTCACTTAGGTAGAGAGTAAAGCACATTTCTATTCAATTGAACTCTGAGTTGATTAAATAGGAAACAGATGATTGTGATGATAATGTAATAGAGGACCGTCAGTAAGACATGCCATTAACACCGATTGTCTTTCTACAACAACAAATTCTGTAGAATGACTTCCATAAAATATGTTCAGAAAAATGAGATTTGACCTCATGAAACAAGTTGGTGAGCTCAATCTGTTTACCCGTGCTCTTTCCAAAGATGTACGTGCTCTTACACGTACATTTGGTGTATACCAAATGTACAAATTCACAAATAAAATATGAGAACAAGCCCTGGAAACTCTGTTGATGTGTGTGCTTTTCTCCCTCCATGACCTTAGAATATCTGTAATCATCCCAATTAAGTCTGCTAAGGACATGAACCCATATGGGATTCAATTGGAGGAGTCGAAAGTCACAGTGATGAAAGACATGCTCACAAATTTGAAAACTGAGTCACCTACTTAGCATCAGGCTGCCAGTCTGTGCCATCATTTTGCCAGAAGATAAATATGAAATTGAAAATAGATGCTTAGAAGCATTCACAGGATAATTTTATGCTTATTAAGTTTAATAACGAATGTGTGCTGTATTTTTATTTTCTCTTTATAGCAGATTGATTTTTATTTTTATTTAATAACATATTGCTTCTATAATAAACTGGGGAAAAAATTAACAATTGAACCATCAATAGAGGCAAAATCTAAATTCCAGCTTCCTGGAGGCAAACTATACTGAGTCACTGCCAGAAAACTGTAACTCTTGGCTTAACCTTGCCCATCACGTGTTTCTCTTTATGGCCTACACACGAATTTGTCTCCATAGATGCACATTTTCAATGGAATTCAATGAGAAGATACACTGACTTGGACCCCAACTTAGGGAAGAGTAAATTTTATTACTCTCCCCTTCCACATATAAAATAATGACATAATAGTGCTCTTAGCAGATCTGTTTAACAAATATTTTAGCTAACTTCTATACTATAGACTGAGTTTGTGCAAATAATAATTTGCAAAAATGTCTCTCCCTTTCTATGCATCTAAATATGTAAATCTTCAATTTTCCTTATTACCACCAAAATTTAAAATATTTACCATCTACTCCGTTACAAAAAGGCATTTGTAATCTAAATTAATAAGAAATGATTTTTCAGCTTCTGTGTGTTCTTAGAAATAAAAATATGGGTGTTTTCCAAAGTCATACAATAAATGTTCTATATGTACTCATAGCAATGTATTCAAGACACGTCACTAATACTGTAAGACCATCCTATGAAACAAATGTTTTTTTAACCTTGTAGCTTTATAATTGAGCATAATGTTAATGTATTTATCTATACATTAATACATCATATAGATTTGTTTTTTAAAGTGATAAAGATGACAAAAAACCTAACAGACTTTCTTTGATTCTTTAAAAAATTCAAATCAACTTTCTAGAACTAACACTTAATGATTTATCTTTTAAATTCTCCAGTGATTCCTACCCTAATCCTAAAGAGCAGGTTTCTTCCAGTCTACCAACTTTAGAATCTAACTCTTGATTTCTGTTTGTACATGGCTGTTTGGCCTGACACAAACTCCTTTAACCATCTTCCTTCTTAAATTAATAAAGATTATTTCAGTGTTTCTATGGATAGATAATTATGCTAAATAATATAAAGAAATCACTAATTCTTTTCTGAACAAATCAAAAATCTCTTGAGGTCTCAATTTGTTAAGGTACCTTTCTTCTGTAAATATTTCATGCCCAGCATTTTTGGTCATCTTCTGTCTGCTGTGTCCTTAGTAGTCAATAAGAGAAGGAATTGTGGGAGAGAGGCACAGGGAGCAGCAAGGTGCCCCTCAGTTTTTCTAGGTGGAATCTCTTAGTATCATCTGCTTTTATATTTGTAAATGTTTTGGGTCTTCTCGCATCATCATGCAAGTTTTAACATTTGAAGATGATTACATAGTTTTTATTTTTCTTCCGTGTCCTTGGTGTGATAATTACTACAAAGACAAGTGTATAACCCAGGTTAGCTCAGTAAAGCTAGGTCGAAGACTTTTATTTAACTGTTGAAAAAGAGCCGTTTTTTTTAACTGTTACAAATTTCTCCTTTCAAGACCTCCATTAGACTTTCATTGGATCAGCTGGACCTAGAATTCATTGATTTCACCATCCCCTTCCTATGATATCTTTGCTCTTTTATTTTATAGTCTAAAATTTTTCCATACAGTCATTTTTATTTTTCTGCTGATGAATGCGATCTTTACCTTAGGGAGTGGTTACTTGATTTTAATTTCTCAGAAGTCTGATTTAGCCCAGATTTTTTTTTCCTCCTAGCAACCTCTTATTGTATGGTTGCATGCATTCCTATATTATCAAGACAGTAGAACTGTTGAAAGGTCTTTATTTCTTGCTTTATCTCTGGTGTGTTCACTAGGATCAATGGACCTCTTTGGGCTATTTCCCTCATAATCCTTATGTTGTAGGATGGTCTGGTATTTTTGAAACCCCGACTATGAAGGTTACAGCCATGGTTCTGGTGACATCTTATTTGTAGATGGAATATCACAGATAAGGTTTACAGACCGGAGATAAAGCTCATGATCCAGTGCCCCCTAACAAATAATTATTCACTGTGATTTTCCTCATATAAGGACCTCCATTCAAATGAATACCACTGCAGAAGAGCTGAGGGGCACCTTGCTGCTCCCTATGCCTGTTTCCCACAATTCCTTCTCTTTTTTTTATTTAATTTTATTTTTTTTTCTTATCAGTTACATTTTATTAACTCTGTATCCCAGCCGTGACCCACTCCCTCACTCCCTCCCAATCCCATCCTCCATCCCTCATCTCCACCATGCCCCTTGCCAAGTCCACTGATGGGGGGGACCTCCCCCCCATTTATCTGATCCTGTTTTATCAGGTATCTTCAGGACTGGCTGTAAAGATCTCCTCTGTGGCCTAACAGGACTGCTCCTCCCTTGGGGGGTGGGGAGGCCAAAGAGCCAGTCATTGAGTTCCTGTTAGAAATAGTCCTTGAGGAGGCGGGGCAAGATGGCGGCGCCAGGAGGACTCTCATTCTGAGGAGCAGCACAGCAGGATTGGCACAGTGACCAGCAATCAGAACTCGCGGCCATAAAACACAGTGGTTGTGTTTCTCAGGTGAGAGGATACCCCACGGTGGGGGATTCAATCAGCTTTAACTCACCCAGCTAAACCCCGGAAGAGATCCCCGTTCCACCAGGCACTTGGTCGCCAGCCCAGAGCTACCCGCCAGCGCGATCTGGTCACAGTCCCAGACTGAACTGTGGGCCCACAACACCATAGACTGGATTTCCCAGTCGAGAGATAACCCCACGGAGCAGGAAATTTAGGAACCGACCCCAGGTTACCCAGACATACCCTGGAAAAGACTCGGCTTCCGCGGGTGCCCCAGGAGCCAGCCCGGACACAGAGCCTGGATAAAGGCGCCTGCCTGCACAGAGCCCTGCCTGCGCGCATGATTCGCCGCCTCAGATAGAACTGTGGGTACCAGGGCACCAGGGCACCAGACTGCGTGTCTCTGGCAGGAGGAAACCCCCAGCGGAGGGGGTCAGCAGCTCTAACGCTTAGGACACCCAGCACCAAAACACTTCCTGGACTCACGCAGACTCTAGTGCAGGCAGGAGCGCTGTGCTCTGCCGCCATTGTTGCGTTCACCTGGTGCACTGGGACATACAGCTGCATCCTCGGACCTGCAGGAGCCGAAGAGCCATTACAGCAGCCCTCAGATACTGTGCCAGGGATCGGCCAGTTGTCCCTGGCTGGACTGCCAAAACTGTAGGAATCCCTGATCCTTCAGGGGGGCTGCACCCACAGCGTCTGGACCAGAGCGGTGCCTACAGCCGCCATCCCAGACAGAGACACACAGCTTCTGGTCCAGAGTGAGTCACCCAGCCTCCAGACCAGAGCAGTGCCCCCAGGAGCCAACTCAACCTAGGTGCACATTCTCCAGGTCCAGAGCAGAGCAATCAGCCTTTGGCCCAGAGACTTGCTGAGTGCACCGCCCACTTTCTCAGACAGAACTGTGCGCCCCAGGATAACAGACTGAGTTTCCCTGTTGGGAGAAAACCCCACAGCTAGGGAATCAGCAGTTTCTTCAAGAGGACTGTACATGGAAATTTAGTGAGCAGCAGCACACTAAATTTATAACAAGAAACCCAGCAGTGGGGCAGCTGTCTTGAGAAATTTTATGGGTAAGAGGAGATCCCCCCCTGCCTAACATAGACCACAACTACTACTCAGGGCTATAAACCTGAGGTGAGCAGTGGCAACTCCGGAGAAACACTGGCCATACAGTGACCATAACCAAAAAGCAGAGAAGGACTCCTTCAGGAAAAATCATCTTCCGGCCAAGGGGATACTCCCTACCTCAGGACTCCAGGAAGCACAGAAACTAACAGCCAACACCTAAATCAGCCCAATGGGTAGAGGTCAGCGTAAAGGCTCAACCAACAAAAGACAGAGCAATATGGCTTCTCCAGAACCCAGCCATCCAGGGGCGAACAGCCCTGAACAATGCAGCATAATAGAAAATCAAGAAGATGACCTTACATCTATGTTGATGAAGAGAATAATAGAGGAAACAGATAAAATACGTAAAGAATTAGAGGAAGATAAAACCAAACAGATCATGGCTATCTGTAAAGAAATGGAGGAAGATAAAGACAAGCAAATTAGGGCCATCCGTGAAGAAATACGGGAAGATGCAGCCAAACAGCTTGTGGCCTTGAGAGAAGAAATAATTAAATCACTGAAAGAAATCAAAGAGACAGAGTTGAAGGAACTAAAAGAAAAAGAGGAAATACAAACAGACAGGTGAAGGAAGTAAACAAAACAACTCAAGACCTGAAGATAGAACTAGAAAAATTAAAGAAAACACAAATGGAGGAAATAATGGAGAGGAAAAATTTAGGGAAGAAAACAGGAACTACAGAGGTAAGCATAACCAACAGAGTACAAGAAATGGAAGAAAGAATCTCAGGTGTAGAAGATACAATGGAAGAAATCGATGTATCTGTCAAAGAAAATGTTAAATCCAAAAAATTCCTGACACAGACCGTCCAAGAAATCCAAGACAATATGAAAAGACAAAACCTAAGAATAATAGGAATAGAGGAAAAAGAAGACTCCCTTCTCCAAGGCCCAGAAAATATTTTCAACGAAATCATTGAAGAAAATTTCCCCAAGTTAAAGAAGAAGCCAATAAGGATACATGAGGCCTACAGAACACCCAACAAATTTGACCAGAAAAGAAAATCCTCATGCCACATAATAATCAAAACAGTAAGTATACAGAACAAAGAAAAAAATACTAAAAACTGCAAGGGAAAAAGGCCAAGTAACATATAACGGCAAACCCATTAGAATCACACCTGACTTTTCAACAGAAACTATGAAAGCCAGAAGGGCCTGGACAGATATCATGCAGACCCTAAGAGAACACAGATGTCAACCCAGGCTACTATACCCTGCAAAACTCTCAGTCCTCATAGACGGAGAAAACAAGATATTCAATGACAAAAACAAATTTCAACAATACCTACACACAAATCCAGCATTACAGAAGACACTGGAAGGGAAAATACAACCCAAGAAAATTAGCTTCTGTCAAGAAAACACAGGAAATAATTAACCTTACTACAGCAAAACAAAAAGCAACCAAGCACACAAACTTATGAACACAGCCAACATCAAAATCAAAGGATCTAACAGCCACTGGTCATTAATCTCTCTCAACATCAATGGACTCAACTCTCCAGTAAAAAGACACAGATTAACAGAATGGATACGTAAACAAAACCCAGCAATCTGTTGCATACAAGAAACACACCTAAGACACAAAGATAGACATTACCTGAGGGTAAAAGGTTGGAAGACAACTTTCCAAGCAAATGGACCCAAGAAACAAGCAGGAGTAGCCATTCTAATATCTGATAAAATAGACTTTCAACCAAAATTAATAAAAAGAGATGAGGAAGGACACTTCATACTCATCAAGGGAAAATTCCACCAGGAAGACATCACAATCCTGAACATCTATGCCCCAAATACAAGAGCACCCACATTTGTAAAAGAAACATTGATAAAATTTAAACCACATATAGATCCCCACACATTAATAGTGGGAGACTTCAACACCCCACTCTCAACAAAGGACAGGTCAACAAAACAGAAATTAAACAAAGAAACAATATCTCTGACAGAGGTCATGAATCAAATGGACCTCACAGACATCTACAGAACTTTACACCCAAACACAAAAGAATTTACCTTCTTCTCAGCACCTCATGGAACCTTCTCCAAAATAGACCATATAGTTGGTCACAAAGCAAGCCTCAACAGATACAAGAAGACTGAAATAATCCCTTGTATCCTGTCTGATCACCATGGAATAAAGCTGGACTTCAACAACAACAGAAATAGCAAAAAGCCTACACACTCATGGAAACTGAACAACTTGTTACTAAATGACAGCTGGGTCAGGGAAGAAATAAAGAAAGAAATTAAAGCCTTTCTAGAACTCAATGAAAATGAAGACACAACATACCCTAACTTGTGGGACACAATGAAAGCAGTGCTAAGAGGAAAGTTCATAGCACTAAGTGCCTTCAAGAAGAAATTCGAGACTGCTCATTCAAGCAACTTAATGGCCCACTTAAAAACCCTAGAAAAAGAAGAAGCAGACACACCAAAAAGGAGTAGACGGCTGGAAATAATCAAACTCGGCTGAAATCAATCAATTAGAAACAAATAAAACAATTCAAAGAATCAATGAAACCAAGAGCTGGTTCTTTGAGAAAATCAACAAGATCGACAAACCCTTAGCCAAGCTAACTAAAAGGCAGAGAGACACCACCCAAATCAACAAAATCAGAAATGAAAGGGGGGACATAACTACAGACACTGAGGAAATCCAAACAATCATTAGGACTTACTTCAAAAGTCTATATGCCACAAAATTTGAAAATCTAAATGAAATGGACAATTTTCTTGATCGATTTGACTCACCAAAGCTGAATCAGGACCAGGTAAATCAACTAAATAGTCCTATATCCCCCAAAGTAATAGAAGTAGTCATCAAAAGTCTCCCATCCAAAAAAAGCCCAGGACCAAATGGCTTCAGCGCAGAATTCTACCAGACCTTCAAAGAAGAGCTAACTCCAATTCTCTTCAAACTATTCCACAAAATAGAAACAGAAGGAACATTACCAAATTCATTCTATGAAGCCACAATCACCTTGGTACCTAAACCTCACAAAGACTCAACAAAGAAAGAGAATTTCAGGCCAATCTCCCTTATGAACATTGATGCAAAAATACTTAACAAAATACTTGCAAACCGGATCCAAGAACACATCAAAGATATTATCCACTATGACCAAGTAGGCTTCATCCCAGGTATGCAGGGGTGGTTCAATATACGGAAATCCATCAATGTGATCCACCATATTAACAAACTGAAAGAAAAAAACCACATGATAATCTCCCTAGATGCTGAAAAAGCATTTGACAAAATCCAACATCCATTCATGTTTAAAGTACTGGAGAGATCAGGGATACAAGACACATATCTAAACATAGTAAAGGCGATATACAGCAAGCCTATAGCCAACATCAAACTGAACGGAGAGAAACTTAAAGCAATCCCACTGAAATCAGGGACAAGACAAGGCTGCCCACTGTCTCCATATCTCTTCAACATAGTGCTGGAAGTCCTTGCTAGAGCAATAAGACAGTCGAAAGAGATCAAGGGGATACAGATGGGAAAGGAAGAAGTCAAATTATCACTATTTGCAGATGATATGATAGTATATATGAGCGACCCCAAAAACTCTACCAGGGAACTCCTACAGCTGATAAACACCTTCAGCAAAGTGGCCGGATACAAAATTAACTCAAAAAAATCAGTAGCACTCCTGTATACAAAAGACAAAAGGGCTGAGAAAGAAATTAGAGAAACAACACCATTCACAATAGCCACAAATGACATAAAGTACCTTGGCGTAACCCTAACCAAGCAAGTCAAAGACTTGTATGAAAAAAATTTCAAGTCTCTGAAGAAAGAATTAGAGGAAGATATGAGAAGATGGAAAGATCTCCCTTGCTCATGGCTTGGCAGGATTAACATAATAAAAATGGCCATCTTACCAAAAGCAATCTACAGATTTAATGCAATTCCCATCAAATTGCCAACACAATTCTTTACAGACCTGGAAAGAAAAATTCTCAACTTCATATGGAATAACAAGAACCCGAGAATTGCTAAAACAATCCTCTACAATAAAAGATCTTCTGGAGGTATCTCCATCCCTGATCTCAAGCTGTACTATAGAGCAACAGTTATAAAAACTGCATGGTACTGGCATAGAAACAGAATGGTGGATCAATGGAATCGAACAGAAGACCCAGAAATAAACCCACACACTTACAGACACCTGATTTTTGACAAAGATGCCAAAACCATACAATGGAAAAAAGAGCATTTTTAACAAATTGTGCTGGTCCAACTGGATGTCTACATGTAGAAAAATGAAAATAGATCCATACTTATCACCCTGCACAAAACTGAAGTCCAAGTGGATCAAAGACCTCAACATAAAACCAGACACATTAAATCGGCTAGAAAAAAAAGTGGGGAATAGCCTAGAACTCATTGGTACAGGAGAAAACTTCCTGAACAGAACACCAACAGCACAGGCTCTAAGAGCAACAATCAATAAATGGGACCTCATAAAATTGAAAAGCTTCTGTAAAGCAAAGGACACCGTCATCAAAACAAAGCGACTGCCTACAGATTGGGAAAGAATCATCACCAACCCTTTATCTGACAGAGGACTCATATCCAATATATATAAAGAACTAAACAAGCTGAAAAGCAACCAACCAAGTAATCCACTTAAAAAATGGGGTACAGAGCTAAAGAGAGAATTCTCTGCAGAGGAATATCGAATGGCAGAGAAGCACTTACAGAAATGCTCAACCTCATTAGCCATTAGGGAAATGCAAATCAAAACAACCCTGAGATTTCACCTTACACCCATCAGAATGGCCAAGATGAAAACCTCGAGGGACAACACATGCTGGAGAGGTTGTGGAGAAAGGGGAACCCTTCTCCACTGCTGGTGGGAATGTAAACTGGTACAACCACTCTGGAAATCAATCTGGCGCTTTCTCAGACAACTAGGAATAGCGCTTCCTCAAGATCCAGCCATACCACTCCTAGGCATATACCCAAAAGAGGCGCAAGTACACAAAAAGGACATTTGTTCAACCATGTTTGTAGCAGCTTTATTTGTAATAGCCAGAAGCTGGAAACAACCCAGATGCCCCTCAACTGAAGAATGGATGCAGAAACTGTGGTACATCTATACAATGGAGTATTACTCAGCAATGAAAAATAAGGAAATCATGAAATTTGCAGGTAAATGGTGGGACCTGGAAAGGATCATCCTGAGTGAGTTGACCCAGAAGCAAAAAGACACTCACGGTATATACTCACTCATATAAACATACAATATAGAATAAACCCACTAAAAGCTGTACATCTAAACAAACTAAGCAAAAGAGAGGACCCTAACTAAAATGTTCAATCCCCATCCTGAAAGGCAAAGAGGATGGACATCAGAAGACAACGAAAATAGGAAACAACCTCGGAACCCGCTACATAGGGCCTCTGAAAGCCAGAAGAAAACAGGAAACAACCTTGAAACCTGCCACAGAGGGCCTCTGAAAGCTTCTGCAGTATAGACTGTCAAAGCAGATGCTGAGCCTGATGGCCAACTGATGGGCAGAGTGAATGGAATTTTATGTAAGAAGTGGGAAATAGTAAGAGCTGGAGGGAACGGGAACTCCACAAGCAGAGCAACAGAACAAGATAATTTGAACACAGGGAACTTCCCAGAGACTCATACTCCAACTAAGGACTATTCGTGGAGATGACCTGGAACCCCTGCACAGGTGTAGCCCATGGCAGTTCAGTGTCCAAGTGGGTTACATAGTAATGGGAAGAGGGACTGCCTCTGACATAATCTGATTGGCCTGCTCGTTGATCACCTCCCCTGAGGGGGGAGCAGCCTTACCAGGCCACAGTAGAGGACAATGCAGCTAATTTTGATGAGAACTGATAGACTAAGATCAGAAAGAAGAGGAGAACCTCCCCTATCAGTGGACTTGGGGAGTGGCATGCATGCAGAAAGGGGAGGGAGGGTGGGATCGGCAGGGGAGGAGGGAGGGGCTTATGGGGGGATACAAAATGAATAAAGTGTAATTAATAAAAAAATAATAATAAAAGATTTAAAAAAAAAAAAGAAATAGTCCTTGTTCTCCTCACTATGGGAAACCAATTGGTTACTGAGCTACCACAGGCTACATCTAAGCAGAGGTTCTAGCTTATATCCATACATGGTCCTTGGTTGAATGTCAGTCTCAGAAAAGACCCTGTGCCCAGATATATTTGGTCCTTGTGGAGCTCCTATCCTTTCCCCATCATACTAACTCCCCCAATTCCTTCTCTTATTAATAGGTGACATATAAAGGCACAATGGGAGAGCAGGACTACTGAGATTAGGCTTATAGACAGGCAGGGTGACCAGGTTCAGTGTGCTCATTTTTTAATACAAGATGGTTCTTCTCAGCACAAAAGGAAGCCAGATAATGCCACATACTCCAGAACTTCAAGATTCAATTACACAGCCACCCAGGCTGCTGTTGCTAGCAAGGAGTCTGTATAGAGATAATCAGGAGTATTCATGGCCTAACCTCTTATCTTTTTCTGCTTATGAATATGTAGAAAGCCTTTCCCCACTTTTCTGGTAGGTAGAGATAACACATATTTATTTAAGGCAAATGTGCATTGAAACATCACTGACTTTAAACATTTGTAATGCCAATTTACAAATCTAACAATGATGCCAAATATTGATCACTGATGATATTTAAGCTTTGAAAGCTTTGACTATTTCTACTACATGGCTTTAATAACATATGCCATTAATTTAACCCTAATAGGGCATTCAGTAACAATTGCTCATGCCTTTTCCTTCTATCTGCCACAAAAACTACTGTTGCAGAAATTGATATTTCCTTCCAATGCAAGTTTCAGTCCTTAACATCATGTCATCCAGCGTGGATATCAGGAAAGGACGGCATGTCGACAGAATTTTTGAAAAACATATGAATAAGTAAATGTATTAATAGTCTACTAAAACAAGTTAGAAATGGTGGATAAAAAACCCTAAACATGAAAGTCTTAGTGACTGACCTGAGTAAGGAGGCCAGAATCTCTCTCATGTATCAGAATAAAATAGTAGGGATCTTAATTCACACTACATTAATATCATTTCAGAAAAGAGCCGCAAGTGAGAAAACTAGAGAAGAAACTGTGTGGGACAGGGATGAGAAGCAGCAAGGCAATTTCCACTTCCAGCAGTGGAACACATTTGAATGGAGGCCATTTTCTGGGTAAAATCACAGTTGAGGTTCTTTTGTTCAGAGGCTCATGGCCTTTATTTCAGATCTGCAAATCTTATCTTTGATTATATACACATACATATATATGTATGCACATATGAATATAACCTACAATTAAGTTTTAGAGGACAAATTGACTAGGGAATTCATGTGTTCTGACTGTAACATGTGAAATTTTATTGGTTTGAAAAGTCATGGACAGATGTGTAACCTGCAAAAATATGTTTTGTGTGTCTGATTGAATATGTAAAAGCTGATACACGCTTCCCATTTTCATTCTCTACCCTAGCAGCTGTCCCAGCTTCAAAATATCTTCTATCTTATCATTTTATGATGTTTTGCAATCTCTATACTCACTTAAAATTATTCTCACAACCTACTTGGTCTATAGTACTTACCACACTAATTAGACCACGACAGGCAGTGTAGCCTATTATTTGAAATTATACATGCACACTGTCTTCTGGGACTGAATCACTTACTTCTATGGCAACAAAAATCATTCTAATCTAAGTTTTAAAAGGAATGTAACATTCTAATGACTGTTTTCTTTCCTTTTTTGACAGATTTTCAAAATCATTAGGGGCCAATAAGATGTCTATAAGGATATAGCAATCAAGTATTATATGAACGCTTTTAACCATGTAATTTGCTTGCCTATAAAGTTTATTTAGTCAATTAAAGAAAAATAAAATAAGTACATTTTCCTGCATTCTGAGGACTCTCTAAAGTGAGTATCTTTATTTTATGTCTCTTGAAACTCGATGAAATTCATAGATAACATACTCATGCTGTATGACATTAATTTTTACTAAAGTTAGATGATAACTTTTTATATGATACATTTTTAGAGAGCATTTAAAAACATTGAATAGTTACAAAAATTAAAACATTTGGCAAGGATAACATTTATTTCCAAAAAAAAAAGACAAACTATCAAGAAGCACAGATATTTTTTAATGAGGTTTCAGTTTGTTTTTCATTTATTTTTATTTTTTTATGTCTCCAACATACTTATTTTTAAAAGAATGGCCTAAAAGGTGAAATAGGATACAGAAGAATGGACTAGAAAATAAATACAAATGTAAGCTATTTTAGTAATAATACTATAACCACAAGCTCCTGCATTCGTTGATGCCCTGTGCAAAACACAACAGATTCAAAACAAGGTGTTCCCTTAGGTTGAAGATTCAGCCTTTGCTGTTTGAAAGAGGTTGTCCTTGTTTTGGACAGATCACTGGGTGTTTGGTACAATCCATGTTTTTAACCAAATTTAAACAGAACAATGGCCACTTGTCCTAGGTAGTTGTAGATGAAGTATTTATTTCATGTGTCATATAACTACTGAAGTTTTGCCCTAAGATGCCATGCTAGATGGAGTTGCACTTCTTGCCCAACTTTTTCTTAAAGTGGTGTGCAACATACTTTTCTATGTTGTACTTCTCTGATGCCCGAGTAGCACACTCCACCTAGTTCTGTGGCAATTCTTCCTACATGACTGTATTTTTTTTCCAGATCCTTCCAGTTGCACATACTTGTCCTGTAGCAGGGTCCAGTCCACTACAGTGAACTCATGGGTAATGTGTTAATTCCATTCAGGCCACAGACTGCAGAGAAAGGCAGTTCATTACCTAAACCACATGCATCTAACGAGGTTTTAATTTAATCAAAAATTAAAGAGATATCCAACAATACTGCTAAGATCATTTTCTGTATTAAAAAACATCATATTTTCAAAGTAAGGTGTGACTATGAGTGTTTATGAACAAATTAGGCTGTTTGGGAATCGTGTATATAATTAGTCTATTTGCATAGCATGAAGTAAGGAATGTATATTAATTTCAGTTCTAAAGAACTGCAATTGATCAGCTTACATTTTCCAGATTACACATTACATAAATATTATTTTGACTTTATAAAGAACAAATTTCCTCAGTAGATTACCATTAAAAGAATATTTCAGTAATGAACTCTTTTTAAATTATTTTAAATTATCATTTATTACAATTAATTCAATTTGTATCCCAACAATGGCACCATCCTTCTTCTCCTCCTAATCATACCCTCCCTCCCCCTTCTCTCCTATGCTCCTCCCTATTCCACTGATGGGGATGGTACTCCTCTTCTATCTAACCCTAGCCTATCAGGTCTCATCAGGACTGGCTGCATTGTCTTCCTCTGTGGCCTGACAAGGCTACACCACCAAAGGGAGAAGTGATCAGAGAGCCTGCCAGAGAAAGTCCCTGTTCCCCTTACTAGGGATTGCACTTGGAGACTGAGTCTATGGACTACATCTGAGCAGATGTTGTAGGTCTTCTCCATACATTTTCCTTGGTTGGGGTAACATTCTCTTCAGGGCCCCCAAGGTCAGTTGTTGTTGTTGTTGTTGTTGTTATTATTATTATTATTATTGCCTCTATTGGTGTCTTTTTGGAGCTCCTGTCCCCTCTAGGTCTTTCTATCTCCCCTTCACTTCATAAGATTGCTTGCTCTCTGCCCAAAGTTTGACTAGGACTCTGTCTCTGCTTTGATACCTGGATCAGTAGAGTCCTTAAGAGATTGTCTGTGGTAGGCTTCTGTCCTGTTCCCTGTCTTCTTCTACTTGCGATGTCAATCACATTTGTCCACCTGAACGAGGATGGAGCATCTTCCATAGGGTCTTCCTTGTTGTTTAGCTTCTTTAGGAGTATAGATTTTAGTATGTGTATCCTATATTACATGGCTAATATCCACTTATGAATGAGTATATACCGTGTGTGTCTTTCTGCTTCTGGGATACCTCACTCAAGATGATCTTTTCTAGCTCTCACCATTTACCTGCAAATTTCATGATTTCCTTGTTTTTAATAGCTGAGTAGTATTCCATTGCTCTTATAGATAAATTTAGGCCAGATTAGAAGAACAAGTTACAGAATACTAGAAACAACTTTCTATGATCAGGCATGTCACTTAAAGAGTTAGGATTACAAAGAGAAGACTAAATTTACAAGGAGTGATTTAGACTACCAATCACAGTTTATAAATACACATTTATATGTATGTAATGTATTTTTGTGTATGTGCACATATGTGTATCTATGTGTAAGTATATATTTGTGATAACAACACAAACTCACTTTGATTACTTTTGCAGAAATGAAGGAGAAGTTCAGTCTTCATTGATTCCTTCATGCTACAAAGGAGTATTCGGAGTTCGGTAGTATCTCGGTGTTGGAAACTTGCCCCACATGCATGGAGTTTTGAGTCAAATCCCTGGATTCCTCAGCCCAAAGTATCTAATTCTTTTAACATTGTAAATAGCACTGCTTCACAACAAGAAGTGTTTCAGTGTTTGGGTATCAGAAAACTGAGAAATACTTTTTAGTGTAGTGAAGAAAGGATAGAAAAGTATAAACACAGATAGATGTTAGAATGATTAACATTCATAGATGGATTTCTATTCAGAATTTTCTTTTTATCCAACCACAAGAAAATAATGAGACACATATATTAGCTATAGGCTTTAGATGTTCAAAAACTACTCCAAGGCATTTTGCTAGACTTGACTAAGCTATTTTTTATGTTTCTTGAATTCCACTCAAAAGAATGAAAATAGTACAAATAATATAAAGAGAATTTCATGGATTTAGAAAAGCTATTACCAATTTATAGTTTGTGTTCTACTTTTGGGTCTGTGTTATATACGTTAAGGTCAAGAAATCAGTGAAGAAAAAGAATAAATCATAAAAGAAAAAAATGACTTTAAAGAAATTGTACTCTTTAGCCATAACTGGATAAGCTGACTATTCTCTTTTCTTTCAAATAGACTAGTTGTTCTGAATGAACTTAGAAGCTGAACATTCATCATTCTAAAGAAGTTCACAGAGGTGGCAGAAAACTCAAGACAGTCTCTTCCCTCCATCCTATTCTGAATCAAACCTCTTAATAATACCTAGTTGACTATTGGACTTCTCAGCATAATGTATCCTCTTGTGTATGAAGCAACTCTACTTTGTAGAAGCTAACAACTTCCTTCCCCACCACCACTGGGACCCTAACAAAATTTTGACTAATGCAAATTGCAGGAAGACTTTCTATGCACTTGTGGGAAAGAAGTTAGATTTTTTTTTTCAAGAACTGTGCTAGAAAAAAAAAACTTTCTTTTTACTAGATATAACTATGTAAGTATTTACTTACTGCTAAACATTGTCCTCTACCTTACTACCTTACTACTTTTAGCTTTCTATTAAAGCTAAGGCTTGCTTATTTTGAAGAAATACTGTACAAGGTGGAGAGAAGAGATGGAAGAAATCTGTCCTCAGTAACATCATTGAATATCACTGTTTGATCTTATCTTTGCTAAAGGTCTGAGTTAGCAATTTTTCTTCATTGTATAAGACAATCGAGTTTAATTTATCATGGCATGTAAAATATTCATAACTAGTGCACTCTGATAGAATGACATCTTCTATTCATTTTCTAACTGAAAACAACTCTTGACAAAGAATCATTTTATTCCTTTTATCATTTTAAAGAAGAAACCAAATTACAAATCACTGTTCTTTGTCTATTCAAGTTCAAGAAATAAAATTTTTCTCATCATGCATTATCATTTCAGTTCTCTCAAGAAAGCATGTCACATTTAAGTTGTACTTGCTCCCCTTGTTTATGATATTTCTCTCAACTATTTCAGTATCTCTTATTAACATTGGTCATTTACAACCCCCTCACCAACTTAGATGAAGATTTATCCCACAATTTTCCTTTATCTCGATTTTGATCTAAACTGGGTGTGGGGTGAGGGACTGAGTTGGCATCAAGTAAATGTTCTCAGGGTGAGACCTGTAATCCCTGAGCAGGTTAGAGCAGAGATGGGTGGTCCTCTTAGGATCACTGACCACACAATCTAGCCAATCCATTATTTTCCAAATCAAGATAATGAGAAACTCTGCTTCATAAAAAAATAAAAAATAAATAAAAATAAGAAAAAATTAAAAAAAAGATTCTGACTATTACAAATAAAGCTTCTATGAACATAGTTAAGCAAATGTTTTTGTTGTATGGTAGAACACCCTTCAGGTATATGCCAAAAAGAGTATAACAGGATATTGAGATAGAGATATTCCCAATTTTTTGAGAAAGTGCCAGATTGATTTCCAAAGTGCTTGTACAAGTTTATACCCCCACCGGCAATGGAGGCGGGTTCCTCTTTCTCCACATCCTTTGGAGCAGGTGTTGTCACTTGAGAGTTTGATCTTAGCCATTCTGATTGGTATAAGATGGAACCTCACAGCCAGCCCTGAAGATACCTGATAAAACAGGGTCAAATGAAAGGGGAGGAGGTCCTCCTCTATCAGTGGACTTGGAAAGGGGCAGGAAAGAGACCAGGGAGGGAATGTGGGGTTGGGGAGGGAATGAGGGAGTGGGATACAGCTGGGACACAGAGTTAACAAAATGTAACTAAAAAGAAAAAAAATTAAAAAAAAAACTATTTCTGATCTTCAAAAAAAAAAAAAAGATGGAACCTCAGAGTTGTTTTGATTTACATTTCCCTGATGACTAAGAATGTTGAACATTTCATTAAGTGCTTCTCTGCCATTCTATATTCCTCTGTTGAGAATTCTCTGCTTAGCTCTGTACCCCATTTCTTAATTGGATTGTCTGGTTTGATGGTGTCTAATTTCCTGAGTTCTTTATATATTCTGAATATTAGCCAGTTATCTGATGTAGGGTCGGTGAAACTCTTTTCCCAGTCTGTTGGCTGTAGTTTTGTTCTATTGATAGTGTCCTTTGCTTTACAGAAGATCTCCAGTTTCATGACATTCCATTTATTAATTGTTGATCTTAGAGCCTGTGCTGTTGGTGTTTTCTTCAGGAAGTTGTCTCATGTGCCAATGAATTTGAAGGTCTTCCCCGCTTTTTCTTCTAACATATTTAGTGTATTTTGTTTTATGTTAAGGTCTTTGATCCAGTTGGACTTTAATTTTGTTCAGGGTGATAAATATTTTCATTTTTCTACATGTGGACATCCAGTTAGACAAGCACCATTTATTGAAGATGCTATTTCTCCATTGAATGGTTTTGGCATCTCCAGCACCCACATGATGATTCACAGCCCTTTGTAACTCCAATTCCAGATCACCCTATTCCTCTTTTATCTTTTACTCAGGCACACTCATATACATAAAGTTAAATAAATATAGAATATCAGAGAGAAATCAGATAATTCTCTTTGTCTAGTAGAGAGAGAGAAAAGGTACAAAGACATTATGTTTGGATGATGGAAGAGAATAAGATTGGAAGATGAAAGTGTAAGAGTTTCTGTTGCATAGGAAATAAATCACTATTTAAATAAGTGCTTCTATCTAAAACTTGAATTTCCTTTTGGTTACCTATGAGAAAAATAGAATTACTTACAAATGGACTCTGCTTTACCACCTACCTTAAAGATTTTAAGGAAAAGGACTATGTCTCTCAATATCAAAAATGCAAACGTATGATCTGAATGTGAAGATTCTCAATTTGTGCCATTTTGCTATAAGTAATCAAAAGACAGCATCTTTAGTATAGTTGAAAATTTTAGCCAGAGAAAATAGAAGAGCCCGTGATAGATTAGGAACAAACAGCACTTCCATCAATTGTGTCCTTAAGGCAATGTCAGTGGGTCCTTTGAGGTCCAGAAGAGTCTTGAAGGTCCTAAGGGCTTAACACTTTCTTTGTTAATGGTATAATGCATTAATGCACATTTCTGTCCCAAATGCATAATGTGTAGTGTTTAGAGAGATTATTATTATATTTCATTAAGGGCAATTTTCTCTCATGTCAAAAGGGGCTCCATTATTCTCACAACTCAGAGTTGTTTCTTTTCTCAATGGAATCAGAGCTAGTGGGATAAGTGGTCTAGAATTTGTCCTTTCCAGTAAATACAACATATTAAGAGAAAGGCGAAGTCTCTCTGTTTTAAAAAGAGCTAATGCTTATTCATGTAAATACATCCCTGGAAGAAAACTGGAATTGAGGCTATAACATGATTGCACAATTATATATTTGGATTTTGTGCAACTTGGTCCTAAGAAAGGTATTATTTTGAAATAGCTTGTAGGCCTAAATACTGGAGGAAATAAAGTATTTGCTTTTCACAGACTCACACTTTATCACCTGATCTCTTCCTTACCTTTGCAAAGATTCAGAGGAAAATATTGGATAAAAAGTGTGCTTTATGTACAACATTAGGCATTTATGTGATAAATAAGGAACTTTTTGCCTATGGTAGATTACAA
Organism: Psammomys obesus; assembly: GCF_907164565.1. Lineage (NCBI taxonomy): Eukaryota > Metazoa > Chordata > Mammalia > Rodentia > Muridae > Psammomys > Psammomys obesus. Next base: position 4,787,086 of record NW_026596147.1, read on the forward strand.
ACAGATAAAATTTAATGGAAAGTGTATGTTAAATAATTTTCTTCTGTAGTCTTATGTGTGGATCTTTGTTAAATACTTATAGTTATTCATTTCTTGCTCCTTCATCACTTCTTTCTGGTTGGGTGATGAGCCAGCCCACAGAGGAACAGGATCCAGGCAGTCCTGATGGGACCTGATAGGCTACAGTCAGATAGTAAGGAAGGAAGACTTCCCCTATCAGTGGAGTAGGGAAGAGGGATAGGGGAGGAAAAGGAATGGAGGGTGGGACCAGGAGAAGATGAGGGAGGGTTCTACAACTGGGATACAAAGTTAATTCTAAATAATAATAATAATAATAATAATAATAATAATAATAGAAAAAAGAGAGGTCAAATACTATAAATGAAGTTATTGACAAAGCAGACAATGCTAGGAATTATTCCCACATTTTTTGCCTGTATAATATGTTAATTTTTATTTATGCTCCTATTCTGCAAAAATTGATAAATAATGACTTCGTCAACCCCCAAAATACTTCTAATCACTTCTTGATCTTTAGCCACTACATAATATGTTTCTAGAGCACACAGTGAAAATAAGGCAGGCTCTAGAACTGAGTGAGATCTAAGAAACCTGGGAGAATTTTCTTGGTAGGCCAAGTGGAATCAAACATTTGGATATGTCTGGTCTGCTGTGCTCCTTTGGATGCAGATGTAGTGAAAGGCATGCACATCTGCCTCATCCAAGAAACCCCTTCCAGAAAAGCACTATTTATGACCAGTGTGAAATAGTGAATCCTCATGTATTCCCTTCTTTTTCTTCAACCCCTATACTGCTTTCAAGATAAAAAAGATGAACCTTCAAAGGCCAGAGAAAGAAACTGGTGAAACAACACCCTTCACAATAGCCACTAACGACATAAAGTACCTTGGTGTGATTAACCAAGCAAGTGAAAGACCTGTGTGAAAAAAACAAAAACGGCAAGTCTCTGAAGAAAGAAAGTGAGAAGAAGATATCAGAAGATGGAAAGATCTCCAGTGCTCATGGATAGGTAGGATTAACATAGTGAAAATGGCCATCCTGCTTGCAAAAGCAATCTACAGATTCAATGCAATTCCCATCAAAATACCAAAACAAATCTTTATAGAACCTGAAAGAACAATTTTTTAATTTCATATGGAATAACAAAAAAAATTGAATTGCTAAAACAATCCTCTACAACAACAGACTGTGTGGTGGTATCACCATCTCTGATCTCAAGCTGTACTAGAGAGCAATAGCAATGAAAACTACATGGTACTGGAATAGAAACGGAATGGTGGATCAGTGGAATCAAATAGAAGATCCAGAAATAAACCCACACACCTATGGATACTTGATTTTTGACAAAGAAGCCAAAACCATACAATGGAAAAAAGATAACATCTTCAACAAATGGTGCTTGTCTAACTGGATGTCTACATATAGAAAAATGCAAATAGACCCATATTTATCACCCTGCAAAAACCTAAAGTCCAAGTGGATCAAAGACCTCAACATAAAATCAGACACACTACACCTGTTAGAAGAAAAATTGGGGAAGAGCCTTGAACTCCCTGACACAGGAGACAACTTCCTGAACAGAGTACCAACAGCACAGGCTCTAAGATCAATAATCAATAAATGGGACCTCATGAAGGCTTCAGTAACACAAAGGACACTGTCATCAGAACAAAACAACAGCTTGCAGACTGGAAAAAGATATTCACCAACCCTAACTCTGACAATGGGCTAATATCCAGAATATATAAAGAACTCAAGAAGTTAAACAGCAACAAACCAATTAAAAAATGGGGTACAGAGCTAAACAGAGAACTCTCAATAGAGGAATATCAAATGGCAGACAAACGCCTAAATAAATGTTCAACGTCCTTAGTCATCAGGGGAATACAAATCAATATGACCCTGAGATTTCACCTTACATCTATCAGAATGCCTAAGATCAAAAACTCAAGTGACAACACATGCTGGAGAGGATGTGGAGAATGGGGAACCCTTCTCCACTGCTGGTGGGAATGTAAACTTGTACAACCACTCTGGAAATCAATCTGGCGCTTTCTCAGACAACTAGGAATACTATTTCCTCAAGATCCAGGTATACCACTCCTAGGCATATATCCAAAAGATGCTCAAGTATACAACAACATTTGCTCAAACATGTTTGTAACAGCTTCATTCATAATAGCCAGAATCTTGAAACAAACCCAATGGCCCCTCAGCTGAGGAATGGATACAGAAATTGTGGTACACTTACACAATGGAATACTACTCACCAATTAAAACCAAGGAAATCTAAGTGAGGATTGATCATGTTACTCCAGGTCCTCTTTCTTGTTTATCTTCTTCAGATTTACAGATTTCAGTATGTTTATCCTAACTCATAGGTCTAATACCGACTTATAAGTGAGTATATACTGTGTGTGTCTTTCTCCTTCTAGGATACCTCACTCAGAATTATCTTTTGTAGATCCCACCATTTGCCTGCAAATTTCATGATTTACCTGTTTTTAATTGCTGAATAGTATTCCATTGTGTAAAGGTACCACAATTTCTGTATCCATTCTTCTGTTGCTGGACATCTGGGTTGTTTCCAGGTTATGGCTATTACAAATAAAGCTGCTACAAACATGGTTGAGCAAATGTCCTTGTTGTGTACTTGAGCATCTTTTGGATATGTGCCTAGGAGTGGTATAGCTGGATCCTGAGGAAGCACTATTGTCTGAGAAAGTGACAGATTGATTTCCGAAGTGGTTGTACCAGTTTACATTCCCACCAGCAATGGAGTAGGGTTCCCCTTTCTCCACAACCTCTCCAGCATGTGTTGTCACTTGAGTTTTTGGTCTTAGATATTCTGATGGGTGGAAGGTGAAATCTCAGAGTCATTTTGATTTGCATCTCTCTGATGGCTAAGGACATTGAACATCTCCTTAAGTGTTTCTCTGTCATTCTATATTCTTCTACAGAGAATTCTGTTCAGCTTCGTACCCCCTTTTTTAAATTGGATCACTTGATTTATTGTTTTTTAACTTCTTCAGTTCTTTATATATCAGCCCTCTGTCAGATATAGGCTTGATGAAGATCCTTTCCCAGTCTGTAGGCTGTCGTTTTGTCCTGACGACAGTGTCCTTTGCTTTACAGAAGCTTTTCAGTTTCATGAGGTCCCATCTATTGATTGTTGTTTTTAGAGCCTGTGCTGTTGGTGTTTCATTCAGGAAGTTGTCTCCTGTGCCAATGAGTTCTAGGCTCTCCCCCAATTTTTCTTCTAACCGATTTAGTGTATCTGGTTTTATGTTGAGTTCTTTGATCCACTGGCACTTTAGTTTTGCGCAAGGTGATAAATATGGATCTATTTTCATTTTTCTTCCTGTAGACATCCAGTTAGACCAGCACCATTTGTTGAAGATGCTGTCCTTTTTCCATTGAATGGTTTTGGCTTCTTTGTCAAAAACCAAGTCTTCATAAGTGTGTGGGTTTATTTCCGGGTCTTCTATTCGGTTCCATTGATCCACCTTTCTGCTTCTATTCCAATACCATGACCTTTTTATTGCTAGTGCTCTGTAATACAGCTTAAGATCAGGGACAGAATGGGACCCTCCCACAGAGGGCCTCTGAAAGACTCTATGTAGCAGTGTATCAAAGTAGATGCTGCAACTCATAACTAAACTTTTGGCAGAGTGCAGGGAATCATATGAAAGAAGGAGAAGTTAGTATGACTTGGAGTTATTATGACGTGGAGAGGATAGGAGCTCCACAAGGCCCAAATACATCAGGGCATAGGTTTTTTTTTTTTTTTTTTTTCTGAGATTGTTTCTCCAACCAAGGACCATGTATGGATATAACCTAGAACCTCTGTTCAGATGTAGCCCATGGCAGCTCAGTATCCAAGTGGGAACCCTAGTAAGGGGAACAGGGACTTTTTCTGAACTCAATGGCTGGCTCTTTGACCTACCTGCACCTCCCCGAGGGAGGAGCAGCCTTGCTAGGCCACAGAGGAGAACTTGGCAGCCAGTCCTGAAGATACCTGTTAAGCTAAGGTCAAATGGAAGGGGTGGAGGACCTACCCTATCATTGGACTTGGAAATGGGCAGAGAGGAGATGAGGGAGGGAGGGTGGGATTGAGAGGGAAAGAGGGAGTAGGGTACAACTGGGATACAAAGTGAATAAACTGTAATTAATAAAAAAATAAATAAATTTTTTAAATGGTAAAAGAGAGATGAGCCTTTAGACACAGGAGTTATTTAAGGACTAATAAGGAATATTGTCATAAATTCTTACAATACATAATGTGTAAATATATAAAACAACTAAATGTTCAAACAAGTTAAATAATTTCTTAATTACAATGTTAGTGATGCCCCTTACTATTCACATATATGCATGCAGTCATAGCTGTTCTTTTACTCATTGAAAACATTGGAATTACTATGCTTATTTATGAGGAACTTTGAATGCTGTCTTTAACATGAGGTCTGAAGGGGACAACAGACATGACTTCAGGAAGTGGTCGGGAAACATTCCATAAGGTCAAATAGTTACTTAGAAGGAGGCTAAGATCAGAAAACAGAAAGACGAGAGAGTAGATGATAAGGAAGGGTTTTCGAGAGAGTCTGTTAGCAGAAAGAAATTAAAATAAATCATTAAGTTCCCAGGGTGATGATAAAGAGATCAGATAAATGCTCCTTTGTGGCTTATGAAAATATTTCTTTCCTTCAGAAATATGCCAGGCTCTTAAATCTACTGACATTTGTCTTGTGAAGATCCCTATAGCAACAAATTTTTCATTAAACCTAATTTGAAGATACAAAAAGTTTTGAATTATGATTTCTCAAGGACAAAAGTGATATCATTCACAATTATACATCCCATTCCTAACACAGTGTGTAGCACACAGGGAATATCCAATGTGTGTTCAGTAATCAATACCTGTATAACATAATTACATTTAAATAAATGTTTAAAATTGAAATTGTAATTATATTTAAAATTTAATACCAAGAAATTCTTTCAAATTCCACTTTCCCCCGGACTTGGCTAATTTGTACAAGATTGATTTATTATACTTTGAAACTATTTTCAATGATAATCATAATTCAAATTAGTTTTACAGATGGGTTGTATTTTTCAGAAATTATTTTTAACTCCAATCTTCTTATGCTTTCATGGCATAAAGGGCTTGAGTCTGGATTCATATTTCTGAGTTTCTACTTCTGACTCATTGCTTCCTATGTCATCTTGAGCAAGCTGTTTAACTTTTCAGAGGCTTGACTGGAAATCAAACAACCTAGAATTAGTACTGTTATATAAGATACACAGTACAGGAGAAGATATATAAATGTTGACTCTTTCCTTTCCTGCTGGCATTTGAAAGAGTAGGCACTGAGCTAGGAATATCCTGAATTAGGTTGTTGCTTCTGACTTAACGTGCCTTAAAGTTTTTCTTTTTGAGAATTTCATACATCCATAAAATGAAATATGATCATGACCATATTTGCCCCTTTGCCACTTTGCTCCTACAACAATTCCCCATATCATGAGCCTTCCCAACTTTATTTTTAAAAATAACTCATCAAATCCAGTTAGGGCTACCCATACGCACACTGATATGGGGGACATTTACAGGAGCATAAGAAATGAAACAGTGACCGTACACTCACTAAGTCATGATTCTTATCCTCCAGCAGCTACCCCCTGTCAATAGCTCCTCAATATTGGGTGGAACCTTGAAATCATCCACTCATTCCATTTTTCCTGGGATTTTGACTGGCTTGTTCTTATGTAGGTTTTGTGCAGATAACCAGAGCTGCTCTGAGTTAGTGATTGTCACAGCAATGTCCATGTCATATCTAGCTAGATATGACATGTATTTCAGAGTAGTTCTCCCTGTCCACCAGCATTCTTACTTACCCTCTAGGTTTTTGCTTTCTTATTTTCTTCTCCCCTATGATGTTTCCTGAGCCTTTCGATTGCTGGGTTATTATAGATATCCAGTTTACAGATAAGCACTGTATGAATTTTTTAAAAAAATATTTAGTTGGAATTTGCTACATTTTCCTAGTATTTACTTGAGGATGCATCCTAATCATTTTTTCCATTTTGGTTTTTTTGAGATAGGGTTTCCCTGTGTAGCCACGGCTGTTCTGGATTTGCTTTGTAGACCAGGCTGGCCTCGAACCCACAAAAGTTCAAGCTGTCTCTGCCTCCCTGAGTGCTGGGGATTAATGACGTGTGCTACCATGTCCAGCTCCTAAACATATTTTTAACTGACTTTGTTTCAATTGCTCAAATTCTATTGACTGCAGGTGCCTGTGAGCACACCTTAAGAGGACTGAGGAGGATTATGTGTCTCTTTCTTTGTCCCTTTCCACCTTCCTGCCACCAGACAAGGTTACTAAGCAAACTCAAGAATCCTGCTTTGGATAGGCTAGTGGGCTAGCTGGCCATCAAGACCTCAAGATCTGCCTGTGTCTGTCTCCCAATGCTGGGGCAACAGGAAAATGTGGCTGTGTCTGTCATTTTATATGTAGGAGCTGGGGATTTGAACTCAACTTCTCATCCTTCTCACAGGAAGGATTTTTACCCAACCCTTGTCTCCTGAACGTTAAGAGTTCCTATGTATCCTGCATTCTCTTTCAGAGGGTGACTTCTTTATCTGATTAGCAATCATATTTTAAAAGCCAGTAATCAGTGTATGTAACTTACTGGTCAAGCTTCCCTAGCATATGTGAGTCCCTAGGTTCAATTCAGAGCATTACCCTGGCCAAGAAGAATGAAGCCAATTATGAGTCAGAATGACAATATAATGACAAATAAAATAGAGAAGATACGGATATAATTACCACCTAATTTGATATTCATGATGAAGACAAGCTTACTTTATATACATTCCAGTAATCAGAACACCTTACAGTTCCACATTTTGGGAAACCTTTGTTATGTTCAGTTTCCCCATCAAATATAACAGTGACAAACCCTCAGTAATTTGTATTTCAAATGCTTTAAATAATAATACTTAGAATTATCCTAATATCCTATGATTAATTTTTCTTTCTGAATCAGGTTTGTTTGCAGTCTACTAGATGTACAGAACAGAAAGCAGATTTTTCACTAATTGTCTTGGACCTGAATCTCACTAAGGTGAAAACTGAAGTTTTAGAAAGCCATCATATTATAATTAACTTCATTTTTCATTTATATGTCATTAATGATTCTGTTAATTATTCTTCCTCTTGGTACAGAATGATTTTCCAATTCAAAATTAAAATTCATCACTTGAATGTAGAAAAGTACAGTTTCTTTGATTTGCTTGTTAGGATTTGAGAAACTGAATCCTCTATTCACTTCCTAGAAGTCACTCTCCTCTTTATTCTAGCTTGGATCTCAACACATTTTAAAGACGGAAGGCAGCATGTTGAATAAACATTATATCCTCATTTAAAAAGTATGTATTCCTGGGAGGTTGGTCTTCATTTATAACTGTGCTGATCCTCCTTAACCAAAATGTGCCTTTCCATTTATACAGTTCGATACTTGATAATGAAGACCCTGCTAGTTCCTTGGTGTTGCCTGTCAGCAGTGCTTAATTTAAAACAGCCAGCCCCAACAATACTGCAGTATCTTTACTCTGTGTGTCCTTTCATCCCTTTTAAAAATATGTCATTTTAGCTCTGTCTGGCCAAGGTCTGACTGCTCTAATAAGAAAAACAAGTGCTGTTAGATTCCTCTCTGGTATGTGAACTGATATTTAATGTTCCATACTTTTATGTTGTTTAGTTTGTAATCATGTGTAATATAATTTACATATTAAATTCATGATGCAACTTATTCAATTAATTATATAATGTATAATAACTAAAACAGTCTTGTTAGGGTAGAATAATGTAGTTGAAATGAAGAAATAAGGAGGCTGGAAGACAACAAAATCAAAATTAAGAAATGGGACTCTAGTGGCAACTTGTGAAGTTTTTAAAATTTTAGGGGAACATTTTCTAATGTTGAGAGCAGTGGGTTTATCTTACCATCTCCCTAGACAAAATCCAACTGAGAAGTTATTGAAACCCACTGCCCTGCAAAGGAATAAAGTGAAATGTAACTTATGAATTAAATACAGACTTTTCCCTTTGGTTACTTGCTTTACTGTGTATCAAGTGAAGTTGTAGAAGTTTACATTGCTAAGAGATGCACATCAGATATACATCAGATGCTAATCAAAAGGAAAAGTTGTAGCTAAATGCAGTTAAAGAAGAACAATCAACAAAGTTTTTTTTTTAAGTAGAATGTCTTATATTCTAGTCATGAAATAATATTTCAAAAAAATGTTTCATGTGCATTTGTTCATAGTATCACAATAAAAATTACATTCTGGCAGAACTTAATAGATATGTTGATATTTTAATTCAATTTCTGTCAAAGGAAAATATGTACAATTTTATTTCATTAAAATATATTAATATTATTAACATAATTTTTATTGATGCAGTAAAAACCCAAATAGTGTCAGTAGCAAAACAACCATATAGGTATGTCTGGCATTCATCTGTATTATGTTTATTCACATGTTGCTTTTTAAAAATGTTTTATAATTACAGTTTATTTACTTTGTATCCCAGGTGTAGCCCCCTCCTTCATGTGTTCCCAATCCCACCCTTCCTCCCTCTTCTCCTCCCATCTCTCTTCTTCTCCCCAAGTTCATTGATAGGGGAGGTCCTTCTCCCCTTCCATCTGACCCTAGCCTATCAGGTCCTATCAGGACTGGCTGCAATGTCTTCCTCTGTGGCCTGATAAGGCTGCTCCTCCCTCAGGGGGAAGTGAATCTTATTTCTCTGCTGCTAGAGTGTACATGCGTCTTGTGGTATGATATGTATCATCCTGATTTTCAGGTTTTCTATTTGCTTAACTTGAATTCACGATGCTATATTCTTTCAAATCTGGGTTGTCTTATTTCACTAGCATTGGCCTCAGTGGAGACTGTGAAATTCCTACAACAATGACTAATCTATTACAACAGGCTAAGAAAAAAAGAAAAACAAGCAGCTACACGGAGAAACACAGAGAGCCAAATATTCAGAAAGGGGAAAGTGACTATGGCCTAGGAGTTTCTGCACTCGCCTTCCCAGACAGTGTACTCAGAGACTCTCAGCAGCATTATCATCTCTCATGACTAATTAAACCCTTCTCTTCCAGCAGTAACTAGAAGAGAAATGGCCTCAACCAAAAAGCTTAATTGCTTCTCTGTCCCAGGAAAAGTCTGAGCCAGAAGCTTAGAGATAAAGAAATTCTGCTCTAGGCTCTCCTTTCTCATCAGCATGTTAAGTGTTGCTTTGTGTTCTTAAAGGTGAATGGTGAAAAAGGTTTAGGATGCCTTGGAGAGGGAGCCAGTCTGAAGCTGGGTGTTCTGCCCCTTCCTGACAAACTTCCTTCATGTTTGCTTTCATCAGCTAGATTGAATGGCTAAACATCAATCATGCATTCACTCAAATACAAACACTAAAGCATATTCTAAAGTAAAATATAAAATGGATTCGGACCCATTCAGTGTCTCCAATTATCTACTCCAGTGCTTTCATCCATTAGTGTGGATAATAGAGAATTGACTGAAAAATGCTTTCTATTCAGGAATGATGACTTAGGCTTTCCGTCCACCGAAGTGACTATTGCAGTTACTGAATGTGTTGAATGGCACCATAAATCCTTGCTGAATATAGGTAGGAATAAATAATAACTTTCTGAGGTATTGAATGACTTGGGAAAAGAGAATTAAGTAGTGCAATTATTCAAAACTGAAATTTTAAGAAAAAAAAATCGATCCCCAGGCTTGTATCATTAAACAAGCATAAGAATTTTCTAAACAATGGTTGTCAAGCCACTACAACTCGACTTAGCTTCTAAATATTTATGAAACAATTTCTAAGAAAGCACGATCTATACACACATAAAAATTAAAAACAGATTTTGCTTGAGAGATCATTTATAGCATATCTCAAAGGGGCATCTTTTTAGTGATAGCTATAAACTGAGTGTGGAGATTCTGTGACCTAAAAGCCACAGCAATCAAATACTTCTTAGGGACACAGGCTGTGTCCAAAGCCTATACTCTGGCCATATGCACACTATATTTCAATATTAATATTCTAATAAAAAACACAAGCAAAATAAAGTGACATATTAAAACTATAGTTTTAATTATGCTTTTCCTATCCCTAGCTCTCTTTCCTTCTCATGTCCTTCTGGAAGAAAATACTGCAAAGACTAAGACATGGTACAGTGTATAACACTAACACAAGTGATAGCAGTTCTTCTACACCTCTAGGTTAAGGTGGGAAAGTCAACGAAACTATGCCATAAACATATTGTAAGGATAAAAACCCTCTAAGGATGGCAGGCTAAGAATTGCTTTTGCAAGGGATGGCGAAAAAGAGAGGCAGGACAAGGAAACAGTTTTTGTCTCAAAGTGAGACATAGAGCCAAAGCTTCAGAAATCCACAAAAGAGCGAGAAGACACTGGAGAATGGCAGAAGCAAAGACAGGGAAAATAAAGAAGCAGCAGAAGACTTGCTCTAACATGGAGCTCCTTGGGAGATAGTGGGGTCTCAGAAGCCGCTTCCAACAGGAAGGGCAGAAGAGAGCTTTCACTCACACTTAACACAGCTCACAGCCTCAAATTCATCTGAAGGTTCTGACGAGACAATAATTGCTCTGGAGAACAGATCAGCAGTAGAGAGAATCCTATTTTTCCACAGTAGGGGACTTGGGTGGGGGTCAGTGGCTAGGTAACGTCTTCGAGGAATCTATTGATAAAACTGAGCTACTCTATGTGTCTAAGATCAGGGATACTTCAGTTTGCCCTGTCATAGCCTCTAGATAAAGGAAGGTTCAGAAAGGCAGTTGTGAGAGCAGAAAGTCATAACCTGTTGTAGGTATGTCATAACCTGTTGTAGGACATGTTGTAGGTATCAGGGTCATCAGTGAAGAAAATACTATTTTGTCACAGTAGAGGACTTGGGAGTGGGGACAGTGTCTGGGCACCACTTTGGGAAAAAACTGAGCTACCCTAGGGATCTGAGACCAGGTAACATCCATAGGTTGTGTAGCCTCAGTTTGTCCTGTCACAGCTCCAGGATAAAGGAAGGTTCAGAAGGGTAGCTTTGAGGAGCAGGACATGGCCTGGACAAATGTTACAGGTGTCATGATGCTTACAGAGGGTGGAAAGGGCATAAGAGGAAATAGCTCTATCCTCAGCAGTCTTAACATCTGAGAGCTACTGTACATTTTGATAGCACTGAGCTCAGGTGCAACAACAGGTGAATCCAATTCTAGAGTCACCTATCTGGCTTTCACAGCTGCTGAACCAGAGAACTGTAAAGTTCCAGAGAGGTTCATGGCATTTAGAGTGTCTTCTTTTTAGCATGATGATTAATATTCAAGATGCCTTCATACAGTAGAGATTATGTCCTCTCCCTATATCTATCTCAGTGCTGTGATTGCTTCCAATTCCTAGAAAACTGGGTAGAACACCTTAGCTACAATAACTACTCTTAGGGCCATGGTTTAGAAGTCTTTGATGGGTGAATAACTTTGTCTAGACCTCTGAATGCACAGATAAAAGTGGCTAGCAAAGACCCTTGACAATGACGACAGCTATAAAGACAGATATGGTGAACATCAGAAACATGTCCAATATTGATTCAGCAAGAGTTCAAAATGCAAGAATAGTAAGAATTCGCAAGTTCTTTAGGTCTGTGGATTTTACTCTGATTATCCTGTATTATATGGTTAATATACTCTTATAAGTGAGTATACACTATGCATGGCTTTCTGATTCTTGGTTATCTCACTCAGGATGAGCTTTACTAGTTCCATCCATTCACCTGCAAATTTCATGATTTTCTTTTTTTTAACAGCTGAGTAGTTTTCCATTGTGTAAATGTACAATTTCTTTATCCATTCTTCAGCTGAGAGCTATCTAGGTTGTTTCCAGATTCTGGTTACTATGAATTATGAATTATTATGAATTATTATTATTAAAGCGGCTATGAACATAGTTGAGCAAACGTACTTGTATGGTAGAACATCCTTTGGGTATATGCCCAGGAGTCATATATATGGGTCTTGAGGTATCACTATTCCCAACTTTATAAGAAAATACCAGATTGATTTTCAAAGTGGTTGTACAAGTTTGCACTTCCACCAGCAATGGAGGAGGGTTCCTTTTTCTCCACATCCTCTCCAGTATGTGTTGTCATTTGAGATTTTGATCTTAAATATTTTGATGGGTGTGAGATGGAATCTCAGAGTCATTTTGACTTGCATTTGACTAAGGATGTTGAGCATTTCTTTAAGTGTTTCTCTGCTGTTTGATATTCCTCTGTTGAGAATTCTCTGTTTAGCTCTGTACCCGATTTTTAAATCGGATTATCTGGTTTGTTGGTGTTTAGTTTCCTGAGTTCTTTATATATTCTGGATATCAGCCCTCTGTCACATGTAGGGTTGGTGAAGATCTTTTCCCAGTCTGTAGCTGTCATTTTGTTCTATTGACAGTGTCCTTTGCGTTACAGAAGTTCTCCAGTTTCATGAGGTGCCATTGGTTGATTATTGATCTTAGAGCCTGAGATGTTGGTGTTCTGTTCAGGAAGTTGTCTCTTGTGCCAATTCGTTCAAGGTTCTTCACCACTTTTTATTCTAACATATTTAGTGTGTCTGGATTTATGTTGAGGTCTTTGATCCACTTGGATTTTACTTTTGTGCATGATTATAAATAGGAGGACCCTATGGAGAATGCTTAATTCTCATTCATAAGAGCAAATAGTATAGACACTGGAAGCAATTTAAGAGTGGGATCAGGATGGGAGCCTACCATAAATGTCCTCTGAAAGACTCCACCCAGCAGTGGATCAAAGCAGATGCTGAGATTCATTGCCAAACTTTGGGCAGAGTGTGTAGGTATAGACTGACCTGGAGGGGACAGGAATGCCACAAGGAGACCAAAAAAGCCAACAAATTTGGGCCCAGGGGGCTGCGGACACCAACCACAGACTATGCATGGAGAGGGCTAAGACCCCTTGCTCATATGTAGGCGATTGGCAGCTCAGTCTCCATTTTGGCTCCCTAGTAAGTGGAGCAGGCGATTTTTCTGACATAGACTCTGTTGCCAGCTTTTTCATCACTTCCCTCTGGTGGGGCAGCCTTGCCAGGCCACAGAGGATCCAGACCATCGTGAAGGAGTGGACTACAATCAGGATCTAAAAGTGAATAAATTATAAAAAATTTAAAAATGTAAAAAAAAAAAAAGAGAATTCAACTGAACCTCTCCCATGCATATAACTGTCAGTCCATGATTTTTGAAACCTAAAAAGCTGTTTCAACAACTCAACCATTTGTATCTTTTTCATCCATATGATTCCTTTCTACTTCTTTCATAGTCAGTAGGAGCTTGCTCTATTGTATATGTTATTTGTTTAAATCTTATCCCACTTCAATAATTCATCTCATTTTTATGTATTTTTTTCATTTGTGGGAAATATTTTTACTATTCGATAATTTCTCTCTCCATATCTTGTGTTCTAAATTTCCCCCTTTGCACTACATTTATTAGAATCTTGACAATCTGATTTAAAGGTATATATTCTTGTGTTTTATTTTTAATTTCCTTACTTATATTTACTAATGTTGGTTTTGAATTGTTTAACTATTGCAAAAACTTTTGTTTTCTTTTTCAAGTTTATTCTTTTTCTCTCTTCTTTCTCCCAAACATACTTTTCTACTCCTTCTCTTTTCTTCCCCTGATTATTTTACATTGTTCTTCTTTCCTGTCCCTTTCTCTTCCATTTTCCTTCATTTGTTTACTGTTTCTGTATTTCTTGAGTGATTCATAACTTTATAGACATTATGTAATAATTTTCCCATTTTCAGCTCTTTTTTAATTACTGGCCTATGTATGATTGGCTTTAGCATACTTACATATCTAGTATGGTATAATATATTTCCTCCTTGCTCAGTGGTATAGAGGTTGAACCTTCATGAGTAGACTGCTCTGTGGGAAGTCCCCATCAAAAAGATTCAGCAAAGAAAATCCAGCCATCAGCAATACAAATCACAATACAAGGCAGGAAAAATGTCAATGCCAGACAGCTCATCTCCTCCAAAGTGACACCTCTGCTACTAAATGTTGCTAAATATTGAGATAGTATAAAATGACAGATGGTGGTTCAGATTTTTTTTTTTTTCTGGTGGAAATACTAATGCTCTGAAATAGGAAACAAATAAGCAGAATTCAATCCAGAACTTCCAGAGAGGAAAATCAACATATGAATGAGAAAATCAGTAACATGGATGAAAAAACTCATAAGGAAACTAAGACCTTGAAAAGAAAAGAAAACAACTGAAATATTGGAAATAAAACCTCAATATACTGAAGAAAATAATATTGGGACGAAAACAAGGTTGAAAAATACTGCAATAAATATTTTTTGAAATGTATTTATTTTTTATTCACTTACATCCTGGTGGTAGCCCCATGCGTCCTCCCCTTCCAGTCCCACCCTCCTTTTCTCTCCTTTCACCTATTCTTCAGAAAAGGGGCTCTCCCTTTCCCATCCGCCCCAGGTCATCAAGTTGCATCAGGACTGAGCATGTCCTCTTCCCTTGTGGCCTGGTAAGGCAGTCCTGCCAGGGCGGAGTGATCAAAAAGCTGGTCCCATGCAGTCCCCACTTCCCTTACTAGGGAACCCACATGAAACCTAAGATATCCCTCTGCTACATCTTTTTAGGGGGCCTAGGTCCAGTTGGTTCATGGTTCTTGGTGGATGCTTCAGTCTCAGCAAGCTCCTCTGGGCCCCAGTTAGTTGTCTCTGTTGTTCTTCTTGTGGAGCTCCTGTCACTTCCACATCCTTTTCTCTTTCTTCCCACTTTTACACAAGACTTCGTAAATATCCCCCAATATTTGGCTGTGAGTCTCAGCATCTGTTTTGAGGCACTACTGGGTAGAATCTCTTAGAGGACAACTCTGTTAGGCTTCTGTCTGCCAGGTTAGCAGAGTATCTTTCATAGTGTCCTAGGTTTGGCACTTTTCCATAGGGTAGGTCTTTAGTTGGGCTAGGCCTGTGTGTATGTATTTATGTATGTATGTATGTACATATATATGTATGTAGCCTGCAATAAATAAATAAAAAAGTAAATGAACAAACATGACCATAACATTTAAGAAATATGGAATGTTAGCAAAAAGAATAAGCTAAGAAAGCACAGAATGGAAAAGTAGAGAATATATTTTAAGCCTTAAAAGTAAATTACTACCTACCAAGAGTGCTATATCCACCAGTGCAATCTTTTGGGAAGTGAGCAAAGCTCTCATCTATAACCCAGTAGCCCTCTCCAGTTGAAAACTACTAGCAAATAAAAATGAATATCCTCCATTGAACATGGGAACATGAACTACAATGAAGAGCAGGCCTCATGCCCAGTGATAGATGATCAACACAAAACAAACTCAAGGGTATTTTTATAAAATTTTTGTCTTATATTGCTGTGTTTAGGCATTCAAAAAATCTTACTAGTCTTTTCCTCATATTATTGCTTTTGATTCTATTATTGTTTCTGATTTTGTGTTTTTGTGGGTTTTGTTTGTGTGCTTATGTCTTGTTTTTTTTTCCATTTTATTATTCTGTTGCTTTTTTTCTGTTCATATTCTAAAGAGAGAGGGAAAGTACAAGGAGTTGGGCAGATGGAGAGGATATGAAACAACTAAAGGAACTCATGACTACTAAGCTAGCACTGCAGGAAATAGTTATCAGCATGCTACTTGCAGAGGGAGAGGTATCAATCAGGAGAGCATGGGGTGATCACACTTCATGAGGTGAATGGCTGAACAAAAGAGAAATACACATCCCAACAAAGGAAAAAGGATGGACTCACTGCTGAATTCTACCAAAATTTGAAAGCTCTCACCAATGCTCTTTAAACTATTCCACAAAGTAGAATGGGAAAAAATAATACAAACTCATACTATAAAGGTAGTATTAACTTTATAATAAACTTTAATAAACAGAAAAAAAGAAAACTGTAGATCAAATTCTCTGACGAACATTGAGGTAAAAATTCTCAACAAAATTCTTGCAAGTGGAATTCAGGGTGCATTAATCCAATTTTGTGACCAATTTAGTTTCATTGTAGAGTTGCAAGGTCAGTTCAACAAAAGCAAATCAGTAAATATATTTCACCATACAAATAAACATTATGATAGAAGCCGTATGATCATTTTAGCTGGTACAGGAAAAAAATATCTTCAAAAAACTTCAACAGACCATAAGAAAACAGGAAAAAAAGACATATATCTCATAACAATAAAGACCATATATGACAAACTTAGAATGAATATCATACTTGGTAGAGGAAATTGAGAACATTTCTGTTGAAATATGGATTGAGACACGTATTTATGGTCTTCAGGTTTTTCAGTACAGTGCTTGAGTTTTATTGATATTAGCAAGTGAACAGAATGATATAAAAAAGGATATAAATAAGAAAGGAAGAAGTCAAATTATACCCATTGGCAGGTGACATGATTTTCTATTTGAGATTTTAAATAGTCTATGGGAAAAATCTTCAGTATAATAAACACTTTCAGGGTAGCAGGACTCCATACCAATATAAAATGATTCAGTAACTTTTCTCTTTACCAAAAAATAAAAATATAATAAAACCTTGATGAGAAATAAATCCGAGAAATAAAAGTTCCCAAACACAAAAGCTTTAAAAATACCCATGAATAAACATAGCCTCAAAGGTTATGTTTACCTCTACAATATAAGAGTGAAGAAAAAACTTTAGAAGATACTAGAAGGCTTCCAATGCCCATTAACAGAAATGACATTGGGAAATTGGTTGGTTGCATTATTGAAAATAATCTACAGATTCAATTCTTAATATAAGGCTTGAAACTTTCAAAGTGCCATAAAAATAAAGCTGAACATTTCAAGATCAAGTCATAGCAAGAATTTTGTGAAGAGGATTTAAATAGTGCAAGAAAATTTCCCAGGAACTGAGGAATGGGATTATGTGACAGCTTCTTTGTAGCAACTGAAACAATCACCACAGTAAAAAGTCAGTGTACATGCCAGGGAAAAGGAATCCCCAGGGACACATTGCATAAGATATTAATATTAAGAATATAAAAACAACTGCAAATGTTGAATACCAAGCACACTCACGCGCGTGCGCGCGCGCACATACACACACACACACACACACACACACGCACGCACGCACGCACACAGCCCTCCACCATACTAGAAAGCAAATGACAGAATCAATTAGAAGGATAAAAGAAAGTCTATTTCAGAGGAGATATTAGTGAAGGAAAGTTGTAGCAGAGGAAATGAGAACAAAATATAATCACACAAACATGTACACACACACACACACACACACACAAGTTGCCTCGGTGAAATCTATTACTTGCCTTGTTCAAAATATTTAAAATAAAAATTAATATGATCTCTGATAGGATTGTGCAACAGTTACATGGCAGGTTCACAAATCACGCCACACAACTGGTTCCACGTGGGAGGTTATTGAGAGAAGGGGGGAGGGGTCGCCGAGACCATCCCTGGGCAGTGGAGGAGAGAGGAGGAGGAGGAGGAGCTTTGAGTTCTCTTATAAGGTGACACAGGGCATGCACAGGTGGTTCCAGGTGGTCCGTAGGTGGCTTCACAGATGCCTGATATTTGGTTTGTCAGGTCCCTTGGGGCTGGCCATAGAGATGCCTGCTTACAGGCATCAATCCCTAAATGAAGTTCTTATATTCCAGAATCTAATAGAATCAAAGATGCTTTTAGGTCATAGAAACCTACAGCTCTTATATAACAATCTTTTTCAGTTGCTCCATCTCATATATATAGTAAAAAGGCCAAGCTAGAATACAAATCTAAACTCTGCTAATATCATTATTTATGGGAGAATATAATTGTTGAGAGCATAAATCATTTGGTTAGAGCCTACCACATTCGCTACAATTATTGGATATATTTGTAAGTGACGCACTTTTTGCCACACTGCATGTAGCATGAATTACACATTTATAATGCTTGCTTTATCTGACTTGACTTTACATTGCATTGCTTATTTATTGAGATTGCTTTTGATAAAGAACAGTAATGCTCTAATTCAATAATTCTCTAAATATTCTGTATAGAATGCCATTGTTATAGAGTCCTAGACTGTGACATTCCAAACATCATGGCTAAGGTTTATTTCTTTTCTTTTCTTTCTTTTTTTTTTTTTTAATATATGTCATAGCCACTATCCAACAGCAGCTATGTAAACACATGTTTAATTAAAATGAGGTTGTGGTGAAAGGAAAGCCCTCCTCCACTGCTGGTGGGGAATGTAAACTTGTACAACCACTTTGGAAATAAATCTGGCCCTTTTTCAGACAATTAGGAATAGCGCTTCCTCAAGATCCAGCTATACCACTCCTACCTAGGCATACATCCAAAAGAGGCTCAAGTATACAACAAGGACATTTGTTCAACCATGTTTGTAGCAGCTTTATTTGTAATAGCCAGAACCTGGAAATAGCCCAGATGCCCCTCAGTTGAGGAATGGATACAGAAAATTATGGTACATTTACACAATGGACTACTACTCAGCAATTAAAAACAAGGAGATCATGAAATTTGCAGGCAAATGGTGGGATCTGGAAAAGATCATCCTGAGTGAGGTATCCCAGAAGCATAAACACACACACAATATATAGTCACTTATAAGTGGCTACTAGACCTAAAAGATAGGATAAACATACTAAAATCTGTACACCTAAAGAAGCTAAACAAGAAAGAGGACCCGGGGTAAGATGAAAGGGCTACATTGTATTTCAGGAGCTCAAAGTTGGAAGTAGCAGAACAGCTCATGTTTGGCTACTGGTTACTGTAAGAGACAACAGGCAGGGAGCATTATCAGCATTCTGTCACATCTATGAGACAATTGCTACAGGTGAATGACAAAAAGTGATAGTGGAAGAAAAATTAGGAAGATGTTAGGGAGAACGAGATAGGAAGAAAAATAATAGACAGATAATAGAATGATAAAAATAGAAAAAGAAAGGCAGGTGGAGATAAATGGGAGGAAGGAAGGAAGGAAGGAAGGAAGGAAGGAAGGAAGGAAGGAAGGAAGGAAGGATAGATAACTGTCATTCTATTTCACACTTGCTCTTCCAGGGCTACTGTGTAAGGAGCTGGCTCAGAAATACTTTTTATAGTATTTTGAAATGTGAATCTAGTCAAATCACAAACTTGTACTTCTGAGAACTTGTGGCTTACTACCCTGAGCTCCTCACCTCACCTCAACTTATGTACAATACCTTCCATGAGGCAGTGCTTTAACCAGTCAATCATGGTGGATTTCTAATCAGTTAAGCCAAAATAAAGTAGAAAAAGAGTGATGATAATTTAGGGCATGGAGCCTATGACATTCATACTAGTAGAAAAAGCCTACTAAAAAATGAAATAATTGTGTACATGTGTTTTAAATGTTTGAACCCATACTAAAACCTTTCCATAAACACTGTTTGTTGCATTCTCATTATTTTTCTTGCCTGTCAATTTTCACTTTTAAAAAAAGTCACATTATCTGCAACATTACTTTTACTGTCTTATCAGCCATTTTCCAGAACTTGGTGTTAAGTATAATTAGGTGTTATACCTATAATAATAATAAGGATTATTAACCTTGCCTAATGTCTATATGTAGGGCTTTTTATTTCTAGGTATATACAAATTAAATTTTGAGAAATAAATTTGCTTAGCTATGTGATACTTTCTCTGAAAAAAAGCTAGTTCTTCTAAGAATTATCTCAGTGACTCTGGTAGACCCAACTGGAAATGGTCTTTCAGTGCAGTTGCAACCTGCTCTTCAGTAATCTATACTTTCTGAAGTTAGGAATTCAAGCTAGGATTCCTGTGGTAACTGACTGAGTGTTCTCCATCATACAGTAAAAAAGAACATTAGCTACCTGGAAGCCATAACACATAAAGAAGATTTCATTAAATAGTCTACTAAATCTATATTGGCTTTTTGCTTTGATCTTATAAATTTTTATTGTTATACAGAGAATAAATCATTTGAATGAGCAGACATCTTATCTTTTTTTCAGGAATATTGGTGCTCACAAGGAAATATAGCCAATTTCAGAAAGAAAACTTCCACTTAGGTATGTCAGAGGATTGAAATATTTTCAAAACTCTGCACTATGATTTACAAGGCAAATTATAACTGTATTTACTGACTACCAACAAAACTCAAGATCCATTTACTTCAAAGTTAAGGTTACTCTGGATCCAGAAGAAACTTCCAATAAATCTTTCCATTTACAAACCAAATTTACTTCAGGTCTACCATATAAGCTCCTTTTTTGCAAGTTATGTGTTAGAGTTTTTATGCAGTATTCAATTAACATAAACTGATTATGCAAATGTGGCAGTCAGTAAGAAACTCTTCCTGCTGGGTAATGCATATAATCCCAGGACTCAAGAGTCTGAAACAGGGAGATCATAAAATTTAAAGCTTGCTTAAATAAAGCTTTTGGTTAACCTAGACAATATGGTGAGACTCTATCTCAAAAAATATTATTGTTTTTGATTCTTATAGAGCTTAGAGTTTTGGAGTGGGCATAAAGATTCAACAGATGTATGAGATTATATTAAGAAAGGACAGTTACTGGCTGAGAACCTAATGAAGGCTGAAGGATAATTGACTACCTCCTGAGTAAGCAATACTGAAGTTTGGAGGATATCCCAATATGGCAATCGTGGAACTTAACATTATGGGGGAAATGAACAGTAGTCTAATAGGATTTAAGACTTGCTCAATAGAAGGTAATTCATGCCTGATACTTTAAACCTAACCAACTACCTACGGCTGATAATATTATGGACCCTAGAAGAGAACCCGCTACTGACACATTCTTAAACCAGTATAATTCCTATGTGCCTCATAAACTCACATCTTTCTCATCCCTCACCAAAGAAGCTTCTTGTGAAGCAATCAGAGACCATTGCAGAAATATACAACTGGATAAAATACAGAGAACAACAGAGTATGGAATACTCAACCCCAAGTGATTCATGTACAGCACTATCCCTACCCCTAAGGCTTAGAGAAGATTGGAGAGGAGGGAGCAGAGAGATTTTAAGATCCAGAAGAGCAGAGATCTGTTGGAGATAGTGCCCTGTGTACGTGACAGTGAAACCACAACCACGAAATCTCAAATATGTGGTTTCCCTAGGCAAGACCTCCATAATAACAACGGCAAATGACATGTCAATGGTGAAGGCGGAAGTCTCATAAGGCCCCTCCTCTAGATAAAGTGTTACAGCCAGTTAATGGCTCTGTGAGAAGAATCAGTCTTCTCCGGGATGGCATACCTCTGATATACTAGCCTATCCCAAGTGATAAACCTGAGTCCAAGCGACAGCAAATGGACTCAACAATGTATGTGTGTGTGTGTGTCTGTATAAAAACAATAGTTAATGAAGAGGTCA
The DNA here is from genome assembly GCF_907164565.1 of Psammomys obesus. NCBI lineage: Eukaryota > Metazoa > Chordata > Mammalia > Rodentia > Muridae > Psammomys > Psammomys obesus. The sequence goes on from NW_026596147.1 coordinate 4,808,634, forward strand.
ATGATTTAAGGAACAGTTGTGGAAGAAACATAAGAGTTGTAGAGGAGAGGGAGGATTGAAAATGGTATACATACTTTACACCTGTAAAAAGTTTAAAGTTCTCAAGTAAATACTCATATTGAAAAGAAAGAATGACTTTTTTGAGAAAAAGCAGAAGACAGCGTTCTGAAGAGGCAACAGCAGGTGGGAAAGAGAGTCTAGCTTGCTGTAAGCACTGAAACGGCCCAGGCTTTGGCAGGAAAGGCAAGGCTGGGGAAGGACATGGAGGTTGGTCTAAGAGCCAGTTAGGTCCAGTAGGACCTAAGCTACACAGAGAGATTGTCATGTGGTGGACACATGATCAGGAAGATGACTCTTAGTCTAGGGGAAGACAGCAACCAACACTTCGTGTGTCATAAAAGAAGGAGGCGAGGCGATAATGAAAGTTGTTTGAAGGCAATAGAAGTAGAGATTCTTTTATTTATTTATTTATTTATTTATTTACTTACTTACTTACTTACTTACTTATGGGAAAGTAAAGATGGAAAAATGAAGATGAAAAAATACCAGAAGGCAAACATAAAGCAGTGTCGTCTCTGTGAAGCAAAGGCCAGACTAGGAAACAATGCCGGAAAACTAAGGCTGAGAATCCAGAAAGCGCAGAAGAGATTTTTCCTGTGAAAGGACATCTGTTTCCATAAAAGAAACATGCTAATCTTCTAAAGCTGATGCTTTCCTCTATGTCCCGACAAGACAGATGCTATTATGTCTATTTGAGAATGAATAGCTGTGACACAGAGTCTCAATAAGTTTTCAAATGAACTTAACAACTAAGAGGCTCAGCCAGACTTTGTTCCTCAGTCTGAAGCTAAAGTCTACAGTCTCAGCTACTTATAGCATTGACTTGAAAAATTATGTTCCCAGTGGGTGTCCCAGAAGAACAAAACGTTAATAAAAATGTCCCTTAAAGGAGGAATTGAAAACTCAGTGTGTATTCATACAGGATAATACTGTAAATACCCAAAATGAATAAGCTTTACTTATTCATATTGACATATATATCAAGAGAATAAAAGATATTACAGAGTAATATACCTATAGCAACATATCTATGTATGTATATATAATGAATATTTGCATAGTAGTTTAAATTTTATAAAATATGCAATGCATTGATTGATGACAAAGGTATATATGACACACTGAAGATACCAGTTGGAATGACAAACCCAAATGAGGGGGGTGGCTTATATGTGTGTAAAACAATGTAGCTGTGGGGAGTGAGTTAAGAAAAGAGATCAGCAAATGGGTAATGCTTTGTTTAATTAGATAATGTGGCTACATAAGAATGCATATTACATGTTATTAAGGCTTTGCTGAATTCAGACTGACAAGAAAGAAGGAAGAAGGAAGGAAGAAAAGAAGGGAAGGAAAGAGAGGGAAGAAAAGAGAAAGAGAGAGAAAAGATGGAGAGACGGCTCATTGGTTAAGAATTCTTGTAACTGCTCTTTCTGTGGACCTGTGTTTATTTCCCAGCAGTTGAATGGTGGCCCGTGACCATCTTTAACTCCAGTTCCATGGGGAATCTGCTTCCTCCTTCTAGCAGCCTGAAGCTGTCATGCATAGGGTGCACTCATGAAATCACATAAACACATACATGTAAAAATACAAGAAAAAAATATACCCACCATAACATGATAAGGAACTTTCAAAAATCAGTATTAGAATGAAGAAACTTATAAAAGCTTTTTAAAAAAAGGAGCAAATTTTTTTTCAAGGTGCAGACAGAGGTATATGACCCCATCTAAGTAATATATATTTACACTTTTGTATTTTCATTACAGAGGCATGAAATGGAGATACCAGGATCTTGATAACAATTGCTTCAGGATGATAAAAAAAATTCAAAACAATTTATTTGTTTTTTTTTTTTACAGTTTTGTGCAGTTGTCAAATGTTTTGCCTTTGTGTTCATATGTAATGAAAATAACATAGTTCACTTCACTGTAGATAAAGGAAATAGCAAAGTAGAATACCCAGAAGGACCACAGAGTGAAAGCTAGACCTTGAAGTAATGCAAATGTGTTTTCCCTTATGCTTCAAATAAAGGGATCAGTATCCTCCACTAAGATCAAACATTAGGTTTGAATTCTTAGCTTAATGGGTCAGTCTAATTAACTAGCAAAGTCTCCAGAAATGTCTGGGCTTGCCAGGTTACTGTCTTCTTCCAGAATCTACGTTCATCTTTGACAAAAAAGAAGTCATTGCTTTTAACTAGGATTTTTAGGGGGATGAGGGATAGGTTGAAGGGCTGAGAAAAAAAATCCAGCTGTTCTAGTTCTAACCTGTAAATAAACTTAGCAATAAAGAACACAGTAGACAGACTGCAGAAAAGTAGTATATAGGAGGGTAGTTTAAAGTTCTAGAATTTAAGAGACCAACATGAGGCTCTATCACCCATGAGAGAGATTTTTTTTTCATACATGAATCTCTATGGAAATTGAGCCCAGAGTTTCCTCAGAATCAGCCAAAACTTAGTGGTGATATTTGTCATGAAGAACTGAAATGTCCATAGGTGCCAGTTGGCAGTGAGGAAGACTGTGTTAGAAAAGAGTCCATTCTTTCTACTTCCAACTCTCTCATCACAGGAACGGAGGTTTGTCAACATCTGGGATAAGTATCTTGGCTAGGTCAGTGACCTACTCATAAAAGGTGAGTGAGAGGAAGACATGTCAGATGGCTTCATGGGGAGACAGTGGAGGAACACAGACAGAGGGTAAGCCAGTGGCAGGTCTGCTGACAGACCAGGCTGAGAGATACTGTATCAATAACTCTGAATAACTCTAGCACTAATTGGACTGAGTAGATTCTGAAAGAAAGAATGAAAAAGAGAGAGAAAGGAGGGAGGGAGGAAAACAGGGAGGGAGGAAGACAGAGGCATTAAGGTTGTAGGGAGATGTGTTGGAGGGTAGCCTCAGGTGAATATTAGGGTGCAACTGGAAAATGGATATGATCAAAATACATTATATGCATATATATAATATTTTCAAAGAATAAATAAAAATATTACTTTAAAGATTCCTGATAATTTTAGAGACTCTATTTCTGAAATGTGGAAGGCTGATCAATTATTAATTATGAAGCTGGGTATAGCAGTAAATGCTTTTAATCCCAGCACCCAGGAGGCAGAGTCAGGCAGATCTCCGTGAATTTGAGGAAAGCCTGGTTTACAAAGACAGTTTCAGGACATCCAGAGCTAGGGTGATCTTGCCTCAACAAACATACCAGCAAATAAATCCTCAAACACCAAAACTAAAATTGTTCATTACAAGTGATAGAAAGCTGTTACACCTTGGTAAAAAGTCAGGTGGTAACTTACTACATTTTATTAATATTTACATGTGTCATAAAGATATCATAAAAAGTACTAGCTGTGTTTTCCAGTATGGTTCAGAATTATATTTTATAAAGGTGGGAGTTTTAATCTGATTAGCTTCTTTAAATTCTGTAGTGAGCAATACATCAGGAAACACGTTTGAGTAAGGTTCAGAGGATGAGGGAAAGAGAACGTAAGAGTGAGGATAGGTGCTTCTTTCACAGAGAAAGATAGAAAAAAAAAGGGTGTGGGCTTATAAAAGCTCTTCATCTGTTCTTACAGAAGTAAACAATCCATGACTGTGAAAACACAGAGATGAAACCTTAGACCTGCTAGGAGCAGGAGAGTCCATGGATTCCAAAATGCTTATTACACTGATGAGGAAAAAGCCTGGAGAATTTCCGAGAAGCCAGGAGTGGGGTGCAGGACTCTGCAGAATGTCGTGAGTTCATGAAAGGCTTAATGTATGTGGTGTTTGCATTCTCTGATTTGAGTTTTCAGCAAATTAGTAGCAAGTGAGCCATCCATCATTACCGCTGTTGGATTAAAGGAGTGTTTTCCGAAGCTAGGCAAGAGTCAATTTTATGCAGTGTTATTTGTGTGTGTCCAAAGACATCTGGTAGACAAGTTTCCATTGCCATTTCCATCCTTTTATGTTTTCATGAGTTTGTACAAGTTAAACAGGAATGTCTCCTTCCTGCTAGATCCATTAGAAACTGATAAAAGGGTGAGAAGAAAGGATAAAATGGTAAAGCGACATATTAGAATTGGAAAGAATAGAGAACAGCAGACAAGACCATGGAAAACACGGGTGAAAAGAATTGTTTTCATCTTTTTTTTTAAATTAATTTTTAATTTATATATTCACTTTACATCCTGATGGTAACCTTGCCAATTCTCTCTTCCAGGAGCCACCACCCCCTTCTTCCCCTCCTCAGAAAAGGGGAGCCCACTCCATCACAACCCACCTCAGCACATCAAGTCTCGTCAGGCTGAGCTCACTTTCATCCACTGAGGGCAGGCAAGGCAGACCATCAGGGGTAATTGATGGAAAAGTAGCAATAGATTCTATGTCAGAGACTACCCCTGCTCCCATTACTAAGACACCCACATGAAGATCAAACTGCCCATCAGTTACATATGTGTAGGGGGCCTAGGTCCTGTCCATGCTTTTGATTGGTGCTTTGATTGGTCTCTGTAATCTACCATGGGCCTAAATTAGATGATACCTTTGGTCTTCTTGCAGTGTTCTTGTCCCCTCTGGATACTTCTATCCTTTCTCCTCTCCCCTGCCCCCTCCTCTTCTACAGGACTCCCTCAGCTCCACCTAATGTTTGGTTGGGAGTCTTAGTATCTGATTGGAGCAGCTACTGTGTGGAGCCTCTCAGAGGACAGTTATGCTAGGCTTCTGTCTGTAAACATAGCAGATTGTCGATAATGGTGTCAAGGGTTGGCTCTTTCCCTGCCGGTGAATAAAGGAAAAAATAAAGGCACTAGTGTTTCAGTTGTACGCATATGTTGTATCAATGACATCTGTCAGGTGTATCTTTATTGCTGTCTTACTGTAATTTTAATTTGAATTTCTCAGATTACTAACAGGAGCAAGCGTTTTTTCAGATAATGTCCACTGTATCATCAGCTATCTCCTGACAAATTCTGATTGCTATCTTTTTATAGTTGTCCATTTCTTGTCACTTTTAATTCCTTTTCAGGGGTTTGTATAAATCTTTGTTGATTTTGTATTGAGCAAACACATTCTTCCTATTTGAGGTTTCTCCATTAACTTTTTAATAGATTCCTTTGATGATCAGAAGTTCTTCATGTTAATGTAAATTCTCATTCGTCTTTTATGGGTAGTTCTTTTATGTTTCCTTTTCAAAATGTCCTACCCTGAGGTAATTAAGATATTCCTCGTGTTGTCTTTTAAGAGTTTAGAGCTGCACCTAAAAATGCCAGTCTTTAATCCTCCTTAAATTGAGATTTGTCAGCATGCAACCTGAGGATCCCAGTTCCATTATTTCGGATCTGTAATTAAATGTGCCAGCACCAGTGAATAAACAGCCCCTCTCTGCACGGCAGAGCTCCAAGCCCTGATTCATTAATTATTGATTTCTATACACGTCAGTGAATTTCTCCAGGTCTCTCCCACTTCTTTGGCCTATTTGTGTCTCTCCAGACAAACCCTGTTCCATCTTAATTATTTTGCTTCACAACAAGGTCTGATATCTCCAGTGATAAGCTCTCCCTTCTCTTGCCCTTTGCTCTTCTAATTCACTTCAGAATTATCTTGTTAAACAATAGAGGAAAAACTTTGGTTTTATCTATCATCTATCTGTCTATCTATGTATTTATGTATCTATGATTTACTATCTATTTATTGAGTAGATGAATTGAATCTGAGAAGAAATTTATGGAGAATGGACATTTTTCTGATACTGAGTTCTTGAAATCTGCTTATAGTCTCTAATTTGAAAGATAACTTCTTGGGTCAACAAACATATTTTTTAAATTAAATGTAATTTATATCTGAAGCTGAAGCTAAAGGCATGTCAAGGTGGCACTTGTGAAAACATGAAGCTCTTTGCTAATGCTGGAGGCTAAGAAGTTTCTAGAATGCATTCTACAAGGAACTTGTTACATGAAACAACTGTTTTGTTAAATTCACTGACTTATGGTAATTAGTTTTGCTATTTTAGGGAAGCCACTAGATCTTCTTTGTATTCATCCACACCCCTAGATATTTGGTGTCTTTGTTGTTTTATTTGTCTGCTGTTTGTTTTTAGATACGATCTCATTCTATAGTCTAGGCATATTTTGAAGATATAGAAATCTTCTGAGTTGGTGTCCTGAGAGCTATGATAATAGGCATGAATCATCATACGTGGCTTAGTCATTTGATGCATTTTGAACTTAGTAATAATTTCTGTATATACTTTGCTCATTCTTGGGAAAAGGTATTTTTCTAAAGTAAATGATATGAGTAGCCATTTCATCAGGATTTTTTTTTTTTTTAATTTCTGATCTTACTCGGTCTGTATACAATGAAGTTAGTAAAAAGTCGATCTTGACTGGGCCCAGATGTAAGCAGGCTGTTTTTCTTGTAGGATTCAAAATTCACTCAAAAGAGTGACCCAAACTGCCCACTCATGTGTCTACATAGGTGGATTTTACTATTTCTTCTTTGAGGAAGATTACTAATTCTTGCACTGTGGAGGCTGTTGCTTGCTGTGGAATGAACTCCTTTATTCATTTGTAGGTGAGAAGTGGGACCAGATGTAAGGGGCAGACTGACTTGACTAGCTCCGAGCTCATATAGTTATAGGAAGCATTCTGGCCTCTGAACGTTTGTAGGCCAAGCAGAGGAAATGAAGAACAGAGCAGAAGCACTTTTCAACAAAACCGCTGCTCAGACTTCTCCATCTCAGACCAGACCTTTTTTCCTACATTCTCCTGAAGCTGATGGCCGTATCCACACTGCTGTGACATGACTGTATTTGCTAGGCTGAAACTGCAAGTTCTGTTATTACCTGCAGAGAATTTCCCTTCACAGTTGTAATTATTTGCTGCATTCCTTCTCTGGTAAATTGCCTATTCTCTAAGGGTATGATTTTGCCATTTACCACTTTTTCTCAGCCCGGCATACAAACTGCTTGTATATCGTGTCATAAATGTCAAATGTCATGCTAGTCTCAAGGGGCTACTTACAAAGAAGTCCATGTGCACGTCTGCTAGACTTCTGTGAACTTAAGCAACCTTGGGGGTGTGTAGCTATTGTAAAAATAATGTTGTTCAAAATAACATCACTTTTCCAAAAGGACAGCTCGGTCTCCATGAGGGTTCCCAAATAAGGGGAACAGGGGTTATCTCTGACATAGACTCAGTGACTGACTCTTTGATCACTTCCCCCTGGGGCAGGGGGTGCAGCCCTACCAGGCCACAGAGGAAGAAGATACAGCCAGTCCTACTGAGACCTGATATGCTAGGGTCAGATAGTAGGGAAGGAGGACCACCCCTATCAGTGAGCTAGGGGATGGGCAAAGGGGGAGAAAAGGGAGAGAGTAGAACTGGAAAGAGATGAGGGAGGGTGCTACAGCCAGGATACAAAATAAATAAATCGTAATAAATAATAAATTAAAATGGTTTAATGTAATTTCTGATTTCTCCTGTAGCTGAGAGGACTTACAGTAACAGAGTGAGAAAAAGTACAGAAACAACAAATAATAAAAGGAAACAAAGCAAACAACACTGAGGTCTGTTTACACACACACACACAAACGTCTGTTGAAGAAAGGGTTCAGGGCTCTGTCCTGTGGAATACTTGGTGGCTTCTATAAGTTGAGGCTATCTAAAGATACAGCACAATTAGACCGGTATATTACAGACCAGGCTGCTTCAGGGACTCAAGCATGATGTTTTCAGGGAAACATTTACTGTCACTCATGTCATAATTCAGGCAATCTGTGGGTGACACACGGCCCACATCCATATACTTGAGACAGATATCAAATCCACCATGTTCAGATAGCAGATAAATTCATTACATGCTTGTATTTTTTGGCATATAAACAGCCTTATTCATTAGAAAAAAAAACAAAACAACAACAAAAAGAGAAGTTCAACAAAAGCATGATTCTTGGTAGACTGGAAATTTTTAAAGGGGACTAAGATGCCAAGATCGAAGATTCTCAAAGACTTACAGAAAAGGGATGATTTGAAGGAAAATGGCTCCCATAGACTCCCATATTTGAATGGTTGGTTGGTGGACGCTTTTGGAAGGATTGGTTAGTGTGGCTTTGCTGGAAGAGGTATATCACCAGGGGTGGGCCTTGAGGTTTCCAAAGCCCAGTCCAGACCCAGTCTCTCCTCTATCTCTCTGCCTCAGGTTTGTGGATCAGATGTTAACTCTGAGCTGTGACTCCAGCACCATGCCTGCCTACCTACCACCTCACTTCCCACCATGATGATAATATATCAGTCCTCTGAAATGTATTAATTAATTAAAGCTAACTAAAGGCCCCAATTAAATTCCAAATTCCTTCTCTATAAGTTACCTTGGTCTTGGTGTTGGTCTTCACAATAATATAACAGTAATTAAGACAAAGACCAAAAAAAAAAAAAAAAGATTTTAATAGTGCTTGCAGCTTGAGGAAGCTCATTTTCTTTGCATTTATGTAACAGATGCACATAAAATATGTGTTTACCGGTGATCATAGTTCTTTTTCATTTCTATAGGAAGCCTACTAAGGAATCATAGAAATACACCAAGACAATAGAAATACAGGCAAATAAAGACAATTATGTCTTACAGAACATTTTCTCTGTATTTTCATCTACATCAATTTTTCGTTTTGGATTAGCAATGTGATATTGATGAAGATTCAGTCTTCCCCTCTTTGTATCACTAGGATTTGTCCTATAAAAATGAGCCAAAAGTTCTAACTGTATAGACCCACTGAGTAGATTTCTTTTAGTGACATAGCTAGATATGAAAGGATTTTTCAATTGCACTTGAGTTTTTTTCTATTTAACATTACTATTTACTGAAGTACTAAGTGTATAAAATACTAACAAACCTACCATAAACAAAACATATACACTAGAATTATACCAGAGTCTGACAAATCCCTTGTAGATTCTGTAGTCTTTGGTAATGTTTAGTTGTAGTTTGTTGGCTGTATCTTCTTGTAGTTCATTGGTTTTCTATCACTGTTTAATCCAACTTTGAGTCAAAGTGAATAAAATCTAGCATTATCCTCTTTTCCATTGTCAAGAATCCTAGACACCTGGCTATTGTACATTTCATGAGGAGTTCTCAGCATTTTTAGTGATATTTAATAACTTTCTTATCTTTAGCTGAAAGATAATTTAATTTTATTCAACTGGAACCTCTGAAGAGTTCTAGACTTATCTCATCCCAGAAAAAACAAACAAATGCTTACTCTTCTAATTGTGATCTAAATCATTGTAATCTAAAGCATTGTAATTTTTTCTTTTTGATTAATTTTAGTTTTATTTTTTCTGTTCAGGCATGTCTCTAAAACTAGATTTTCTGTTTTTACCACAATCATCAAGTTTTTTTTTTTTTCTTGGTACCCAAATTGCCATGTTACTTGCTCTAATTAAAAGCTTAGGTCCAATAGGGAGAGTGAATGGAATTTTATGTAAAAAGTGGGAAATAGTAAGAGCTGGAGAGGACAGGAACTCCACAAGGAGAGCAACAGAACAAGAAAATTTGAACACAGGGAACTTCCCAGAAAATCATACTCCAACCAAGGACTATCCATAGAGATAACCTAGAACCCTGACAATGCAGCCACTTCTGATGAGAACTGATAGACTAAGATCAGAAAGAAGGAGAGGAGGACCTCCCCTATCAGTGGACTTGGGGAGGGGCATGCATGCAGAAAGGGGGGGAGGGTGGGACCAGGAGGGGAGGAGGGAGGGGCTTATGGGGGGATACAAAATGAATAAGGTGTAATTAATAAAAAAATGTAAAAAAAATCTTAGGTCCTTCATATTCTGTATGTCAAGAATTCAGATTATAACACAAGCCAGGGGTAGTCATAATACAGTAACTATGCTCCTTACTAGGGCTTTACCTTTTCTCCTTTCTCTAGATATGATAACTTTCAGTCAAACACAAGAGGTAGTTAACATTTGGGGAACATTTCTTTAGATAGTCCTATTGTGTTACAGTATCAACTAAGATGCCTATGTGCCTTCTATGATTATATTTATTATTTTTACACTGAATAAAAGTTAGTTAACTTCTGACTCAAAAAATACAAGTGGCATTTCGTATGGTTTAAATGTGAGATATCATAGACAAGAGAGATGGCTCAATGGTTAAGCACATTGGCTGCTCTTCCAGAGGACCCTGCTTCAAATCCTAGCACCCACATGGCAGCTCACAACTGTCTGTAATTCCAGTTCCAGGGGTTCCAATGCCCTCACAGAAGCATACCTTCAAGCAGAACGATAGTGCACCCAAAATACTTGTTTGTTTGTTTAAGTGAGATATCCATGCAGATACACAGGTTTTAACGTTTTAGGGGAATCATTCTGTGACACTGTGGAACATTTTGGACACAGCACCTTTCTAGTATCATTAGGATGAGAATCATGGGTTGAATTCCAGCCAAAGCCTAGGACATTTGTTTTTCTGATCCATCAAATATGAACATGGAGTCCAGCACTCGTGCTACTGCAGCTTTAAGCTATCAAATATTCCTCCATGCCTTTGCTGCCACTGTGGTTTGTATCTCAGATTTTGAGCTTGTGCTGGCCAGCTTGAGATGAGCTAGAATCATTTTAAAAGATGGAATCGTTTAAAAAAATACACCAGATTGGCCTGTGGGCAAAACCATAGAGCAAGTTCCTGAATGATGACTGATACGGAAGAACTTGGTTCACTGTGGGTAGTGTCATACCTGGGAAGGTGGTCCTGGGTGCTATAAGAAATCAGTATGATAAAAAGAAAGGAAGAAATCAGGATGAGCAAGCCATGAGGAGCAAGCCACTAAGCAGCAGTCTTCTATGGCTACTGCATCAGCTCCTGCCTCCAAGTTTCTGTCCTGTGTGTGTTTCTGCAATGACTTTCCTTACTGATTAAATATGACCCAAGAGTTATAAGTTAAACTGTTTTCTCCCTAACTCAACTTTTAAGTCATGGTATTTTATCACAGCAATGGAAAACCCAAGACAGAACTAAAAATACAACATTTCTCTATTAAGATTTTTCTTATCACTTTGTCTTAGCAACAAGAAAAATGATGTATCACTTTTTAAGGGTTTTGTTTTTATTAGCCATGTAGAAGTATGTTTGAGTATGTAGGTAGATATGATACAATTAAACACATTATTTCAAAGTGACTTTGGTCTCAAAGTGTGTAAAATGGTAACACTGAAAATAATGACTTCAGAGCAATGAGATAGATCAGCCAACAAGCTTGCCAGTGAGTTTGATCCTGGGGACCCAGTAGAAGGAAAGAATTGACAACTGCAAGTTGTCCTCTGATACACACCCACCCATACCCATCTCTACACAAAATAAATAAACGAGTGACTAGATGAACACATAAGTACACAATATTTTAATAAAGAGAATATAATTCGGGGCACAGAGGGAAAATAATTACCTGTGTATGTATTACTTCTTAGAAATACTTTCTATCATAAACTAAAAGCACAAAGACAACATTTGGCAGTATTTTGAGTATTTATCGAATGTACTTTCGCAAAGTCTAAAGTTCATGTTGTGTGGGATGATTTTTTTCTTCTTGACAGTGAAGTGGCTCTCAGCCCCATCCAGATGCCTTCTTCAGATGTTCTATTACTTTAGAAGTGCTTCAAGACATCAATATTGTCTGCAGAAGTTTGGTATTTGAAAACTGCAAACTGGAAGAACAAACATCTTAATGGTCAACTTAAGAAAAAAAAATGAAACTTTAGGGTGAGGGCAAGACAGCACAAACCCCAGGTGAGCTCACTGCTTCTTCATATACACAGCATTCCCAGATGCATGCCAAGATACATTCTAAGCTTGAAAAATAATATTAGCAGCCAGGTGTTCATCTTTCTTGCAAGGGAAGCTCTGTGAAAAAATAAACAAAAAATATTCAATGTCTGTCTGGCACTGGTCTGAGCCTGTCACTCAACCTCAGTCATCAGGAGCTCTTTATCCTCACAATTTGAATGTCATTATTTGTTTATATTCTCCTCATTTCCTACACAGGTTTAAAGATAAAGGACTGAAAAGAGTCCAAAATATCTTTCCTGCTGCTTCATAATCCCACATGTTTTCTCATTTCATCAAATATGAAACACAGGGACCATCAACTCATCTTGACCAATTTTCTACTCTCGGGTAACCTTTGAGAACAACTGAGGGTAAAGGTTGTCTCTCTACTTTGCATTTTATCTGCTAAACAGCTTTAGTATTGAGGTGTATGAGCCCTATGCTTCTGCGTGCTTCCCCACATCCCTTCTTCCTTCACCTCAACTCTGGAACTTCCTCTGGAAAACTGACATCACAGAACACAAAGAATCCTAATGGAGGCTTAAAAGCTACCTCTGTTCTCACAGGACTACGTCCTTGATAGCATTGCTGTCAAGTGGCCCTACCTTCTCAGCAAGTACTCACACATTCTAGGACAGTTTTGAGACCTGACACAGTCCTAATTCTGAAGAACAAAGATTCTGCGTGGTTTAGGAATGTATAGCATCATAACTTATTAGTATTCTTTCTACAATGTAAGATTAGTATTTGGATAAGTTAGATGGGTCTCTTAGTTGTAGATCCCCATTGGCCTTCAATGTATACAAACTTAGAAGGCAAATTAGCTAGAAGACGGAACCCTGGATCCTTGCTACTCTTAAGGAAGCTCATTAACTGGGTAAGTTGGAGATTAAAGTGGGATGGAATAAGTTGAAGAATGGGTGAACTGAGAAAAGGATGCTGGTGCAAGTGGAACGACAGCTTTTCACACCGAATAAAAGCACTTCAGGTTGCACAGTTTCAAAATAAACTTATCCATTTCCATATCATTCTGTGTCAGCATCCACTAAGAATTTGATGCTGGCTATTGAATCTTTTCCCTCCCTTCAACACTCCCATCAATATCTACCCAGGGTCTTCAATGGCCTGTATAAAATTTTCCATTTTTTCCCACAAGCAATTAGTTCTGTATTTGTCGTTGATCCAGCTATAATATGATGGTTGAATCAAGGATGTTTACTGGCTTACCTTAGCTTGGCTTATCATTACCTTTATTTTGTATTTATTTATTTATTTTCCTTTGCAGTGCTAAAGGCAGGAGACTGTGTCTCATGCACACTGGACAAGAGTTCCGCTTTTGAACTTCCTCCCCAGACCACTTATTACAATTTCCTATCTTCTCCTACACACACAGACAGATACAAACACACACACACACACACACACACACACACACACACACACACACACAC
>NW_026596147.1:4821967-4857303 GCF_907164565.1 Psammomys obesus
CACACACACACACACACACACACACACACACACACACACACACACACCTCAAATAAATAAATGTACTTTTAAATTTTAAATTGAATGTTTTATTTATTGTTGTTGAGAGGTTCTCTCACAAAGTTTAGCTATACTGCAGAATTGGTCCCTGAGAGGCATATTGGAAGGTCTCTTGGCCCTTCAGAATGTGAGATCCTAGTGGGAGGTCCTTTAGTTTGAGGAGTTTTGCCTTGGAAGGGCACTGTTGGGCCTCACTCCTGTGCATTTTGGCTAATGATGTGAACTATCTTCTCCACACGCACACGATTTCCACTCACTATCCCTGTCAAAGCAGCCAAGAAACAAGTCTTCATATGTCCCATCACAGGCCCCCCAGCCTCCACCTTCTTTCTTTCAGAAATCTGGCTACTCCTTACTCCAGCTGCTCCAGAGAGTCCACAAGAAAGCATGCCACATTTGTGCAGTGCTCAGGAAGCTGAGGTCGTTCTTGTGCCACTGAAGCTGCAAGTAAAGCCTTCCCTCCCTTCCTGCTGCCCAGGCAAGTTGCATTATAACACCAGTCTAGAGCCTACCTCTGCCTGACTCATAGCACCTAGGTTACACGGCATGAAATTGTATAGCCCCCGTCACAAAACCTATAAAAACAAGAAACCCCAGCTGTTCCTCAGGAAACAATGGGTCTATTGCTCCCTGATCAGCCTTACTGTGCTGTCTGTGCAGCAATGCTGTAACTCTCCTGGTCCTTCAGAATGGAAGAGAATTGAAGGTTCTTTCCCAACACTTTCCTCATCAGACTATTGAGGACATCTCTTTTCTAATGAAGCTCTTCTTCGGACCTGAAGGCTTGTTCTCCCTCTTCAGGCTGATGCTATAACTCCCACAATATTCTGTGACAAGCAATTCAGTTTCAGCTTTCTTTTCTAGACAACCTGCTTTCTCTCTTTAAGTTATAACATCCTGATCTTGCATTGGTACCTCCAGTAAAGTTTTCTAAACTTTTTTGTGTTTGTAAGTTTGTTGTCCCAGGCACGTGGTTAAGGTAACCTGAACTTCAATAAATAGTCTTAATGGACCTTTACATTCCATCAATCATATGAAAAGTAGAAATAGCTTACTTTCTAATGCCGAAGAGTTGAGAATAATGGCTAGACTTTATTTATTTCAATGTGAATAAAACTTGCCAAATGTCAACATATAATTCATACTTAGTATGTTTTGTTGGCGAAGAGGGAAACTCCTGTCTTCACCTATACCCTGGAGAGCACCTGTCATCATCCCATGAAAAAGTGTGAATTCACTTGAACCATATTTTAGATAAACTCTCATTCCCTTCAGTGTTTTAATCTTTGTTTTCCTCAACATATATATCTACAAACTACCAAGAAAATGATAGGAATTATTCTAATCTCAGTTGAGGAAACAACATAAATTAAATTTGACATTTTTGACCACTTATCAACAGAATAAAAACACAAACAAATTTATCAAGTAATATTAAAATTTTTTCTGTTGAGGATTTAGATGCCAAATAATGTCTTACTGTTTTTTGTTTATTGGTTAGTTTGTGTATTTTACATGAATTTGTTCATTCTAATTGTAAATTAACCCCATGGCTTATGTGTCACTTAAATTTTTTTAACTTAATTTAATTTTTTTATTATTAGTTACATTTTATTCTGTATCCCAGCTGTATCCTGCTCCCTTATTCCCTCCCAAACCTACCTTCCCTCCCTCATCTCCTCCCTGCCTATTTCCAAGTCCACGGATTGGGGAGGACTTCCTCCCCTTTCATCTGACCCTCTTTTATCAGGTATCTTCAGGACTGGCTGTAAAGTCCTCCTCTGTGGCCTAGCAAGACTTGGGGTGTGGGGAGGTCAAAGAGCCTGCCATTGAGTTCCTGTCAGAAATAGTCCTTGTTCCCCTTTCTAGGGTAACCCACTTGGTTACTGAGCCACCACGGGCTACATCAGAGCAGAAGTTCTAGGTTATATCCATACATGGTCCTTGGTGGAATGTCAGTCTCAGAAAAGACCCCTGTGCCCAGATATATTTGGTCCTTGTGGAGCTCCTATCCTTTCCATGTCATACTAACTCCCCTTCTTTCATATGATTCCCTGCACTCTGCCAAAGGTTTGGTTATGAGACTTAGTATCTGCTTTGATACATTGCTAGGTAGAGTCTTTCAGAGGCCCTCTGCGGTAAGCTCCTGTCCTACGTCCAATGCACATCCCATTTCTAAGTGAGGATTGATCATCTTACCCTGTGTCTGCTTTCTTGTTTATCTTCTTTAGGTGTATAGATTTCATTATGTTTATCATATCTTGTAGGTCTATATAAGCGAGTATATACCATGTTTGTCTTTCTCCTTCTGGGATACTTCACTCAGAATGATCTTTTCTAGATCCCACCATTTGCTTGCGAATTTCATGATTTCCTCGTTTTTTATTTAAATTTTTATTTTAAGGAAGACGAACTTGACAAACATTTTATTTACTAAATTTTCTATTATGCCTAGCCACTCTTCTTTTCAATAAGGTCTTTGGTTAGGAAGAAGTCTGCTGTGGCTATTGGCTAAGCCATTATATCACCTCCAAAGAGATAAATTATAAGTACATATCTTGTTCAATATGAACATGATCAATTTAACGAAAACAAATATTCATTTTTGTTTTTAAACTCAAAATTACAGGCCTTCTGTTGGCAGGGGAGAATGGACAAATATACAGAATGGAAAATGTGTGAGAAAGCACCTTGTATGTGGAAACTAGAGCTAGTTTTTCAGAGAAGCCATGATTGTGCTCAAGCCCCTGGTCTACAGGTACCTGTCTAGAGGAAAAGATTTTTTTTTTTACCTCACAATAAGTCCCTTCTGTTTTTCCTACTTAGAGACTGAAAAACTGTTTACCTACTTGTTTTTGGTGAGGCCGACCATAAAGCACTCTCTCGTATTCACATAGGACTTTATATTGTCCACTCAGAATCCCTTTCCCAGGCACTTACAATGCCTGGGAATTGTTAGGTACCCTTTGGAAAACAAGAGAGACAGAAATGGCTCTCTAGTTCTCCCGGAGTACACTGTCTAGTGTGTGCTCCGGTAGGCTATACCTAAGTGGAAAAACATCTGTTATAAATCACCAGAGTTATTTATTCAAATCGCCAGCAGCAGGGTGGCACACCTCCACTGATTGATTGTGCGGATCCCTCCCACCCCCCTACCCCCTGTCCCCGCCACCCCTCACCGCTCATGTTCCTGGGGAGTCTCATTAGGACCTTCCTACGAAAAATATCTGATCCAGCTAAATTTTGGAAAAGGAAACTATTATTCGAGGAATTCATTTTCAGCAGCTGAATGCCTCAGGAAGTTAGCAATGCCCTCTGGAGCTTTATGCCTCTGGTCCTCTCATTTGAAACCAGCAGAGGTTGGAACAGTTCTTAGTTATTAACATCTAATGGCTGTTTTGTGACTTCTGAAGTGCTTTGGACTCCTCCTTCGAAGTCCCAAGGAATGGAAAGATACTTATTTGAATTTAATTAACTCGGAGGAGATTTGGCCCAAAGGATAACAAGTGAACGCACTTGGTACTGAATGTTCCTACATCTCCCCTAAAACTTTATGATATATTTGTTGGACTAATAATTACCAGGAGTGTATGGAAAGAGTCCCATTTAAGAAGTAAAGCCAAGAGCAGGAAATATCCGTCGCCACCGTTCTCCCTCTGCGCATTGGTCGTGTTCTCACCTTCATCTCTATTCCTCCTTTGCAGTGATCCTCACACAGAAAAAGCCTCTGGCCCAGATAAAGGCCCCATTAAACACGCAGAACAGGAAATGTCAACAAAGGAAACCTCCAGTTTTTACTTTCCCTTTGGGTCAATCTTGGATCTATTTTTCCTTCCCAAAAGTATATATAGACCTCTGTAATTGAAAAAATGGTATTCCTAAGTTAGGAGGTTTTTTTTTTTTTCCTTTTTGTTTCCAGACAGGGTCTTGCTATATATCTCTGACAAGTCTGCAACTCACTGTGTAGCCCAAACTGACCCTGAAATCATGGCAAATCACATGCTTCAGCCACCCCGAGGGTTGGGACTGTGGATCTATACAATGCTTACTTTCTTGAATAGAGTCTCACTGTCACTTTCTTGTCGCCACCCATACGGACAACAAGACTGGACAGCAGAGGAGAAACAGATAGAAGGAAAGTTTAACGAAAGGTTAGACAAATAATGGGAGGATAAAAGGATAATGAAAAAGCATTCGGTTTGCTTAAGGATACATTGGCTTTAAGATGACATCACCATGGTATATTTTAAATTCAAATGAGTCTGAGCAGCTCTAACTTCAAGAAAGAATAGACCCTCTGCCATCCTTCCTTCCTGCACATTTTAGATATTTGCTTTATGTTCAAGCTCTTATTCCTTAAGGACTTAGGCAGCTTACAAGGCCACAGAGAATAAAACACAGTAAATAGAAATGAAGATATCAGGACTCTTCCTGCAAATGCAATCGTTACTAGTTTTTGCTACATAAATTCCTGGAATTTATGGATCTCATTCCATCATAAAAGATAGCATATTTTACTTTTCTGGGCTAATTAAGAACTCTGAAAACATTTTATTTTCCTCGTCTTCCCCCCACCCACCCTTATTTTCAACTAAAGAATCCTAGTCAGAATTTTTGAAGTTCCTCAGTTTATTATCAGAGAAGCTTAAGAAATGTGAGGCAAAATCTGAACCCGTTCCTTAGCTACCCAGTGGAAATTTCTGTGCTTTACTATAGAGCTGCAGCCCATCTCCTGCCTTGGCTGGAAGTAAGTGAGAGCTGAGAGCCTGGAGTCTTGGAAGGTATAGTCAGGCTCAGAGAGAGATCTAAAACCATAACATTGTTCACAAAATGTTAAGACAGAAAACAGAGTGGGGGTGCTACTTGGAGGAAGATATGTCATACCGTTCATGCTTACGTTCTGTTTCTGATAACAACCTTTACTTGTTTGTTTGTTTGTTTGTTTAAAATACAGAGTCTAACAATGTAGCTCTAGATGGCCTGGGACTGATGAAGATCCACCTACCTCTGCCTACTCAATGCCAGGATTAAAGGCATGTGCCACGAAGCCCAGCTCCATCTAAAAACTTTATTGTAAATGTCCAACTCAAAGGATATGAAATGAGTAACTCTGAACTCTTCACTTGAGGATTATCTAAAGCTGATTGAGGTAAAGATGGAATCTAATACTAGTTGGAAGAGGGCAATCCCAGATGGAGAAGCCTATCAAACTCTATCCTAGATGTGATGGTGGAGAACAAAAAGGAAACAAGAAAAATAAACACAGAGGTACATTCAGAGAAGACAAAGTACCTCATGCTGGATGGGGCACAGTACTTATTTGCCATGAACTCATTAAAAAAAATAGCAAACAAACAAACAAAAAAACTGGCTGCATTTTTCTTTTCAAAGAAAGAAAGGAAGAGAGGAAGAGAGGAGGGAAGGAAGGAAGGAAGATTCTTGTTTGTTTTATAATCATCTCTTTTTTATTACATATGTTCTTTGTATGAGGGATGATTAAAGATATCATTTCAATATAATTAAAAATATAATTTAACCATAGCTTGTTCCCTCAATAGACTTTAATAAGTACTTGACCTACAAAATCTGTCATCATCCAACACTTCTGAACTTGAATGTGGCGGTTGTAATCAGATAGGACATAACAGGACAGGAGTTTATGCTTCCCTTCCTTAGGCAGAAAGTTAGCAGACTTTAGACATGTAATTAAGGCAGCATTAAATGTGCTGGAGACAGTTTTGAAACTGTTTTGTTAGAAAACAAGAGCAGATATGCATTGGGAAGAGATAAGTTGACTATTGTGAACATCTGTTGTTTTCTCTCATTTTGTCAGTCTGTTTAAACTGAGAATTACTTCGGTAACAAACACAGTAGCCAATGGTTTACAATAGTAGAAGTTTGCTTCTTATATTATGTGTTTGTTCTGATCTTGTCTCTTATGTGTTTGTTCTGATCTTTTCTCTGAAGACACGGTGGCACATGGCCAGGTTCTTAAAGTGTCCACTTAGAAATGATACCTGTATCTTCTCTAACATGTTGTTTTCGGAACCATGGCAAAGGCCAATGTATTCCTGGGAGGTAAAGCACCCCAGAAAAGAATTGCGAATAAATGGCAATAAAACCTGCTTCTCCCTTCAAGAACAATCTTGTTAGTAAACCCTGCAGCTAAGGAAAACCCTGAGCTCCATGCAAATGGAGTACTCTCCAGATCCTCACACCGTCTACCTGAGGAATGTAAGTCATCTTAGGGAAATTACAGTTCCAACTCTCTTTCTTCCAATAGATAGAACCTGTTCAGCAACCACCTGGATTCCTGGAATGCCTCTCCATGTAAATGAGGCATCTTAGTACCTTAGCCCTTCAACCAATGATCTTTACCCATTATGGAAATCCCTACCCTGTCCCCAAAGGTCTATAGAGCTCTTGCTCACCCCAAATAAAATTGACCTGCCTCCTCTAAGCTGGTTCCAGAAGGTCATTTCCATTTGTGCTCAAGGGCTACTGAATCCCCATTTTGTCCTTTCTCCCTTTTCCCCAGGGATCAGTGGCCAACAATCCTTGTAACAAGGAAGAGCCACACAATCCCTAGTAAACATCTAGAAAAATTTAAGTTGACATGGGTTCAGAGGAGGCAGGAGCACTAGGATTAGCTAACTAGAACCTTCTACACTTCTGGCCAGAGTAAGAGAAAAGAGATTGAGTTCCTAGAAGGAAAAATTGTTTCTCTGTGAGACTTGCTAAAAAGATGTCCACAAATCTAGAAGTTCTAAGCACAGTTAATTAAAGGGAGCTTGCCTAAAGATGAGGTCATGATACAGACAAACTATACAAGAGACTGAGAATAGGGTGAGGCCTGATGACTGATGACCTCATTTGAATCCTTCTATCTGATTGTGGGAACAAAAGAATTACATCTGGATTCCCAGTCTTCTTTGCATTTGTATTTCTCTTTCACCAAATCAGTCTCACTTGCTATTGTACACAGAGCTGTTACTTGTGAAGGATGGAAAGATAACACTTCAGCTAACCATGTAAATAGCAGTACATATTTTACTAAACTTGGACAACATGTTAGCTAATAAGTCCCATAGCGATCAACTCAACTCCAACTGAAAATAAATGTAATTACAGTATTATTGCTACATTCTGTCTCTACTACAGAACAGTGACAAAATCAAACACACACCCACAAATCACCCAAATTTGGTAATTTCATTATGACCCAATCAACACAATTTACAGTACCAAAGTAAAGTGAAAAGAAGCTGTTTCCTTAGCAATCACATCATTCCTAAGAAACTTTTTATCAGAGGATATCCACGAGCTTAAGCATGGGTGACTTAGACTAGCAACACTGCCATCCTTAGGGATGAGTGACAGGTGGCAATCTTAAGCTTCACTCAGAGCTACTAAATCAGATTCTGTTCTTTACTTTCAAAAAGATCCCCAAGTGCTTCATCTTTATTGTGTTTTGTATTAATATTAAAGTTATCCATATATCTATGTGATATTGTATCACCAAGCCTCCTATGGCAATAAATGTATTAAATATTTATACAAATGTACAACATTTCTTTGTATAAGTTAATAACAATGTCAACTATCCAAGGGTTGCAAAGAGTCCTGAGTGATTTAGTGAAACAGTTTAAATTATGTGGTCCAACAAAATATGGCATAACCTGCCATTCTTACTGGGGCACCCCCGGACAAGACAACAATGCCCATGGGTAAAGGGCTTGGAGAGAAACTACTCCAGGGACAGTTTTGGGGAACAGTGACTGCTTTATTACATGTGGGCAACCGCTATATACTGGAAGCCTGCCGACTGTGGTTAGTTAGCACGTGACCTCAGATTGAATTGTGAGCACTCATACCACCAGAGGCTCTAGGTGGAAGAAGCACAATAAAATAAGATATGCAGGGTGATAAATATGCATGAACTTGTCCTAGACCCCCCTGCACATATGTTGCAGCTGAGCAATTTGGTCTTCATGTGATCCCCCAACAACTGGAACGGTGGCTCTGTCTGACTCTGTTACCTCTCTTTGGACCCTAGTCTCCAAACTGGGCTGTCCTGTCTAGACTCAGTGGGGGAGTTTGCACCCCCTTCTGTAGTGAGTTAATGTGCCAGGGTGGATTAATAGTCATGGTGGACCTCCCCCTTCTCTGATGAAGAGGAGAGGGGAGACTGGGGGAGAGTGATGTGTGGTGTTGGGGGTGTGGGATTGGAAGGAAGGGAGTTGCAATCAGGATGTAAAGTAAATAAATAATGATAATTATTATTTTAAAAAAGAGATGTGGAGAGTGCACATTCCTCTGCATGGTAACTTGGGCAACTTAATAATTCAGTGTTCTGACTTCAGGAACATGGTGTGGCTTGCTGCTTATTTAGAAGTTCTGTGTTCCAGGTAGACTAGCCACCAGGTCACACCTGTGTTCGCTCTTACAACAACCTTATCCTCTTGGGCTGGCTAGTTGTTATGTCAACTTGACATGAGCTGGGGTCATCAGAGAAGAAGGAATATTAATCACGAAAATGCCTCCACAGGAATGGGCTTGTAAGCAAGTCTGTGTGTGTGTGTGGGGGGGGGGTGGTCCTGATTGATGATTTAGATAGGAGGGCTTCCGCTTACTGTAGAAGGTGTCATCCCTTGACAGGTGATATTGGATGGTAAAAGACATCAGGCTGGGCAAACCATGGGGAGTAAGCAGCATTCCTAGATGGCCGTAGTTCGTGCCTCCAGGCTCCTGTCTTGATTTCTGCCCTGACTTTATTCAGTGATGTTGTACTGTTACCTGAAGTGTAAGATGAAATAAACCATTTATTTCCTATTTATTTCTTTTGTTTATGGTGTTTTACAATAACAGAAGAACCCTAACTAAGATGTTTCTTTTATCATCTATTATCTGCAAGGCTACATTTTCAAGAGTCCTAATGCTCCAGACCATACATAGTAATAAATTATTTATTTACTTCCTTTTTTCCTATATACACATATATCTGTGGCACAGTTTAATTACAAATTAGGTATTATAACACTAAGTCATAATAAAATAATACATAAAACACTTTAATAAAAATACATAATACATATTCTCTCTCCTCCTTTTACCTCCCCATTGTGTGTGTGTGTGTGTTTGTGAAAATAATTTACTCTACTTTTACCCTTTCAATTAAATAAATCACTTTACAGCTTTTCGTACAATTCAAAATTGCCAGCGTCACCAACCTTGCACTTGAGGGCCATTATTTAACAAAAGAATCTTCACTTGAAAACAAACACTGGTATGTTGGGAGTTGATCTAAAGCATCCATTGAATACAAAAACATGATTGACATCCTGGGCTGGATAGCAGCAATTTAAATACACTGCTCAGAATGAATCATTGTTTCATATTTCCAAATTATCTACATTCTTGTTAGCTTTTAATTGTTCTACTAAACACCATGACCAACAGAATCTAAGGACTGGAGAAAGAATTAATTGAGTTGGCTCACATCTAATAGTCCATTCAGGAGGCCAAAGCAGGACTTTGGTCAGGAATCTGAGGCAGGGATTGAAGCAGAGACCAGTTAGGAATCCTGCGTACTAACTTTCTTCCTCTACCCTGCTCACAGCTAACTGACACTGGCCCAGGGATTGCACTGCCCACAGGTAGCTGAGCTCTCTTCCCTCAATTCACAATGAAGAAAACGCCTCAGAGATGGCCAGAGGCCAACCCAATGCCGTCAGTTCTTTCACTGATGGTCATTTTTCCCCCAGGAGTTTCAAGTTCACTAGATCTAATACTAACAGGGTCTGGAATCTTCAAGTTACTGATATTCAGTCATAATTTATCATGACTAAATCCTGAAAAATATAGGAATGGAATAGAAATTAATGTATAGTTATATAGTTAATGATCAAAGCTACTGATAAAACCAACCACTTAATACCCCCACTTTCTCAACATACAATGGAATATGAATATTTCAAAGCTTCAGACACTCAAATGAAGCATGGAGTATGGCCTAATCTACTCTCTAGTTCAAACTTACTGAAATTTCTACCATGTTGTCAGTTCCTTTTTAAAGGGAATGGATTCTCTGGCTCCTCTGGCTCACTGTGACTCCAGGGCTATAGTGCTCTTAGTGGTATCTCCGGTTTAAGCTGTAGACCCACTGTGACAGTATTGTCTATTGAAAGAACAAGACACTGGGCTTGCCTTGGCACTTCATGCTTTCCCAGAGCAGATTGCTTAGCTTTCTGAATCCCATCTTCTGCCCTTCCTCCTCATTTTCTTTCTATCATATCACCCCACATTCCTAAATAAGAACTTTCACTTTTTAAGTTAAAGAACGAAATCTGGGTAGCAGACCGAACAAATCCCACACCCTCTTCAGATTCATTTGCCAGTAGGGCTAAAATATACTTTCTTTTTCATGTCAAGAAAGCTGTCTCACTAGGGTGCAAATCTGCTAAGAGAGGGACAGTTGACTTAATGAGCAATGGATTCTTAATGTTCGAGGTGAACAGTCATCATCATCATGAGCATCAGTGTCCAGATTATGCTGCGCGAATGTCACTTCTAACCATTAATTAGAAGGTGGGTTGTGCAGATTACCCATGGAGAGTGGTATACAGGAGCTCAGCTAACCTGCTTTCATATGGAGTGTGGAGGCACCAGGCACCAAATAGAAGCGTAAAGCATCTGGTGAGAATCATTTAAAAATAATTAGATTTTTAAAGTCTCTCTGCTTCAGCTCCTGGGATGAGTTTGCAGTTGCAGAGATCTTTAAATACAGGCTTAAGCTCCTTATTAGTGAAGGTTATGTTTAGGTATATTTTATTCAGTGTAAGTAAACATGCTGAGCTCTTTCATTTGAAACCAGCAAAAACTAATATTTCTTTGCTGCAGCTGCTGCTTCTGACTTCGGTTAGAGAATTAGCCTTACATGTATTGTCACTGTGAGAGAAGATGGCAGCAGAGAAACATTGTCTTTTTTTTTTTCTCATTTGGATTTATTTCTTTACTTTCCTGGAAGTAAATAATAGATTTAATTGAATCTGTCATTCCATTTTTCTCAACATTAATATGAATTTTTTGACATATACTTAAGACTTTTCTAACAAATCAAAGACAGGGCCAGGTACCAAGGGAGTGAAAAACTCCCTTCTGGCCTATTTGTATCCCCATTCTTTCTGTACTTTTAGGCTAGGCCAGTTTATGTGGTGATGCTTAGATGAACATACCCCAAGGACAAATGTAGATGAACATGGTGTCAACGATAAACCAGGAGTGTTATTAATATAATGTCCATAAAATTCATAGTACATACCCTTGTCTTTGCTTGTAATAGGTAAAAGTTTTCTGTATGATTAGTTCTAGACAACAAGTACATTTTCTAGATACTGTAAATTTACATATTTGAGGGGCTTCTACAATCTTTATTCATATTGTTTTAATATTGTTAATTAAACTTGTTCTTTAACATTTCCAAACATATGTAAGATGCATTCTTCCTAGCCCTTCTTTCTCCTTCTCTTCCCTACAAATAAAACCCCTTTCTGTGTGTGTGTATGTGTGTGTGTGTGTGTTTTGTCTTTTTTTTTTTTGTTCTGTGATTCATTGAGCTTATCCAAGGTAGGCTATGTGACAATGGCATTTAAACTATCCATTGGAGCCTGGTGAACTCACCAGTAGGTACACAACTGTAGAAAATGAATCCTTCTCTTCCAGAATCTTTCAGTAGCCACACTAGTTTGGCAGAGAGGGCCTCATATGCCCTTCCCCTATCCATACCTAATTGTTGACAGGACCAGGTTTGCACAGGCCCAGTGCAGGTAACTGCAGCTGCTATGAATTCAAGGTTACAATGGTTGTGTTGTGCTTAGGAAAAAAAAAAAGGTGTTTACATCATTTTCCCCTGTCTTCTGGCTCATTCTTTTCCTGTCCTGTCTTCTTCCATGATATTCCCTGAGCCTTTGAAGGGGTGATATAAAGTGCTATTCAGGTAAGCACTAAATAATTTATTCCTTGTTCTCAGCAGCCCAGAGTCTAGGCATTCACCTCTGTTCACCTGGGTCAACAATGGTTCCATCTTCACTTCCTCACTCATGCACCTGGGCATACTACATATATTTTAACTAAATTAAAATTGTCATTTTATAAGGTCACTGGGAAAAGTGAAAGACTCTCGGTGATTAAAGAGGAGAAAGAAGATACTGACTATGAAAAAAACATACAAGAAACACTCATAATGTTAGACATAACTACAATAAACTTATGTTTTAGAAATAAAATTTATATTGATTTTAGTAAGGTTAACATGTTCTTCACTCTTTTTCTCTGTGATTTTTTTGTTTATTTCTTTTCACTATTCCTTGGCTGATTCACAAAGCCATCTAATATAAATTGAAATTGTTCAAATCAATGTTTTAATCCTACAACTAAGACCTATCTTAGAATTTAAGGAATTTAATAATTGTTTTGATAGGGTCAATATAGTAAAAGAATAAACATAGGTTATTTCTCTAGTCATCAATATTTTATGTCATTCTCATATTAAAATGCACTATTTTTAAAAATGATGCTCTAATCTTTTCAATAATTTTTCAGCACTTTCTGGGTACCTCACCTATGCAATGAGTATCTGTTTTCTTGTCTCACATTTTATACTTTCTTTTTGGCTTGTAAAAGTAAACTGAGTCCTGGCACAATGTTAAAGAAAATATTTGAGCAAACAGAAACTCTTGAATTGAGAAACTCCAAATCAGAAGTTGAACTACTCCTAAGGTTGGGAAGGAATTATTTTTTTCTATAACATGAACATGTAATCCATGAAAGAAAACATTTGCTTGACTCTACAGATTGATTCGCTTGGTCTACCCCTCTGGAAAGTTTCTAGTTATGTAATTTTAACCCACTTGCCTCTTCACATTGAGTGTAAGCTTTGTTTTTCTTTAATTACACACTGACATCATATAACTCAAGTTAAAATTTACGTGTGTTTGCAAATTAAGACAAGTTAAGATTGCTTATAAGGTCTTGTTAGCTACACAGGGGTTCTTCAGGCAAGATATGCACGTTAATTTCCCTCAACAGGCATTCCTTTTTTCATCTAAGGGAAGACTGTCTTGAGCGGAAAGGTTCTACTGGGAAGGCAATTATGACAGCATCGCATGAGTTTTCCAGATGGAGTCTCTCAAAAATCTCTCAAAGTCACAGGTGAAGGAAACTGGAACATAAAAAGATCCCAAAGGGAGAAGCAGAGGTTTGAATGTAGGGCTGCTAGGGTGGTATATACACCAAGAACTTCTCTAAAGGGTTGCTGCAGACCCACCTTCCTTCCTCAGTGTAGCTCAGCCCCTGTCAACTCAGTGAATTTTGTGAGTTTAACCCTTGCATTTCCTGAAACTTCTACAATAAAACCCTTCCACGGCAACATCCTTTTCCTCTTTGAAAACTGACCTGTGATATCCAGATATAATATGCCATTCTTATTCTTTGAGTTTTGTTTCTCTCACTCCTTACTGTGTGGAATCATTTTGTCTCTAACCAGCATGGGCAGCTTTATTCTATCAGCTACTTTAGGACCTTGTACAAATTATGTTAAGTGGATGTCACAGTGTGTTGTAATGATTTGGATGTAAACTTGTTTCTTCCACCAAGCTGGCAGTCCATAGAGGGCTGGGCATTTTACTTGGCATTGTGTGCTTAGACTTAAGCTCAATAATATTAGCAAATGCATTTTTGTTGAAGAAATGAGTGGATAAATCTCTGCTTGAATAATAAGACACTAACAGATGCCAAAAGAACATTATTTTCCCTGCTAGAGGTTATGGTCTGTGACAAAGAAGCTTATCTGTGGACAGGAGCTGAATTCACACAACCTCCACTCATTTGGCATGCTTGGATAGCAGTCGGACAGGAAATGACTAGGGAAATTTGAACAGGATGCCAGAGTAGCCTCTTACACCACATAGAAATGCTGACAGCTTACCATAATGCTGCCTAAAATCAGCAACAAAATCCAAGTATGAGTATCACTCAGTGGAATGTTATGATTAGGTCAAAAGAACAGCATTTAGATGGGGAAATAATCCAAAAATAATAATCTGACATGTGATTCTTTTCCTTAAAATAAAGTTGAATCCAGAGACTGTGGTTTTCACAGCAGCAGAATCAGCTGATAAGCACTGGCTAGAACATTAGAACCCCAACTCCCCAAGAGAAATTGCCACCCATAACAGGATATCTCAAGGAATAATGATCAAGATTTGAATTGATCACTTCTGGTGATAGGAATCTTTATCTAGGAGGCAGTTCATTTCACTTTGGATTATTTGATCTGAAATCTGCCTTTAAACATTGACTCTACTTCTTCTTCCCTGAGCTACACTGAATATATCTAATTGTGTTCTGTATGAAAGCTTCTTGTGGATTTCAGTGCAACGATCATTTTCCCCAAAGCTTCTTTTCTCCAGGATTAGAAACATTTCGTTTCACAGAATAACTCCTCGTGGGCTGTTGGCTTAAAACCATTCATTTCTTGTTGGTTACAGTCCAATAGACACACTCCAGTGCAATACCCAAATGTGAAAGTGCTTTATAAACGCGCCTAAGTACTGCAGCCTTACAAGAAAGCATTTTTTTACTTTATGCATACAAAATACTTCATTATTACAACCAAATATTATGCTATATTCAGTGAATGGACAGATCTTTTGATTGTGCACTACAAATGGAGGCTAGGATAGAAAGGCAAGTACAACTGTATTTGCACCAAGACAACAACAGCATAACACAAACTTAAAGTATCCTCTCAAATGACATTATCCACAATTGAATAAATAAACATAAGTCTGTAACTGACATAAAATCAAAGCATGATCATGAAGCAATGAATATATTCAACATTTAGGCAACTGAGAATTAATATCAGATGTCATGATAGTAACCCAAAAGCATCTGAAAATCCCAAGCAGTTGGTTGGTAAAATCTAAATGCTAAACTTTGTATAATCCTCCATAGTTTCACTTTGTTGACCTTGTTATCATGGCAGCATAGCCAGTACTTGTCAATTTTTATCTTGTCATCAAGCTTGTTAGTTTTACTATTGAAGCTTTGGGTGAGCTCTCCAAGTGAAACAGAAATACTAACTTCCCATGGACAAAATGGTTTCCGTTCTGTTTTCACAGCAAAAGTATGTGCTGTGGAATTTGGGCAATGGGAAGTGGTGAGGCACATATTTAGAAAAGACAGTTTATTTCACCACATATAAATATAGACACTTGGAATTTTATCCACCATGACTCACAGTCATTCTGAGGTCTCCCATCCCAAGCTGTTGGCATGTGGAGAAGTTGGGAATCAGACATAAGGGCGACAGATTATTTTTGTCTTCACACCAATTTCTGACCACCATATTGCCAATAGCAAGGTAACTCCAGCCCCTTTGCAGTTTACCATGTAGTTAGAGTGTCCTACTTTCTCTGCCGTTGTCCTGCTGCACTATTTCTCCTGGTCCTCATGGGACTAAACTGAAAACTCCCTGCAGGCACAGGATTGGCTCTACATATTGCATTGTCCTTGCTGTTTCAAGTAGTTCCTGCTAGTAACATATGCTCTATTGATATGTACTTTGTAAATATTTGTTGACTAAGTGAACAGAT
Organism: Psammomys obesus; assembly: GCF_907164565.1. Classification (NCBI taxonomy): domain Eukaryota; kingdom Metazoa; phylum Chordata; class Mammalia; order Rodentia; family Muridae; genus Psammomys; species Psammomys obesus. The sequence goes on from NW_026596147.1 coordinate 4,837,684, forward strand.
TTGAATAAAATGATTATAAATTATTCATACACTTAGTTGACAAATTTTTTTTTTAGAAAGTAGGATTGATGGAAGCCACGGAGATAGTCATGTTTGCTTGATCCTTCTTACAATGATAAAATTAATTATAAAAAGAATGTTGAGCTTCTTTAAGTAAAAGAACTTCATGTACATGTGGAGTAGATGTTGATGATATTTAGTGATGTGAGAATCTAGTTTATGAAATAATAATGACAGCTCTTTCTTTCTATCAAAGGCTGAGTAATGGGATAATCTCTTTCTGATGTACAGTGTAATGGGGCATCACAGTGTTCCCCTAAAGATTCTACTGTGGTATTTTGTTATTTTGCATATAAACAGGGCTTAGAGAACATCAGTTTTTTATCAAAGGCCCACTGTCCCAAAAAGTAGATTTCAAAGCAGAGTCCACTAACACTCTCTTTGCAATATTTACCTATTAGTGTGATAAGCAATGACATAAGTATCCTTTCCCTTTGTGAAACATTAGAACTGTCATCAAATAGTGAGGAAATTGAAATCCAAGTGGGGTTTTGTTAAACAGCTCCTGAGAGGCCTGTCTGGGTGCATCTGGTGAGTCAAGGCAGAGATGCTTAGAAAAGTTTCCACCAAAATAAATCTGGATTTTTTTTCTATTCCCAGTTTTCCTTCAAATAGCCAAGAGGAACAGATAAAGTGACTTTAAAAAAAAAGCCATCAGCAGTCTTTATGTCTGAAACAAGTTTCTTTGCTTCTATCACATTCCTCATTCCCACTGCTTAGCTTTTACAGTCCAAATGAAGCTATGGTGTAGGAAAATTTGCCCTCCTCTCTCACGGGTAATCCTGAAAGAGAAGACAAAGTACAAAAGTTGTTCTTCAGATTTCATCTGGATTCTGGACATTCGTAGAAGCAGATTCTAACCAGGTACAACCAAGAAGTAAAGCAGACAAATAGTATTAGGAAGAAACAGAGATCTGGGTATTTCTGACATATGCCCTTTGTTCAGCTATCGTTCAGACCTTATCGGTGCTAAAATGCCAGTGTCAGCTGAGACCTTGGATTCCCATGCTCCTGGAAGCCATGAGAGTCCCTTCGGGTCTTCTACCTCTAGAGCAAGGCATAGCTGTTGACCTCACTCTCCTCCATGCTGTTGAAATGTATACCCATGTCTGCACTTGAGTTAAGATTAGATTTTTTTTTTCTTTTTTCTGATCTGGAAAACTCTCTTTCCCAACTCACTCATTCAGGCATGATGTGTTTCCTTTCAGCACCACTTCCAAGCTGGAATAAAATAGATGAGGAGGAAGCATGGAAACATTAGCCACTCAGCAAAGTCTGCAGCAAGGTACAATTCCTAGCATGAACCTCAGGGAGGTCTCTGTCAGCAGTTCTAAAGAAATGAGTGAGTTTTCAGAGCAGCTGAATAATAATAATGATAGCAACAAATTTAATGAATGTGTTATTTTAAACATAGCAACTTTAAAACCCTTTATCCACAAAAAACAAAAAGTGTTCTTCTCTAAGTAGGAGCTTTCTCTACAATGCACTGGTCAAAGTCCTTTCTTTATGCAGTCTCTTCTAGAACATGTGAAGTTTTGTCTACAGAGTATATTTCTGGAGCTCTGCCCACCTTCCTCTTCTTTCATTACCTTTTTTTTAACATTATTTTTATTATTCTCATTTATTATAATCTATTCTTTGTATGCCTGCTGTGTCCCCATCTTTTGTCTCCTCCTCATCCCACCCTCCCTCCTTCTTCCCCCCCTGCCCATGCCCCTTCCCTAGTCCCTGGTTAGGTGAGGTCCTCCTCCCTTCTATTTGACCCTAGCCTATCAGGTCTCATCAGGACTCGTTCGTTGCATTGTCTTTCTCTGTGGACTGGCAAGGCTGCCCCCTCCTCCCCCATGGATTGGTGATCAGAGACCCTGCCACTGAGTTCATACCAGAGGGAGTCCCTGCTCCCTTTGCTAGGGACCCCACTTGGAGACTTAGTCTATGGGCTATATCTGAGCCAGGGTTTTAGGTCTTCTCCATACATTGTCCTTGGTTGGGTATCAGTCTCTGCAGGGCCCTCCAGGCTCAGCTTTTTTGGTTCTGTTATTCTCCTTGTGGAGCTCCTCTCCCAACTAGGTCTTTCTATCTCCCCCTCTTTTTATAAGATTACCTTCACTCTGCCCAAAGTTTGGCTATGAGTCTCAGCCTCTGCTTCGATACCTCCATCAGAATAGTGTTCAAGTGGCCCTCTGTGGTAGGCTCCTGTCCTGTTCCCTGTCTTCTCCTGATTCCAACGCCTGTCACATTTGTTCTTCTGAATGAGGATTGAGCACTTTCCCTAGGGTCTTCCTTGTTGTTTGGCTTCAACAACATAGATTTTACTATGTTTATCCTATATTATATGTCTACTATCCACTTATGATTAAGTATATACTATGTGTGTCTTTCTGCTTTTGGGTTACCTCACTGAAGATGTTTTCTATTTCCTACCATTTGCCAGGAAATTTCATGATTTCCTTGTTTTTAATTTCTGAGTAGTATTCTACTGTGTAAATGTACCACAATTTCTGTATCCATTCCTCAGTTGAGGGACATCTAGGTTGTTTCCAGAATGTGGCTATTACAAATAGAGCTGCTACAATCATGGTTTAGCAAATGTGCTTGTAATATACTTGAGTATCTTTTGGATATGTGCCTAGGAGTGCTATAGCTGGATCTTGAGGTAGCGCTATTCCCAATTTTTTGAGAAAGTGCCAGATTGATTTCCAAAATATTTGTACAAGTTTACATTTCGACCAGCAAGGGAGTGGGGTTCCTTTTTCTCCACATCCTCTGCAGCATATGCTGGCACTTGAATTTTTGATCTTAGCCATTCTGATGGATGTGAGGTGAAATCTCAGGGTTGCTTTGATTTGCATTTATCTGATGAATAAAGACATTGAACATTTCTTTAAGTGTTTCCCTGACATTTGATATTCCTCTATTGAGATTTCTCTGTTTAGCTCTGTGCCCCATTTTTAAATTGGATTATTTGATTTGTTGGTGTTTAACTTTTTAAGTTCTTTATATATTCTAGACATTAGCCCTCTGTCAGGTATAGGCTTGGTGAAGATCCTTTCCCAGTCTGTAGGCTGTCATTTTGTTCTGATGACAATGTCTTTTGCTTTATAGAAGCTTTTCAGTTTCATGAGGTCCCATTTATTGATGGTTAATCTTAGAGGCTGTGCTGTTGGTGTTCTGATCAGTAAGTTGTCTCCTGTGCCAATGAGTTCAAGGCTCTTCCCCACTTTTTCTTCTAACAGGTTTAGTGTTTCTGTTTTTATGTTGATGTCTTTGATCCACTTAAACTTTAGTTTTGTGGAGGGTGATAAATATGGATCTATTTGCATTTTAAAATGTAGATATCCAATTAGACCAGCACCATTTGTTGAATATGCTATCTTTTTTCCATTGTATTGTTTTGTCTTCTTTGTCAAAAATCAAGTATCCGTAAGTGTGTGGGTTTATTTCTCGGTCTTCTATTCGATGCCATTGATCCATCATTCTGTTTCTATGACAGTACCATGCAGTTTTTATTACTGTTGCTCTATAGTACAGCTTGAGATCAGGGATGGAGATACCTCCAGAAGATTTGCTATTGTACAGGATTGTTTTAGAAATTCTGGGTGTTTTTTGCTTTTCCATATGAAATTAAGAATTTTTCTTTCCAGGTCTGTAAAGAATTGTGTTGGTAATTTGATGGGAATTGCATTCTGCAGATTGCTTTTGGCAGGCATTTCACTATGGCCATTTTTACTATGTTAATCCTTCCGATCTATGAACACGAGAGATCTTTCCATCTTCTGACATTTTCTTCAATTTTTTTTTCAAAAAAAAAAAAACTTGAAGTTTTTTTCATACAGGTCTTTCATCATCATTATCTCTTTATTGCTCATTCAACAATCCAGTGCTTCAGTACCAGCCATTGCCATATCCCTTCATCATGACACCATGGTTTCCATCTCTTTACTATGTTGTGAAATAGATGTTAGACTCTAGAGTGTTTCTCTACCCCAGGTAGTTCCTAAATACTTGAGATAGAGACTTCTTGGATTTATAAAAGCATTGAAGCACAGTAACTGGGCATATATCAACACTCTAAGCTATTTTGCTATTTCTGAACTACACACCTCAAGTTACTTTGCCATGACTGTTCCTGCCTAGGCTGCTTTTGTTCCATCAGGCCAGTTTTCATGGATATGTGCTCATGATCATACTTCTCCATGTCAACTTCATTCCATCTGAGACTCCAAGTCTTGGAACCTAATTTCTGCTTACTTCTCTTCTACCCAGTTACAGGCTTCAGCAAATTTATTAATCAATTAATTTTAATTTAGAGAGAGAGAGAGCAGGGTTTACACAACAAAGGGCAACCAGTTTATGTGAGAGTATAGTCCTCTCTGTGGCAACCAGAACTTGAAGGGCAGTGATTAGCATTAGAATACATAGCACCAGACCAAACCCCAATGTTAGTTCCCTCCTTTATCTTCACCACTTAAATACATTTGAAAGGGTCTTCTTTTATATCCTTCTATATCTTTCTAGAAGTCTTTTCTGAGTTTCTTCCAAACTCCCATTCAACCATTCTTTTTATTAGAGGTTTTCAATATTTATTTGTTTGTTTGCTTGCTTTTTATCTATCTATCTATCTATCTATCTATCTATCTATCTATCTATCTATCATCTATTTGTTCATTTATTTATTTTCAGTTCATATCTCCCTACGTAAACTGGCTGGCCTGGAGCTAACTTTATAAACCAGACTGGCCTTGAACTCACAAAGACCCACCTGTGTCTGCCTCTTAATATTAATGACGACTGTGGATCTCAGTTAAGATAGTTGTGGATCTCAATCCTCTTTTTCCTATAGTCTTTATAAATGCTTTTGCATAAGTTAACAAAACATTTAATAAAACAGAAAAAAAAATGCTTAACAGAATTGTTGTTTGCAAGAAATACAAGCTCTCAATGTGTTGGTCATTAGTGAAGCCTGAGTTGAATGATTGGATCTTGGTGGAGCTCAGAAACTTGGGTCAGATTCAGAAGTAAAGTCTTTCTCAATGATAATAATGTCACAAGAAGGGAAGTGGTGGCTTCTGGCATTTGATTAAATAAAGCCCTTCAAATTAAGAGCCCGAACACAAAGTAAGACTATACATATGGAGAGTTAATATTTCTGTGTAGAATTGTGGTCTTTTGAAGGCAATGGGGAGCCACTGGCAGTTTATGAGACAGAGAACTTAGTGACATAAGATGTGTTTCAGGAAGATGGTTATTACAACAATGAGTAAGATGATTCAAATATACTGCATGCTTTAGGAACTCAAGAGAAGAAATACTTTTAAAATAAGGGCTGCAACTATGAAATTGAAAAAGAACTGAGATTAAAGCTATTTGGGGGCACAGTGAAGTAGGAGGGTAAAGACAAGAAAAGAAAATATTGCCAGGACTAAATAGAAAACTTGCTGTAATATTACAACCAAAGTTCCTTTAGTGATTGTTGTAGTTGTAGGGTTTTTTTTTCTCTCTCTCTCTCTAAGAAATAAAAGAGGAAAAAAAAAGCCTTGAAGACTTGGAAGTTCTCTAGGTTTTAATAAGAAGCATGGACAAGAAGATTAGAAATTTCACCACCGATAAATTAAATCAGGTGAACTGTACATTTATTAGGGAAGTGAAGGCTGCAACTTGTATGTAGACAATACAGGTATGGTATAGAATAGTTCTGTGAGTCACCGGCTAATATTACACAATGAAAACCAGATAAGAGTACTGAATGGCAGACATGAGCTCATGTTTGTATGTAGGCAGCTGATGTGGTTTTGCAAGCCACTGAAAAATAAGTGGCCTAAAGTAGAAGCCATTTCATTATATTCATGATCAAGAGGCTAGAAACTAGGATACAACCCATATTGCTGTTTCTCTGTGGCACTGACTAGAATCACTTGGTCACAGTTCAACATACCTAAGTATATTTGTACACTATTAAAAGGCTTCATTCTTATTACTACGAACATGTTGAGGTAGTTGGATGCTTCACAGGCTTAGGAACCCATATTAGACAGCTTTCAGATACTGTGCCAAAACATCTGAGGTTGTCTGCTTTGAGGGAAGAAAGGTTTATTTGGGTTTCACGGTCCCAAAAGATTGTATTGAGGGTTGCTTAGCCCAGTTGACTTTGTGTCTGTGTTAAAGTAGATTATTCTAACAATCAAATTTGGGAGTCCCAGCCTAGTCCCAGCAGACCAGACTCATCCACTCATCCTCTATAAGCCAATGGAAACAGTCAAATTAATAGCAAAAAGCAAACAAAAGAAGACTAACCAATGTGACCACTCTGGAGAGTGTACCAACGAGGTCCAGTGCACCCTTTTCCCAAATCCAAGATTTTAGGTTTGAAGTGAGACTAAGGTCTTAGTAGATGGCCAGAGATCTACATATTTAATTAGTCCTGGTTAAGTTGTGTTCATACCATCTTTGACCCATCCTTATTTTGGCTCTACTCTTCTGTGAGGTGGTCTTACAAGTTGTAAATCTCCTCTTCTCCCAGCGTGAAATTGATGGGGCCCATTGTTTAATTGTTCTGACAGCTTGAGTTAGGGGCACAGTGTCTCTTTAGAATTTTGTCATTCCTCCCAGGACACATAAGGATGGTAGAGAGAGTATGATAGAGGAAGCTTCTCACAACACAGTGATTAGGAAACAGAAAGAAAGGAAGGGCTTGGGTCCAATATGTCTTCCACAGATGTGGCCTTGGTAGTCCGATTTATGCCCAATGTTTCTACCCCACCATAGCTTCTACTCCCTACCAATAATATTAGCTGAAGACTAAGCCTTCAGCCTGTGGGTCTAGAGGTATTTAAGATCGAAACATTATCAGCCAGATGTTTATTTATGTGTATGCCTCCATGCCATATGTATTTGCACTGGCCAGAAGAGGGCTTTGTCACTTTTACTGGAGCTGAATCTATAGTTACTTTTGTGCTGCCTGATACAGGTGCTAAGAATAAAACTCTGGAAGAGCAGCAAATGGTTCTAACCCATTGACTCATCCTTTTTTCTTTCCCACAATTTATTCATATGTATCCCGATTGAAGCTCCTCCCTCAACTCCTCCCAGCTGTATCTTCCTTTCTTCTTTCCTACTATCCCTTTTCCTTAGTCCACTGAAAGGGGGAGTTTTCCTCCTTTGGTATCTGCCCATTGTTTATCAAGTCTCATCAGGACTGCCTGGATCCTCTTCCTCTGTAGCCTGGCAAAGCCACATCTCCAGGGGCAAGTGACCAAAAAGTAGACAATCAACTCATCTTTTCAACCCCCAAATGTTTCTGAAACATTTCTCACGGATATTCCACCTAAGTTTCCAGATTTCTAATACCACAGCTCAGGGACAGAAAACAGCCAGCTTAATTGTTCTGGCACCGGAGACCAGTGCACATTCACTCACTCATTGGGATCAGTTCAAGCAGTAGATTCCACACACACAGTTTCACAGTTTCAGGGGAGAAAGCTATGTTTTGCTTTCTTTTCTTTTTTTCTTTTTTTTTTTTTACAAAAATTTACTTTTATTATTTTCAAATTATGTGGATGTATGTATCTGTTTGGGTATGTATAGTTGTTTACAGGCACTGGAAAATACCTGTGGTATCTGATCTTCATGAAGCTGGTACAGGTAGTTTTGGGACACCCAGTATGAGTGTTGGGAATCAAATTCATGTCCTCTGCACAAGTGGTATATATTCTTAACCACTGAGCCAAGTCTTCAGTCCCCCAAACCACCATCATTGTAATTTTCAAAATAATTTTTAGTGTAATTTAAACATTTTTTGTTTAAGAAAATTTTAGAGTCCTACTAGAGGTGCTAACTTTAACTGGGAAAATCGGGGTCCCTTTGTGGGTGCTTAGTCTCAGTAACAAAAAAATAAAAAATGAGAATGAACTCAAAATGAAACTCATATCAGTTTTATTTTGGTTTAAAAGAAAAATTTCAAAGCATGTTTCTTAGTCACTGTTGTCTTGTTCTGAAGACACTTCACTAACAAGGCAACATTTATAAGTAAAGCATTTAATTGGGGGCTTGCTTACAGGCCTGGAGGGTTTCATCATGGCAGGGACCATGCTGACTCATAGGCATGAAGAAGTAGCTTGGTGCTACATCCATATCCCTGGGTAGAGAGAGGGAGGGAGATAGATAGATAGATAGAGGGACAGACAGACAGACAGACAGACAGATCTAACCACCCCATCCTGGGCTTTTGAAACTTCAGAGTTATCCCCAGTACACTGGACCTCAAATAAGGTCACACCTCTTAATATTTCTAATCTTATCAGAGAGTTCCACTTCCTGATGACTAGGCATTCAACTCTATATGAAGCTATGGGCAGAGTTCTTCTTTAAAACACCACAGCAGGCAAATTGTCAATCTTGGAAGCTGGTCAAAGGGAAAAGATAGTGAGGACACAGAAACAGTTACGCAATTTTGTGTAAAGCTGTTATAAAGGTCAACCACATTGGCAGATAAGCATCAACTTGGTGGAAGGGATAGCTGTAGAAAAAGAGTGGAATAGACCAAAATACCACAAAAGCATGTTTAAGCTACAGATGGAATCTGAAAGAAAGAAGAGAAGAAAAAGAGAAAGTTATGCCTTCTGGGTCAGACTTAGAATAATTGGTGCCTCTGAAGTTATTGCAGAGTATAAAAGTTCTAGAAAGGAAAAGTTGATTATCCTATTAATGGGAAGTTATTCCTTCAATCTCTTCAGTGTGGCTTTAGGTGATCATGCTTTCCCATGGGGCTGTCCTTTAGCCCAGTGATTGACCTGAACAACCCACAGAAACAGCTTTACCTAATCGACCTGGACAGAGGTTGAAAATTGTGTCCCTAAATAATTGGTGCCGGCCTAAATATTGCTTGTATACAGGACTGGCTTGAAGCTTGCAATCATCTTGCCCCTGCATCTTGGGATTACAGGTTTACCATCTGTATACCTGACAAGTGCCTGTTTTACTGAATGGAAGAGATGTTCTAGTGACACTGGCTAACTCAGCTACTCTTCATAATGTCAACCATCTTCTAAACATATGTATGCTACTTTCTGTCATTAACATTAGAATGTAATTTCCACAACTCAGAGAGAGTTTTGTTTTGATATGATATGATTTGCTCAAGTACCTAATCTATTACTGATAATATTTGTAATGTGAATGACAAAAAGCTATAATGTTGAGTGGATTCCTTGGTTATAAAAGGCCTGGAGTTACCATCAGACAGATAAATGGGGAAAGAGTGTATGAATACAGGGTCAGGATTTTCTGTGCATGCACACGTGTGTGTGTGTGTGTGTGTGTGTGTGTATGTGTGTGTGTTCAATAACATTGTCTCACAATGGCTATGGCTGGCATTAAGTCTTTCCCCTCCAAGGATAAGATGTCTCAGCACCTTCAGAACAGATGTTTTCGGAGTGCTAGAGAACATACTTTGCTTTACTCCAACTTAAGCCTTCCTTTTGCTAACGTTGTGGCATCTGGCTATTTGCGATATTGGTCCTGTTATAATATAGACATTATACTCTGTGCAACATGTGTGGTAGAAGGAAGTTCATTGCAGAAAAGGTAGAGGAGAGAGGGGGAGGAGTTATAGTCTGAGTGAGCCACAAGAGAGACAGTGTGGGAGAGCAAAAGACAGAAAGACAGAGAGAAAAGCAGAGAATGCAAAGAAAGAGAGAGAGAGAGAGAGAGAGAGAGAGAGAGAGGGAGGGAGAGAGAGATGGAAGCCTCAGACACAGGGAAGGGGAGAGAAACCACAGCAGAGAGTGTGCATTAAGGCTGGCCCTTTATGTCTGGTGCACAGCTGAAGCACAGCTGATACACACCCAATAGAGGCAGCAGGTGATGATATCAGTTTGCTAGGCAATCTAGGAGTGGGCTAGTAGATCATCTTGTGAATGAAAATTCCTTCCTTTTCCTATAATTAAAAAAACCTAGGAGCTAGGGGAGGATGGCGAGGTGGGAATGAGGAGGGTGGACTGCTTCCCATGCAAGGCAAGTTAAAATGTAAGAAAGTAGCTTCACTGGAAACAGCTCTTGGTTGCCATGCAAGAGACAGAGAAAAAAAAAAAAGTAAGAGCACCAGAATGTCTGCATTATATGGTGGAGGGGAAGGAGAAGTCCCTGCCCTGGAAAGTTCAGGGCAGGGGGTGGGGTTTGCCAGCCATGTCCTGCAGCAGATAGGAACTGAGGAATGCTGGGAGAACCTGGGTCTGAAGCACATAAATTACTAATTAATCATGAACTCCGGAGCTTTATTCACTTCATTTTATCCAGATGCTTTGAGGATGTTTGAAATAAATTGCGTCTTTGTTTTAAATTTTGAATGTGAAACCTGAGCTTTTTAATGGAACTTTTAAAAAAATCACACAAATTCAGGGAAAGGTGATTCTAACATTAATTATGGCTACATATAGAGCAAGAAATTGATGCAATCATCTTTAGTGAGTCTCCAAAAGATATTAAATTTGGTTTGACAAGTGATGCATAAACCCTTGGGAATTTACAGGTAAAGCTATTTTAGTTACAAAGGGAAACCATAGTATCATGATAAAAATGTTAGAAATAACAAAAGGGGGTGATAATTTTCAAGATTTAGTCCATTACAAATAATGCATACCAATTAGTCAATTCTTAAAAGCTTCAAATTATGTTGTATTGGATTACAGAAAGGTATTAAAAATACTCTAAGAACCTATTAACTATTGAACTTAATCTAAAAATAAAGGCCAAATATATATATATATATATATATATATATACACACACACACCTTTCTTTACTTGTCTATTAAATTGTTTACTAAAATGGAAGAGAGTAAATTAAAGTTTATCATCATTGCAGAAATCAGTCTAAGAGTCAAATATGCCATTTTAACAATCAACTTATAAATCAAACAGGGTGTGGAGCTATCAGACAGATTACATCTATAAGTAGAATTTTTTTAATTTAAATTTATATTTTTATTATTAGTTACTTTTTATTAACTCTGTATCCCAGCTGTATCCCACTCCCTTATTCCCTCCCAATCCCACCCTCCCTCCCTCATCTCCTCCCTGCCCCTTTCCAAGTCCACTGAAAGGGGAGGACCTCCTCCCCTTTCTTCTGACCCTGTTTTATCAGGTATCTTCAGGACTGCCTGCAAAGTCCTCCTCTGTGGCCTAGCAGGGCTGCTCCTCCCTTGAGGGGTGGGAAAGTCAAAGAGCCTGCCATTGAGTTCCTGTCAGAGATAGTCCCTATTCCCCTTACTATGAAACCAATTGGTTACTGAGCTACCATGGGCTTCACCCAAGCAGAGGTTCTAGGTTATATCCATACATGGTCCTTGGTGGAGTGTCAGTCTCAGAAAAGACCCCTGTGCCCAGATATATTTTGTCCTTGAGGAGCTCCTATCCTTTCCACGTCATACTAACTCCCCTTCTGCGGAAGGTTTGGTTATGAGTCTTAGTATCTGTTTTGAAATACTGCTAGGTAGAGTCTTTCAGATGCCTTCTGCGGTAGACTTCCGTCATATGTCCAATGCACATCCCATTTGTCTTTCTAAGTGAGGATTTATCATCTTAACCCGTGTCTGCTTTCTTGTTTATCTTCTTTAGGTGTATATGTTTCATTATTTTATCATATCTTGTATGTCTATATAAGCGAGTATGTACCATATTTGTCTTTCTCCTGAAATACTTCACTCAGAATGATGTTTTCTAGATCCCACCACTTGCCTGCAAATTTCATGATTTACTCCTGTTTGATTGCTGAATAGTATTCCATTGTGTAAAAATAACACAATTTGTGTATCCATTCTTCCATTGATGGACATCTGGGTTGTTTCCAGGTTCTGGCTATTACAAATAAAGCTGATACAAACATGGTTGAGCAAATGTCCTTGTTGTGTACTTGAGCAAATTTTGGGTATATGCCTAGCAGTGGTATAGCTGGGTCTTGAGGAAGCACTATTCATAATTGTCTGAGAAAGAGCCAGATTGACTTCTAAAGTGGTTGTACCAGTTTACAGGAGGAGGTTTCCCCTTTCACCACAACCTCTCCCGCATGTGTTGTCACTTGAGTTTTTCATTTTGGCCATTCTGATGGGTGTAAGGTGAAATCTCACGGTCATTTTGATTTGCATTTCCCTAATGACTAATGACGTTGAGCATTTCTCTAAGTGTTTCTCTGGGATTCTATATTCCTATAAAGAGAACACTCTGTTTAGCTCTGTTTCCCATTTTTTAATTGGGTTACTTGGTTTGTTGCTTTTCAGCTTCTTTAGTTCTTTGTATATACTGGATATTAGCCCTCTGTCAGAGGGTTGGTGAAGATTCTTTCCCAATCTGTAGGCAGTCGTTTTGTTTTGATGACAGTGTTTTTTGCTTTACAGAAGCTTTTCAGTTTCATGAGGTCCCATTTATTGATTGTTGCTCGTAGAGCCTGTGTTGTTGGTATTCTGCTCAAGAAGTTCTGTGCCAATGAGTTCTAGGCTCTTCCCTACTTTTTCTAGTAACCGATGTAGAGTATCTGGTTTTATGTTGAGGTCTTTGATCCACTTGGACTTCAGTTTTGTGCAGGGTGATAAGTATGTATCTATTTTCATTTTTCTGCATGTAGACATCCAGTTGGACCAGCACCATTTGTTGAAGATGCTGTCTTTTTTTCCAATGAATGGTTTTGGTTTCTTTGTCAAAAATCAAGAATTCATAGGTGTGTGGGTTTATTTTTAGGTCTTCTATTCAGTTCCATCGATCCCCCTTTCTGTTTCTATACCAATACCATGCAGTTTTTATTACTATTGCTCTGTAGTACAACTTGAGATCGGGGATGGAGATACCTCCAGATGATCTGTTGTTGTACAGGACTGTTTTGGAGATTCTGGGTTTTTTGTTTCTCCATATGAAGCTGAGAATCTTTTTTTCAAGGTCTGTAAAGAATTGAGTTGGTATTTTGATGGGAATTGCATTGAATCTGCAGATTGCTTTTGGCAGGATGGCCATTTTCACAGTGTTAATCCTACCAATCCATGAACACGGGAGATCTTTCCATCTTCTGATATCCTCTTCAATTTCTTTCTTCAGAGACTTTAAATTTTTCTCAAACAGGTCTTTCACTTGCTTGGTTAGTGTCACCCCAAGGTACTTTATGTTATTAGTGGCTATTGTGAAGGGTATTGTTTCCCTTATTTCTTTCTCGGCCCTATTGTCTTTGGTATACAGGAGAGCCTCTGATTTTTTTTGAGTTGATTTTGTATCCAGCCACTTTGCTGAAGGTATTTATCAGCTGAAGGAGTTCTCTGGTTGAATTTTTGGGGTTGCTCATGTATACTATCATATCGAATAGTGACACTTTGATCTCTTCCTTTCCGATATGTATCCCTTGATCTCCTTTAGTTGTCTTAGTGCTCTGGCTAGGACTTCAAGTACTATGTTGAAGAGATATGGAGAGAGTGGGCAGCCTTTTCTTGTTCCTGATTTCAGTTTCTCTCCATTGAGTTTGATGTTGGCTATAGGCTTGCTGTATATTGCCTTTCCTATGTTTAGGTATGTACCTTGTATCCCTGATCTATCCAAGTCTTTAAATATGAATGGGTGTTAGACTTTGTCAAATGCTTTTTCGGCATGTAAGGAGATGATCATGTGGTTTTTCTCCTTCAGTTTGTTTATGTGGTGGATTACATTGATGGATTTCCGTATGTTGAACCACTCTTGCATGCCTGAGATGAAGCCTAGTTGGTCATAGTGGATGATATCTTTGATGTGTTCTTGGATTAGGTTTGCAAGTATTTTATTGAGTATTTTTGCATCAATGTTCATAAGAGAGATAGGTCTGAAGTTCTATTTTTTTGTTGTTGTTGTTGGGTCTTTGTGTGGTTTAGGTATGTATCAAGGTGACTGTGGCTTCATAGAATGAGTTTGGTAATGTTCCTTTTGTTTCTATTTTGTGGAATAGTTTGGAGAGAATTGGAGTTAGCACTTCTTTGAAGGTCTGGTAGAATTTTGTACTGAATCTATCTGGCCCAGGTTTTTTTTTTTTTTTTTTTTGGAAGGGAGACTGTTGATTACTGCTTCTATTTTCTTGGGGGATATAGGACTATTCATTCTTTCTACCTGATCTTGACTTAATTTTGGTAAATCGAATCTATCAAGACAATTGTCCATTTCTTTTAGATTTTCAAATTTTGTGGCATTTATTCTTGTAGTATGACCGAATGATTGTTTGGATTTCCTTGATATCTGTAGTTATGTCCCCCTTTTCATTTCTGATTTTGTTGTTTTGGTAGTTTCTCTGTGCCTTTTATATAGTTTGGCTAAAGGTTTGTCTATCTCGTTGATTTTTTTCAAAGAACCAGCTCTTGGTTTCATTGATTCTTTGAATAGTTTTATTTGTATCTAATTGATTGATTTCAGCCCTGAGTTTGATTATTTCCAGCTGTATGCTCCTCTCGGGTGCATTTGCTACTTTTTTCTCTAGGGCTTTCATTTGGGCCATTAGTTGCTTGTATGTGATATCACAAATTTCTTCTTGAAGGCACTTAGTGCTATGAATTTTCCTCTGGCACTGCTTTCATTGTGTCCCATAAATTAGAGTATGTTGTACCTTCATTTTCATTGAATTCTAGGAAGTCTTTAATTTCTTTCTTTATTTCTTCCTTAACCCATTGAGTAGCAAGTCGTCCAATTTTCATGTGCTTGTAGGCTTTTTCTAATTCCACTGTTGTTGAGGTGTAGCTTTAGTTCATGGTGGTCAAATAGAATATAGGGATTATTTCAATCTTCTTGTATTTGTTGAGGCTTGCTTTGTGACCAACTATATGGTGTATTTTGGAGAAGGTTCCATCAGGTGCTAAAAAGAAGCTACACTTTTTTGAGTTTGGTGGAAAGTTCTGTAGACATCTGTTAGGTCCATTTGATTTTATGACCTCTGCAAGTGCCTTTATTTCCTTATTAGGCTTCTGTCTAGATGATCTGTCCCTTGGTGAAAGTGGGGTGTTGAAGTCTCCCACTATCAAGGTGTTGGAATCAATGTGTGATTTAAGTTTTAGTAATGTTTCGTTTATGAATGTAGGCACTCTAGTATTTGGGGCATAGATGTTCAGAATTTTATGGCCTCTTGGTGGATTTTTCCTTTGATGAGAATGTAGTGCTCCTCCTCATCTTTTTTTATTAATTTTGGTTGAAAGTCTGTTTTATTAGATATTAGAATAGCTACCCCAGCTTGTTTTCTGGGTCCGTTTGCTTGAAAGACATTTTTACTGCCCTTTATTCTGAGGTAGTGTTTATCTTTGTTGCAGACATGTGTTTCTTGGATGCAGCAGAATGTTGGATCCCATTTCCACACCCATTCTGTTAGTCTGTGTATTTTTATTGGCGAGTTGAGTACATTGATGTTGATAGACAATAGTGACCAATGAATGTTAGTTCCTTTTATATTGGAGTTGGTGGTCTTACTGTGTTTCATTGCTTGTTTTCTTTTCATTTTTGTTGGGATATTATCTGTAAGCTATGTTTTCTTGGGTGAAGTTGTTTTCATTGGATTGGAGTTTTCCTTCTAGTATCTTCTGTAGGGTTGGTTTGCTGTGTAGATATTGCATAAATTTAGTTTTGTCATGGAATATTTTGTTTTCTCCATCTATGTTGATTGAAACCTTTGCAGGGTTAGGTAGTCTGGGTTGACATTTATGATCTCTTAGAGTCTGCATGACACCTGCTCAGGCCCTTCTGGCTTTCACAGTTTCTGGTAAGAAGTCTGGTGTGATTCTGATAGGTCTACCTTCATATGTTACTTGGCTTTTTTCCCTTGCTGCTTTTAATATCTTTTCTTTGTTCTGTAGATTTAGTGTTTTGACTATGATGTGATGTGATGTGTTTCTTTTCTGTTCTAGTCTATTTGGTGTTCTGTAGGCCTCTTGTATATTTATGGACATATCTTTCTTTAAGTTGGGAAAATTTTCTTCTATGATTTTCTTGAAAATACTTTCTGGACCTTGGAGCCTGGAATCTTCTTTTTCATCAATTCCTATTATTCTTAGATTTTTGTCTTTTCATGGCATCCTTGATTTCTTGGCTATTATGTGTTTGGGACTTTTTTGATTTTACTTTTTCTTTGAGAGAAGTATAAATTTCTGCAAGTGTATCTTCAGCTCCAGAAATTCTCTCTTTCATCTCTTGTATTCTGTTGGTGATGCTTACCTTTGTGGTTCCTGATCTTTTCTCCAAGTTCTCCAGCTCAGGGGTTTTCTCAGTTTGTGTTTTCTTTATTGGTTCTAATTCTGTTTTCATGCCTTGAACCATTTCTTTCATCTGTTTGAGTGTGGATTCCTGTCTCTCTACAATGGTCTCTATTTATTATTATTATTATTATTCATTTTCTCTCTATATGCCACTCATTGTATCTCTACTTGTGCCTCTATTTGTTTGGCTATGTTTGCCTGTGTTTCATTAAGATTATTGTCTATTTCCTTTTTCTTTACCCCCAATTGACTGGCCAAATCTTTGATAGATTTGTTCATTTCCTCTTTAACTGTCTGAATTTGCATGGTTATTGCTCTGAGAGAATTGTTTGTTTCCTCTTTTTGAGCCTCAAATAATTTGGTAAGCATAGCTTTAACGTCATTTTCTTGTGCTTCTGATGAATTGGAGTATCCATCAATTTTGTGGATTGCTGGTGAAGTCATGATGTCCTGATTTATGTTGGATGTGTTCTTTGCCTACCCCTGGCCATTGGCTTATCTGAAACCTTCCCTGTTTGATTTTGGATTCTCCAATTCAGACTGGTACTGTTTCTCTCTGGCATCTGGAGAGATTTTTAGGAAGCTGAGAGAGGTCCTGTGGCCTCAGCATGTGCGTTGGTGGACTAGTTGTATCTGTGGAGGAAAGTATGCGGGTGCAAAAGGGACAAATGCAGGTGTGAGCGTGTGTGTGTGTGTGTGTGTGTGTGTGTGTGTGTGTGTATGTTTGTGTGTGTGTGTGTGTGTGTGTGGAAGTGTGCGTGGAAGTGTGTCTCAAGGGACAGAGTGATAGATAATGTTGAACCCTTGAGCGTGTGGGAGGGGCTCTGCCCTCTATATGTAGTAGGCGCTAGTGATGGTTGCGGCACAATTTCTGGCATTAACTGCCTTAACTCCTCAATTGGACCCACAAAGCAGGGGCTTCAATGTCCCAAGTGACCCTGTGTTTCCCACAGTGGGTATGTGGGTGAGAGGGGTCCTATGCCTGGCTTCTATTTTAGTAGGACCCTGGATCTGGGGCTCTATAGACACTCAAGGCCATACTCACTCTCAAGCAGGTAACATCAGCAGGGATCGGGGTATCTGGACTCTCTGCTCTCTGGTTTGGCCCTGGTTGGTCTTATGCTGGAGGACTGATGTGCTCCACCAGCTCAGTGCTGCTACCGCTGCCAGGTCAGAAAGTCCCACTGTAGCTCTAGACTGGGTTGCCAGTCCAGATGCTTTCTGGGAAGTCCTGGGGCCTCTCCACTCTGCTCTTCAAGCTTGGAAGGCCCAGCGCCTGGTGTGCCTAGGTTGTATGGCATTTGTGCCTGGCTTTGGTGAGTATATAGCATATTATCTGTCACTGAGGGATTGGGCAGGCCATACAGTCAGTGGCTTAGTGACCCTGTGGAGCCAGTATGGTGGCTAGCAGACTCGGGCCCTGAGAGGATGGTCAGCAGGGGTCTGGGACTCTGAGACTGGTACCGGAACCACTGGCAGTTGCTGCTAAATGGCTAGGAGCTCCGCCTCAGCCACTGCAGACCCCAGGCAGTTAGGTCTGATCTGAGAATCTCGGTGAGTCCACTGTGCTGAGGAGGAGGAAGGTCCAAGAAAGGGGAGTGCCAGGAGATCAAAGGATCATTTCTCTCCTTCCCCAAACAAGTCCCCAGGTGATCCGAGACCAAAGTTCTCACCTCATGCAATGTTCCCTGTCATTTAGAAAGCCTCACCATTATTTTCCTGGCTTCAGAAGTCATTCCACTTACCAACTCAGGTGTTCAGCTCTTCCACAGGTCAGAAACTGTGCATGCTAGTCGCCATCTTGGCTCTGCCCCTATAAGTAGAAATTTTATAGATAAAAGAATTCAGATTTACATGCAGATTTGAACTATGCTAAAGTACAGAAATGTGGAAGTCCTTAAAATGTATTGTTGTCTGTGTAGTTCCCTACTTTTAGCATGATGATCCAAAGTATATCTTGACCAGAATATGGTCACAATGCTGGCCATTTCAAGCAATCTCAAATGACAAAGGCTCCATCTCAGTTTACCCAGAGTCTTCACTTGGTACCTGCATTAATGCCAAAATAACAACTACCTCAACTGGACTGTGGGTAGTTCTTGAAGGGCTCACTGTCAAAAGCTTGATTTCTCTGCTGGTACTCTTAAAGATGATAGTGCCTTTAAGAAGCATGATGTGATGATCTTTAGGTTCCCAGGGTGAGACTTAAGTGGGAATGTGAGAGCCTGGCACCCTTCGTGCTCTTTCCTTTTCACTGTCTTCTCAGGAAACGAGTAGTGTTACTTTGCCATATGGTCTCAGGATGATGTCCACAGCGACTAATGCATCCAGGCCAATTAGCCAGAGTACGAACTATTCAAATAGTGACCCCCAAACCTACCTTTGTTGTTGTTGTCTCTTCTAGTTGTTAGAATGGAGGAAAGTTGACACAGTGGTTTCTTCTCAACACCCATCCCACCACATTGATCTTGTACCTTATTCTCTCAGCTGGAATCTTAGATTCCAGAATCTTCCAGCATATAGGGCCCAGAAGAAAAGTGGTAAACATTCTAGACAAGTAAAAATCTAAACCAAACCCTGTATGTTATGATTGAGTCTTACTGCTGATCTATAGCTCAGATCCTATCAGTGGTCCTCCCCACTCAAATGTGCACTGCTCAAGCCCAGAGTCACAGTGTAGTCCAATCCAGGTCAAAAGACACAGCATTTTATCCCATCGGCCAGATTCCAGTAAGTTCCTATTTTGAGTGCTTCCAAGGATCAAGGGTGTGTGAATCAATGTTCTTTATCTCCTAGAACTGACTCAGGGATTGAAAGGGTAACACAGCTCTCTCATAGCAGGTCACAGGAAACATGGTCATTTAAGCAGGGCTACAGAGAGTGAGCTCAGATTTCATGATAGCTTAGCTCTTAACTAAGTTTGAAAAATACATAAGGTTGACTTTAAACATATTTAGGAACATGGTCCAGATTGGGATCCAGGAACAGGAATACAGGTGATACAATGAGCTATTAAATATATTTACACAGTGCAGTGGTGCATGCTTGTAATCCCAGCACTTAGGGAGGCACAGGCAGACAGATCTCTGTGAGTTAGAGGCCAGCCTGGTGTACAAAGCCAGTCCAGGACAGCCAAGGCTACACAGAGAACACTGTTTCAAAAAAAAAAAAAATTTTCACACAAAGTCAATCTGAGTTTGAGACTGGTCATAGACACAAAGAATATTTTGAACTTTCTAGTTCATAGAAACCTGTGTCCAGGTATTGATTTTAAACATTGTACTCTGTGTAGAATAGCAAAGCATTTGAAAGTAAATTGGTATCACCAT
>NW_026596147.1:4857313-4965703 GCF_907164565.1 Psammomys obesus
TAAACATAGATGTTAAATAAATTGCATTTTTGAAGATGCTGGGAAAACTTGCTTTTATTAATTACGAGGACATGTTTCTCTCTAACCATGACAGACCCCTCCAAATCTGTATTTATGTCAGAGATGCAACTCTTTATTTAAGATATTCTTCATGTATTCTTCAGCTAATAGAAACCTATTTTACTTCATACTCTATTTGCAAATACTGCACAATTGGGTTTTAATTAAATCTCCTCTGAGAAGTCACCTTCCACTTATTAGCCATCTTTTCTGCACCAGTAGTGACTAGCAGCCATATCATATTTATTTTGGGTCATAAGTGGAGAGAAGGGGACATGTTTTTAATTGGTTTTCTGTTTTATATTTTTCCCAGTGTACAGCTAGAGGCAAAAAAAAAATACACTGTGAATGACTGTCTTAACAAAAGCTCATTTCCCCAATAAGTTATTTTGCTTCTAGAGATATAAAACTAATTCCCCAAAATATATAAATTTCATAATAATTAAACCACATAGTAGAAGACCTACAAGCTATTAGATATCATCTCGTCATCCCTTTGAACACAAAAAGAAAATCATATGCACAACACATAAAATGATTTGCTAAAATCTAAGCAGTCAACTGCTTATATACACAAAAGAGTCACACACACATAGAACTCAGGGCCATTTCTAACACTCTTCTTGATATTAAACTACAGTATAAAATATCCCACCATGAAATGCAAAATTAAGTAAAAATATTTTAGCTTTATTTGTCATTTGATGCACACACACACACACACACACACACACACGTCCCGGTAGAGACCTACCACCCCCCAGGAAAAGGGGTGTTTATACTCCCCAATGAGATGGGATTGACAACTGACTTCTGATGGAAAACGGTTACTTTTCCAAGTAAGGAGAAAAATATTCCTTCTTCTAAGGAGTCTTATTAGTCTTGCTTTCTTTTTCTTTTTCTTTCACTGGGATACAGCTATGATATGGATCTCTAATAACAAAGGGGATCATGAGGAAAAAAGCTAAAACCCAAGATTAGAATGGATAACGGATAGAGCATGGATCCTTAGCAGCATTCTTGAATATCCAACCCCGTCATTTACCCACAACAAGCTCCTTGCTTCTTCTTCTTTTTTTTTTTTTCAGTAATTTCTTTCTCTCTTTTATTGAAAATAGATGTTTTTTGACAATCTACGGACTGGGAAAAGATCTTCACCAGTCCTACATTTGACACAGGGCTAATAGCCAAAACATCCAAAGAACTCAAGAAATTAAACAGCAAACCAAATAATCCAATTTTAAAAATGGGGCACAGAGCTAAACAGAATTCTCAACAAAAGAATCTCGAATTGTCAAGAAGCACTTAAAGAAATGTTCAATGTCATTAGTCATCAGAGAAATATAAATCAAAACTACTCTGAGATTCCATTTTACACCTGTAAAACTGGCTAAGATAAAAAACTCAAGTGACAACACATGCTGGAGAGTATGTGTAGAAAGGGGAGTACTCCTTCATTGCTGGTGGGAAGGCAAACTTGTACAACCATTTTGGGAATCAATCTGGGGCTTTCTCAGAAAATTGGGAACAACCGTACCTCAAGATCCAGCTATACCAAACCTGGGCATATACCCAAAAGATGCTCCACTATACAATAAGGACATTTGTTCAGCTATGTTCACAGTGGCTTTATTAGTAATAGCCAGAAACTGAAAACAACCTAAATGTCCCTCAACTGAAGAATGGATAAACTGTAGTACATCTACACAATGGAAATCGTGAAACTTGCAGGCAAATTGTGAGAAGTATAAAAGATCCATCCTGAGTAAGGTAGCCCAGAAGCAGAAAGACACAAATGATATATACCCACTTTTAAGTGGACATTAGCTATATAATATAGGATAAACATAGTAAAAGCAATAGCACTAAAGAAGTTAAACAAGGAGGACCCTAGGGAAGATGCTTAATCCCCATTCAGAAGGGCAAACAGGATAGATATTGGAAGTAGGAGAAGACAAGAAACAGGACAGGAACCTTCCACAGAGGACCTCTGAAAGACTCTACCCTCCAGGATATCGATGGAGACACTAAGGCTCATAGCCAAATTTGGGGCAGAGTGCCGGAATCCTTATGAAAGAAGAGGGAGATAGAAAGACATTGAGGGGTCAGGAACTCCACAAGGAGAACAACAGAGCCAATATATCTGGGCCTGGAGCGAGGGGCTGCAGAAACTGATGCTCCAACTAAGGACCGTGCAAAGAGAGGACCTAGATTCCCTGTTCAAAGGAAGCCCATTTGTTGCTCAGTTTCCAAGCGGGTTTCCCAGTAAGGGTTACAGGGACTGTCTCTGACATGAACTCAGTGGCTGGCTCTTTGTTCACCTCCCCTTTTTGGAGTGCAGCCTTGCAAGGCCACAGAGGAAGATGTGCAGGCAGCCTTGATGAGACCTGATAGGCTAGGGTCAGATAGAAGGGTGGATGTCCTCCCCTATGAGGTAACTAGGGAAAGGGCATAGGGGGAGAAGAGGGAGCCTGGGTAGGAGTGGGAGGAGAAAAGGAAGGGTGTTGAAGAGGGGAAATAGTGAATAACGTGTAATAAATAAATATATAAATTAAATTAAATTTAAAAAGAAGCTAAGTAACAAGGATGACAGTAGGGAGAATGCTTAACGCTCATGCAGGAGGATAAATAAAATAGACTCTGAAAGTGATTAAAGAGAGGCAACAGAACTGGAGCCTACCACAGTTGTCCTCTGAAAGACTCCACCCAGCAGGTGATTGAAACAGATGCTGAGACTCTTTGGGCAGAGTGTAGAGAATCTTATGGAAGAGTCGATACATAGAAAGACCCAGATGGATGGAACAGGAGCTTCAGGAGAAGACCAACAGAGGCAACGAATCTGGGAGAAGGAGGTCCTGCAGAGACTGATGCACCAACCAAGGACCATGCAATGAAAGTACCTAGACCTCCTGCTCAGATGTACCACACAAGTAGCTCAGTCTCCGTGTGGGTCACCTAGTAAGTACACAAGGGGCTGTCTCTGACATGAACTCTTTAAGCACTTCCCCCTGGAGAGGCAGCCTGGTCAGGACTCAGAGGATGGAGATAGTCCTGAAGAGACTTGATAGCCTTGTTGGTTAAGGGATGAAGGCTCCCCCTTTGTGAGGACTAGGGGTCAGGGATAGGGGGAAAGAGGGAGGGAAGTGGGACCAGGAGCAGATGAGGGAGGGGTCTATGATCAAGATGTAAAGTGAGTAAATTAATAAAAGAAATGTTTTTCATACACTATAGTCTGATAAGTTCCCCTTCCCCAATTCCTCCAAGATCCTTCCCATCTCCCTACCTGTCTGGATCCATACCCTTTCTGTCTCTCCTTAGAAAACAAACAGGCATCTAAGGAATAATGATAAAATAAGCAAAATAAGATAAAGCAAAAACAAACAAACCAGAATAGGACAAAACAAACAAACAGAAAACAGGACCCCCCCCCCCAAAAAAAAAAAGAATGAACTAGGCATGTAGGCTGAGAAACACACATGGGACTGAGAACAGAACCAGAAGCTATAGTGTATATGCAGAGGACATGTAAGGTGCAAAACCCAAACCCAAACAAAACAAAACAAAAGCCCTGTCAAAACTCTAGAAGACAAAGAACCTTTAAAGATGCCATTGAATTTGTATTATGTTGGTCATGCACTGCTGGGCATGGGGCTTGCCCTTAAAAGTGGCTTGTAACACCACTGAAACTCTGATGACAAGAACTGCTTTTTCATTTGCTTGTGGTTGTCAATTGGCCATAACTTCTAGGTTCAGAATGGCACCTTGTTTCCACCATAGAAGGAAGCTTCTCTGATGATGGCTGAGCAAAATCTGATCAATGAGTATAGCACAATGTCCTTGGGGGACATCTTATGGCTATATTCCTTTAGCAAAACATGAGTATTTGTTTTGTTTTGTTTTTCCCTTATGTCCCTGGACTAGCTGGCTTTCAGTTCTTGGCCATTCAAGCAGCGTGCAGGATGTATTCCATAGAAGGGCCTTAAATCCAATCAGATATTGGTTGCTTAGTCTCACAAACTTGTGCCTCTATTGCACCAGCACATGCAGGTCATCCATGTATATTGAAGACTTTTGTAGCTGGGCTGGTGTTTTGTCTTTAGTAGTGCAAGAGTACTTTCATGAACACTAGTCAAGAGGGGTGAAGGCTTTAGCTAGGCAGCAGGTTGAATCGTGTTCAGTGAGTTGTGTAGGTGTTTTCTTCAGCAATAGAGTCTTACCATCAGTTTGTAAGAGCAACCAATAGTTTTGAAAATTGTTTATGGGTTCTCATGGGGATGCTTTGACCAACAACTTGACCAGATGTCACCTATGCCTGAAACTGGAAGCTTCATTTGGTGAAGAAAGATGTCCAGTTGGGGCTCTGTTTACCACATTATTTAACCGTTTCTTTCAGGCCACCCTCATACATGTGTATAGGACTTTCAACTGTATTAGTAGTTTCTCCTACTAATTACTTCTACTACTAGATACTATGAGTAGTGGTTGTGCTAAGTGCTACATAAGTGTCTACTGTATTAGTTCTTCATATGACCCCTCAAATGTCCCTTAGCTTTAGCTTTCTTCCCATATTTCCTCTTTCACCTCCTGCTTCCTCCCAGTTTAATCCTCCTCTTCCTTTCCCTTCTCTTGTTTAGCTATTCTATTTTCCCTTTCTATGGAGATCCATCCACTGACCCCCAATGCCATTACTTTTACATGAGACCTATTAGTAGAACTCTCTCATTTACTTAATCCATTATTTTCAAGTTTTCTGTTAGTCCATAACTCATTCCAGCAACAGTATCACAAAAACCGTGAAGCAAAATTGTTCTGGTGGTTAATTCAATGATACCTGGTGTGGCTTGGTGAGGTCGGATAATCCAATATATTACAAACATAACTACTTTTAGAAGGCTTTGCTAATCTGCCACTGCTTCATGGTACTCAAATATATTGTTTCGTTTTATTAGAGCAAAAATTGAAGGATGTACTGGTATCACCATGTACACTTGTACTCAAAAAAGCACAGAAGGGTTAATTATCCTGCTATGGTAGCAGGGTGAGGGGCAGTGAAGCCTACCCTATCAGTGTCCTTGCTTTGTTCAGCTGTCACACATGTAGCAACCTGGGGGGATGCAGGCAGCTCTGCAACGCACTGTGTTCCTTTGGAAGAGGCTAGTTGGCAAACAGATTTGTGTTGTTCTCAAGAAAAAGAAAACCCTAAAGTTGTAGTAAAAACAAATGCCAGGTCTGTCTCCCTGTAATTCAGGCAGAGAAAAAGTCAAAGCTTTGTGGTCCGAAATAATTAACTGAGTGATGTCAAAGAAAATTATCTTACCAATTCTATTTTTATTCAGGCTTTTAAATTTAGGCTTATGTTACATTTAGAGTAATTATTACATTGATAACTCCTCCAAAGTTACAAAAAGTCATACCACAAAATTTTCAGAGCGTTAATATCAGCACTACTAGAATTGTTCAGAATAGCTTTTCTCCTAAAAAGATATCATCTATATTCCACCTTTAAATGTGGTCAATTCCTAAGTCTTCCAGGCAACTTACGATGTTTTATCTTTTATTTGCTTATGATTATTTTGTTCATTACAGTATACAGCAAACAAAGTAAGCATGAAATAATGGAGTATTTCTGAAAGCAAAGGTTAATTATAAATGAAAAGAAAACAAAACGCTTAGCTTCATCATTTAAATTTTTGCTAATTACAGCAATTTAAAAAAGTTAACTGTATTTCTACTTTAATCTGCTCAATTAAATAAAGTATATTGAAGTGAATTCTTAATATATTTTAATGTTAAAAAAAATCAACCCTTCTATCATCACTATAGATAATTGAGGTAAAATGTTTTTCTCTCCTGAACTTTGTATATTTGTCCCCAATAATGTAGAGAAACTTCACTGTAAATATTAGCTAATGTTTTAGGCAAAGGTTAAAATAATACTCCTAATATTCTAGTGTTAGAATAAGGTCCATTTGCTGCTTTCACTAAAATTTTAAGTTTCTCATAACAAATTCAGGTTATCTGAACACAGATTCTGTGTTTTCGAAAATCCATGAATGGCCATTGGGGTTGATGGACAGTAATCTCTCTGTGAAAGTAAATCTTGATTCTCTAAGAATCCTCATCTATTCAGAACTGCATTTTTGTCAGTTAGAACAGTGTAAGCTGCAGGAAAGCAATGATTTAATAACTGATCTCCTCTGTCAGCTTGACTGGCGTAGTGTTGTATGGCAAGACTTTTTCTAAGTATGAGTGCTCAACCCAGATAGGGAGGCCACAAAGAACCAAAGTACAGATACCACCAAAGCTAAACTTGGTGAAGCAGTGTTTTTTATTGGAGTTATTTACACCAGTGTGAAGGAAGGGATATTCGAGGGAACAAATACCACTCAAAGACAACTGCATCACCAAAGCCCACCTCAGCATTTTAGGTAGCTCACAAAACCTGAGAACATGGATGACACTGGACAACCTGCAAGAGAGCTCAACAGATTGGAGAACATCTTTTCCCAGGGACTCAGTTGACCTAAACCTCTTTTTTGGCAGCTCAGCTGGCTTCTGCTTTCTCTGGACAGCTGATCTGGTCTCAGTCTTCTTTGAAGCTTGGATTATCCGAGACTGGACTCTCAGAGTTCTTCACTATTTACTCTGGAAGGGAGGGGGCTAGTGAATCTGGTCAGTTTCAAAGACTTCCTGAAACTATTTTGTGTTATTGACCTTCTGGCTTAAGGAGCTTCCCTACAGAATAGACTTGTTTTAATCTTGAGGAAACTTGCACAACAGCTACCTGTGGCCACATAGCTGATAAAACACCCATTTCTGAGTGTGTCTCTGAAAGTGTTTCATGTATTAGTAGTGGATAGACATAGTAATGGATAATCCTCCATAGGCCTTCTAAGTGAAAACATAGAGGAGATATTAACTGTCTTTTTTTTTTTAGGTGCTTGGGCTTACATTATCAGTATATTGTAAGAAGCTGAAGTGTTCAGCTTTCAGGCTTCAGGGCAGATTTATACCACCAGAGTATAGATGGCATCTCCTGGGATTTACTCTCCATGACCATGGTGTGATCCAATTCCCAATACGGACTTCATTTTATATGTCTCTGTATATGCTGTTGGTTCTCTTTTTCTGAAGACTACAAATTCAATGGCTTTATGGTTCAGTGAGCAGATAACTTACAGATAAAAAAGGAAAACATTATAGAGACTATGTCCCATGTGCCACAGTGAAAAGTATGGTCTAACAGTTATAGGGGAGCAAGTTCATGATCTACATAAGCCTGTTATGTACACACTGCTCAGGAATTCATTCATTCATTCACTGGGTAATTAGCTTGTCCTAATCATTTTGCTGGGTTCTGGGAATGCAGAATATTAGCATGGCTTGGGTTATAATCTCAAGGATCTTGTAAAGCAGCAACATAAACGAAAAATTTCAATGCAGTGTGAGGAAGACAATGCTAGAGAACCATAATAGAGGAGTGTATGAGCCTGGAATGTTAAATTGGGGTCAGGTAATTTAGGCCTTGCTAATGAGTGAGATAGAAGCCAGGGATAGAGAAGCTGATATGAAATCCATAGAAATGAATAATGTCTTCAAGGAATAAAGTATGCCTTAAAACAGAAGAACAAAGAGCAAAGAAAGAATCATCCATTTCCTCCCATAAATTCACTCAGGAAGTCTGGAAACACTTGTCTGCATTAAGTGCTAATTCTACCAGTCTTCACCTGTGACACAAAGTTTATTGATGTACCATTAGGAGGCTCCAGGTTGAGTGGGTTTCCCAGAAGTGGGATGAGTCTGTAGTAACTGTCAACACAGTCTTGTTATCACTTCTCAGGAAAGCTGGAAGCGTTTGGGAGTGGTAGGCTGGGCGTGGGCATAGACAAAATTCCAAAGTAGGTAACCTTGCTTTTTAGTCACTTCAGAATTTGCTAAATGGACTCAGAGCTAGGAAGACCTCATGAGCGCATACACAAGAAACATTTTCATTTATTATTTGAAAGCTAGGGT
Source organism: Psammomys obesus (assembly GCF_907164565.1). NCBI lineage: Eukaryota > Metazoa > Chordata > Mammalia > Rodentia > Muridae > Psammomys > Psammomys obesus. Next base: position 4,865,387 of record NW_026596147.1, read on the forward strand.
GTATAGTAATAAAATGTCTTCCATTCAAAAACAATGACTCAACCAAAGTTGATTTGACACAAATAATAGTTTTAATTCCTTAGGATTTCTCATCATGACCTCCATCAGGTTCTTTCCTTTAAAGTATGAATTTGAGAATTTCCAGTGCTCAGTGAAGCCTGAGTCACGAGAGACTTGAGTTTCCTTTTTGACATTGGAATAGCAAAATCTATTCTCCAAGTCCTTATTGTAAGCATGAGATGGATCTTGTCAAATCAGCCTGAATAGAAAGCAATTACTCATGAACGGTAATTTCAGACAACACAGATGTATACGGAAGTCAGTTCATTCTTCCGAGGTGCATGTGAGAGGAAAACAGGGGCCACAAAAACGTTTTGCTAACATAATTACAAGGTAAGCCTTTAAAACGACTACTTTGATTCCCTACCACCGGCTGACTGCTTAGGGAATGACCTTGGGCAGTTTCAGAAGGAAGAAAATGAGATTGGAAGCAAAAAAGGGGATGAGAGAAGGGGAAGTAATTTCACATTTTTCAGACTGAACTGTGAACACTCTTCAGAGACAAAAGGACAAACTGTGCATATTTATGTTGAATTTTAATATACAGGCATGCCACAAGTGTCCATAATACTATACGTGACATCTCATTTTAATTTCTATTTTTCAGAAACAGTTTTAGCAATGAAATGTTATTTCCACTCACATTAACATAAATGAAAATCTCTCAGTTCTAAGAACTGGCATACAAATAATTTGACCCCTGCTCATCTTTAAATGATTTTATTAAAACTTTTACTTTGCCTTTTTGAAGTCTTCTTAGAGCTTTCATTTAGTAAGTCAGTGTGGCAGAAACAGATAAATCAAAGCTCCTATGCATGACAAATCTTTTGAAGAAGACTTAAGTGCTATGTGGTTCTTAAAACATTTACAGGCATGTGATTGCAATTCTCTTATATGTGGGGAAAAAAGAATTTGATTTGGTTAAGTTAAAATAAAATTGAAATCTTTTACTTTTCCAGACGTTAGTAAAAGACATGGAGTCTGTAGAAAGAGGAAAAATTATTTTAAAATGTAATGTTTATCTTGTTTCTTTAAAAAGCAAGTCCGATTTAATAGGAATGAAAACCTCTGTGTAGTGAAGATAGTGCTGAGTTGTTCTGTTTTTCTGGTCAGTAGTAGAAAAAGAATCACGAGGCATATGGACAGGAGACATGGCTTCTCAGCACATTTGCAGTCCCATTGCATCTTAGCAGACGTTAATGAGCAGTTATGTTGCTTACTTTGAAGTTTTAAATAGATTCATTATAAATAATGCTGTAGCATATAAGATCCATAATGTATCTGTTGCATTTTCCTTTCACAGTATTTTTTTTTTCTAAGCAGTACCACAGACTCCTCAGTCCTGCAGTTTTGCCAAGACCATCTTCACAAAACCCACAGTTCCTCACTGTCTCTTTTTCTGTTTATGATTAGCAGCAGTGTGCTTTTCTTTCTGAAGTCCTAGCCTCTAGCATATGGGAACATGTCTTTGTTTGAAAATAACATCTCATTTAGCACATTCTTGCTGCTGAAACAAAATATTTCAGATCATTTTTATATCATGGATACTGTTTATTGTTCTGAAACTTACCTAGAACATCCACCTTAAAGGTGGCCAAGAGATTGGATGGCTAGAGAGATCATGTTTTTCATAATAGTGGCTTCCATGCTTTTTTTCCATATGGAAAGATGAGATTATTAGGATAGGTTCGCAGCCAATGTGATATGGCTTTGTAAAAAGGGGCTATTAGCACACACACAAATATGCAAACTCCACAGAACACTTAGTGAAGTTCAGAGTCAGTACCAAAAGACAAAGAGCTGTAAGAAGCTAGAAGGATGGCTCCTCAATACCATTCTTAGATTAGAATTCTGTTTCCTAGAATTTTGGCAGTAAAATTAGGTCATTTATTAGTTTTGGCTACCTTGTAACTGCAGCAATAGCAAACTAATGCAGTCTCTCAATTACGCCCCTTACTGTCTTCAGTGGCTCTCTAAATCTCTGTGTCGTTTTACTGCTTTCCCTGTGAGTATTTGATACTCAAGTTCTGAAGCAATCAGACTCTCATTACACCAGTCCCGATTGTACTGCAGAGCTACAGTTTCACACACACACACACACACACACACACACACACTCACCACACGCACACACACACACACACACACACACACACACAGAGAGAGAGAGAGAGAGAGAGAGAGAGAGAGAGAGAGTCAGTCCAGGACAGCCAAGGCTACATACAGAGAAACCCTGTCTCAAAAATTGTTTATCCACTTTAGTTATTCCTCTATTCATGATAGCCAGAATGTGGAAAAAAAAGCCTAGATGTCTGTCCATGGATGAAAAGCAAAGGTAGTACATTTACCCAAAGAGATATTATATAGTTGTTAAAAAAAATAAAATCATGAAATACCATCCACAGGTAAGTGGATGGAGCTAGTTAAAAAAACAAAGAAACAAAGAAACAATGACAATGAAAAAACCTGCAAGAGATAAATTAGACCCAGAAAGACAAATATGCTATTCATTCGCTTATATGTTGATATTAGTTGTTAAGTCCTTGATAAACAGGACATAATCCATAGAACCACAGAGGCTAGATATAGAATAAGGGATTGAAGAAGAGAAAAGGATCTCCCAAGGAAAGGGAAATAACACACATAGTTATGGATGGACTGGAGATGAGAAGAGTTGAACTGGAATAGAAGGATTAAACAAAGAAAGGGAGGGAAGAGGGAGAAAGGGGAGGAACAGCCAGAGAGACAACTAAAACTAAAACACTGCTTGGCTGCCCAAGAACCTGAGACTAGATAGGCCATGGATATAGGCGAAAACCAAATATGGTGCTTTGCTAAAGTAGATCCTAATGCCAATCTGCAATAGCCATAGATCAGTGTCCTGTTCAGCCATCACCTGTGAAGCTTCCTCCTACAGTAGATAGAAAAAAATGCAGAGACCCACACCTGGACGATGTGCATAGTGTGAGAGACCTTGGAACACTCAATCTTAGATGGGATGTCTCCATCAAATACCTCTCCTCAGGGCTCAGGGAGGTCTGCAGAACAGGAAGCAGAAAGATTCTAAGAACCAGTGAGGGATGTAAGGCACCAAGGAAACAAGGCAGAGACAGCATAGGACTGATACACATATGAACTTATAGAGAATGTGGCCGCATCTACAGGGCCTGCACAGGTCTAAGCCAGATGGGATCTCAGCACTGAGATGCAAAATTGATATAAGCTCCCAACCCTAACCCAGAAATTATTGCTTATTCATAATCACTATCAGATGAAAAATTGGCTTTCTCCAATGAAGTCTCACTGGGTACACAATGCACACTAAAGCGCACAGTGCATCTGTGGCAGTAGATGGCCAACAGAGAAGGAACTCGGGGGTATTTGGGGAGACGCCCTTTCCCCCTCATAATTCTTTGCCTTGTCTTTTTTTTTTTTAACCTTACAAGTCTTTTGCTTATATATTATTGTTTTGGGAGCAGGGATATTATATAAATAGAGGAGGCAAAATGTACATTAGTTTATCTAAAGAGTTATATCTGGGAGAAATATTTAATTACTTTCTACTGTGTATTATTAACTGTAGTTTTCGCTATAAAAAGACGATAAAACGATCACCTATCATGTTATGGTAAATTAAATTATATGATATATTAAGAAATAAATGTCATCTGGCCTCAGTATGCTTTTTCAGTTTTATTTACTTGTTTTCTAACAAAATTGACTCTTACATATACTTCAAAAATCAAAGACATCCATTTAACCACAGTGTTTTTATTGTGTTCATCTTGCAACATTTCTTTTATTTTCAACTTTTGGTTTGCTTTTACATTCTTCGTTTGCATCATGTTTAAAAACTCAGCTTGTCCCTAACCTGAAAATTCTCTGAGTTTCATCAAGCCAACCCTACAAACCTTTTTGATCTATTTCCGGCTGTTCATATTCTTCTGTGAAAGTTTACATGGCCAGAACTAGCGTCACATCTAAATTTTAAGGATTAGTTATTTCTGTGTAGCAGTTGAGTCTTATTCAGATAAGCTCCTCGCATAGCCTGGATGAATGCAATACATAGAATAGAAATTAAGAAATAGGCCTAGTAAAAGAAAAAATCTGTATAGTTAATAAGACATATTCAAGTGTAATCATCCCAGAATCCTTATCCAACTTGAAGACAAAAAAGGGGAGGGGTTGACTGAGGACAGAAAATGTATGTGTGACAAAGACAACAACTATATGGACCTATAGCCACATCAAGGAGAGAGATTTTCCCCTAGAGATTCCAGGAGAAGCATCTCTGCCAACATTGAATTTAGTTCCATGAAACTGGTTCTGAATTGTGGCCTCCAGAGAGTTAATTCATGCTGTTTAAAGCACATGGGTTCTTGAAGATTCATGACAGCATCAATCAGAAAGTAATACTAATTCAGAAATATTAGGTTCATTCAAAAGTAATTTCAGCTTTGGATTGTGAAATTTGAAACATCATAACTAGGTTCTTTATGAATCACAATAGCAATCATTACAGTCAATGCATTTTGGCTCATGAAAAATATGTTTATTCCTGTAGCATAAAAATCCATGATTCAGCTGGGAGGTGGTGGCGGTGCATACCTTTAATCCCAGCACTGTGGAGGGATAGGCTGATGAATCTCTGAGTTTGAAGCCAGCCCAGTCTACAAAGTGAATTTCAGGATGGCCAGAGCTACACAGAGAAATCCTGTCTCGAAAAAACGAAATTGGGGGGAGGGAAGCCTTTGAATAACTCAGAATGTTTTTTTCTACTTTATGATGGTTGTTCAAAGGGTTTCCCCACACAGTTACTAAGATCCTTGAAGAAAGTACAGTTGTTACACAGGAGGTAAAGTGAATATGGTAGATGCTTTAACCACTTCTGGTGTTTATTCTATTTTCCCTTCTGAACGAGAATTCTGGATCCTCCCTCGGGTCCTCCTTGTTATTTATCTTCTTTAGGTCTGAATTGTAGTATGGGAATTTAGTATTATGTAGCTAATACCCACTTATAAGTAAGTATATACCATGTGTGTCTTTCTGCTTCTGGGTCACCTCACTCAGGATGATATATTTTAGTTCTATCTATTTGTATATAAATTTCTTGATTTACTTGTTTTCAATAGCTGAGTAGTATTCCATTGTGTAAATGTACTTCAATTTCTGTATCCATTCTTAGGTTGAGGAACACCTAGGTTGCTTTCAGATTTTGGCTATTATGAATAAAGCTTCTATGAACATAGTTGAGTAAATACCCTTGTTGTATGATTGGAGCAGCTTTCCGGTATATGCCAAGCAGGGGTATAGTTGAGGTAGCACTATTCCTAATTGTCTGATAAAGTACCAGATTGATTGTCAAAGTGGTTTTAGAAGTTTGCACTCCCACAAATGGCAAAGATCAAAAACTCAAGTGACAACATGTGCTAGGGAGGATGTGGAGAAAGGGGAATATGACAACTCTTACAAAGAAAAACATTTAACTGGGGCTGGCTTACAATTCACAGGTTTAGTCCATTGTCATCAGGGTGGGGAGGATGGTGGCATGCAGACAGACAGTGCCAGAGAGGTGGCTGAGAGTTCTATGTCCAGATGAGCAAGGAGCAGGAACAGAGAGTGATACTGGGGACTGATTGAGCATTTGAGACCCCAAAGCCCATCCCCAGTGACTCACTTCTTCTAATAGGACCACATCCCATAATTCCACCCCCTTAGCATTAAATATATGAGTCTATTGGAGCCATTTTTATTCAAACCAGAAGACATGGTCAAGGGATGTGGAGAGAACTCACTACTTTCTGCTCAGCACTGACAGTTGCAAGAATTACAGTTCTTAGCATATCACATGAAACTTTTGACATATTAACCATGCATAATGGTTTTCCGGGAATTCAGAAGGCTGTAATAGACAGCAGCAGACCAGCAGTGACCATGAGCTTCTTTTGGTGCAAAATAGGTTTTTGAAAAGGGTTTTGTAGATTTTTCTGGGTCTTACTATTTACCTGATCAACACTAGTTGTGTTATGGAGTCCATTTTTTTGTTGCACATAGAAGTCTGATTGAGAGATGGGATGCTATTGTGTAGAATAAAAGAGAGCAATAGTTCAAAATGATGAGTTAAAAATTATTTACTTTATGTGTGTGAGTATTTTGCCTGCATGTATGTAAAGGCATTTTGATTGTGTTTGGTAACCGTGAAGGCTAAAAGAGGGTCCTAGGTCCCCTGGAACCAGAGTTCTAGGTAGTTGTAAGCCATCAGGTGGTTGCTGAAAACTGCACTCCAGTAGTCTGGAAGAGTAGCCAGGGCTTTTAATTACTAATACATCTCTCCAGCTCTATTTTTTTAACTCTTTAGTTTTCACTCAGTTCCCAGAGCTCCCACTTAACATATTGTGTCGCCTTTTCAATTTGTCTCAAGTGTTGCGTGACCTTTGAATGGGCTGTTGAGATCCTTAGTAACTTGTTCTGTGGTTGTAAGAGGATCTGTTTGGAAGATGACCCTCAATTGGTCAGTATCAGCCTCTGCTAGCCTGCCACTCTGTCCCTCTTCCAAAGCCCCTTGTCTGCCTTGCAAATCTTCTTGAGCCACCACTGCACTGTACATTCATTAATAGTTCAAATGGGTCGATTGAGCTGTTGACCTTGCAATTCTCTCTCTGTTACTTTGTGACTCCTTTTGAACTTGAATAAGATCCCTTGAATTTGCTTTTTTCAACCACCGTTTCCACATGAAAAATGAATAGAAAACAAACAGCAGGTACTAAGTTACTGTCTAAAAATATACAGCAAGAAATGCACATTAAAAATGACATATAACATAAGAACATTTTCTTACAATTATTGTATTCCAAAATCAAACGGAATTTTTAACAGTATAAAAACAGCAAATGCTTTTACTCCAGTTTCATAAAATTAGCGCTGCCCAATTTGCCAGAATTTTTAACATTTTCTTGGATTAGACAATCTTATGAAATGCAATGAAACAAAGATAATTATAGTCAAATACTTTTATAGAGTGTGGCATGTCCACCTCAGACAACCGAAATCCAAATCATGGGGCGAGAGAGATGGCTCTGTTTAAGACTGTTGACTGCTCTTGCAGAGGACCTGAGCTTGTTTCTCAAAACCAATCTCAGGTGGCTTGCCACTGCTTTTTAACTACAGCGCTGGAGATTGTGATGCCATCCTCTGTGTTCTGTGAGCACTTACCCATGTTCACTGATACAACACACAAACACACACCCACATACACACACAAATACATACCTGTACTCAAGGTGCAGCAACACACACATATCATCATCATCATCATCATCAATACTAACGTCAAAATCATATTAAGATCAGAAGACGTTTACAGTACATCCGTGTCTCAGCAAAATATATATTTCACTGTAATGACACTGACATCACACACACACCCCATTTATTAATCTTACACAAACCACAAAATTCAACTGTAAGCACATTAGATCAAGGCAAATGCTGTTCATTCTTGCTAAGTTATTTCCTTAGAATGCCCTCAAATTATATAAGGTGAAAAATTCTAGCTGTCAAATATGAGCTCATCTAGATTAATGTCACATTCATTATGAGTATACTCAGCAAAGGGTAATAAACCATATGTGACATTCAAAGTAATAAAAGTATTCTGACCTTTGAAACCTCAGTGTTTCCCAAAACTTAGAAAATGAAAGTCAAACTTCACATTGTCTATTCTAGTGACATCATCAAGAATTCTCGACTGCATCAGATTCTTAGAAAGCATTGTAGATGCCCAGAGAATGGTCTCTTTCATGTATCAAGTTTTATAATTGCAGTAAAATAGAAATGACATAAATTCATCTCTTTGTTAAATGACATTAAATAGGTCCATCGTCCTATGGAAACATCAACATCATGCATCTCCAGGGCTAATTTCATTGTGTAAACCAAAACTCTCTTGTTGGTCCCACCAATTACTCATCTTGTTGCTGTGACACTTTCTCCTGACAAAAAAAAAGCAAATTAAAGAAGGGAGAAAGTGCCTTTTCTCAAACACAGTTCCAAACAATAGTCTTTGATGGTGGAGAAATAGGGGCAGGAGCTTGGGGAATCTGTTCACATGGCATCTGTAGCCAGGAAGCAAGAGATGGTGCTGATGCTCGCTTCCCTTCTCCATTATACTCATCTAAGACCCCGGGCCATGAATGATGTTCCTGTACTTAGGGTAGGTCTGTCTTTCCTTCTCAGTAATCTAATATAGAAAAGCCCTCACAGAGATGACTAGACATAAACGTCTCAAGTTGACACCCAAGATTAACCATCTCATTGGCTAAGAACATTTTTTGCGGGTACAGATTCTCTGGAATTGGAGTTAGATGATTGTAAACCATCATGTAGGTACTGGGAACCAAACTCAGATCTTATATAAAAATAGTCAAGGATCTTAACCACTGAATCCTCTCTTCAGCCCTGCACATGGGCCTTTTTGATATGGGATCTGGGGCTGGGATTCAGGTTTTTGTCTGTGCCATCTCCCCAGCCCTAACTGAGAATTTTAAAGTACATGTTTGATAAGCAGTGTACTAGATATAGGAAGATGAGAAACAGACCCCTTGAAGTGTGCACTGGTCAGAGAGAAGGAGGATTACATGGGCTGTAGTTGCAGTTTAAGGCTCTGGATAAAGAAGTACCATCATAGGAATTCTGGGGTTGTGTTTTCTAATTGTATTATAATAGGAACCCAGAAACAAACTACCAACAGATTAGTTACAACAGCATTTATTTAAATAAAAGCTGATCTCTAAAGATTATGCATGCACTCAAACACAAAAAGTTTCGTACAGAGGGAAAAATATATATGTAAGATCTTGATTGTTTTAAATATTAAAAATGTATTCAGGTTGTATATATATAAGAGTGGGACACATGTTTTTCCTGTTAGGTTAAAGAGCAATTCTTCTTAATGAATTCATGAAAGAAGGAAACATAACAAAACACACAGTAAAATAAAATGTGTTTGTAAGAAAGCAAAATCTAGGACACTAACAACAGGTAACTTGGGTAGAGGGTAAGGTTTTGAAGAGTGAGGGATTCAGAAATGTGGTAATCAAGATGAATGGCATTACAGTCTCACATAGTTTCAAAATAGAATGGCAGCAACAACGACAAAAAAATCCCACGAACAACAAAATAGCAATATTTTAAGCCTGGACAGCCATATTATCATGTTGACTTTTTTTGCTGTAGGCTCCAGCTTGGCTCAGCACAGTGCTGTAATTAACTTCAGCAGGGCAGGTGTTCTAGCTATTATCTGCGTGTCCAACCTGATTCAGACTCCATGCTGCTCCAACTCTCTTTATGCCCTAAGAGACTAAATTGTAGGGACTTAATGTTAATGGTCTCTTGTTCTAGGGCTTTGGAATTAGGCTCAGCCAATGGAAAATGTGAGCAGATTATTGAAGGACACTGGAAGGATGAGCAGAATAATTATCTGAGTGTTCTTTTTCCACAAAGCAATGGGAAGGACATGGATGTGGTCCCCTATTAACATCACAGCGTCCTTTCAGTCTCCCTCTCCTTCAGCTTACTTGTGCTTCTCTGAACCTAGAAGTGGTGATGGTTTTCTGCTGTGGTCAGAGTTCCTTAGCATCTCTCATTGGTTTCTATACATATCCCTGTCCTCAAATCCACAAATAGATTCTTTATTAAACTACCCTTAAATATCTTATTTGAATAGGGCAAATACTCCCTGATGAGACACAATAGTCTTGGACCAAGAAAGGTCTTACATGATGCCAAAGTATAAGCCATGAGTAAAACAATTCTCTATATTCTGTGATTAAAAGCTTACTTTAATAGGCTCTGTCCCTTCTGTATGGTCCCTTAAGTATTGGCCTGCCCTCACCGCATATGCCCCTGTCTAATTCTGGCAACTTGACTGTTCTATGGATGGTGAACAAATTTTAACATCTGTGAGACTGGGAAACTAGAAAAAAAACTTTAATTTAGAAAAGTTTAAAGCTGAGGAGGTTGTTCAGTTAGTAAAGTGCTTGTCACATAAGCCTGAGGACCTGAGTTCAAATACACAGCAGCCAAGTGAAAAGGCAGGCATCCTAACTCTCACTGCAATCCAAGAGTTGAGGTGGTAGCAAAGGATGGATCTATGGAGTTCACTGGTCAACAGCATCTTCAGATTGGTGAGCATATTAAGGTTCAGTGAGAGACTTGGTCTCAAGTGATAAGGGGAAAAGGGAAAAATCAAGGAAGACACCTGCTGTTAGGCTCTTGTTTCCCTCTTCTCCATACACATACTTGCATGGCTACCCACACTGACATGTCCTACCTACAACACATACACACTCACACACAGAAAACACACACAAACACACACACATACATACGAACACATATACACCCACACCCATACACACACACTCTCCTATGCATGCGCACACACACAAGAAAAATTTGACAAAGACATTAAGACATTATATATATATATATATATATATATATATATATATATATATAATTTATTTATTTTTTATAAATTATTCATCCCACCATTCCATCCCTTAATTTCTAGGCAAACTTGAATATATATATATATACATCTTTTTCTTTACTTAGGTTGGCTAAGATAATCAAACTCTAAGTGGACTCTAGAATAGACATGGATTTAGTCTATTAGACTTGGACAAGTCTATTTAATATCAGAAGAATCAGTCATATGACATTACTTTTTCTCTTTTACAAATTGTCCATTCCAAGTAAAATAAATGTGGAGAGTAGTTTTTATGGACTAAACAGTCTTCTCCTAACACATGGTTCTCGCGAGGATCGTAAACTGTGATTAACTTAACTTATTCACATTCCAGCACATATGGTGGTAACTCACATATTATTACACTAATGTTTTCTGTTTCCTAATTTTATTTGGTGCTAATTTTGTTTCACCTTTTCTTGGATGGATTTTAATTGCAATACTATATCATACAAAAGCTGTTTCATTTAACAAATGGATAAGCTTTATTAAGCTAATAATAGAAGGTGGGTATTTAGATAAAGCTAGATAAGATGTAGACATTTTTCAATATTAAGGAAAAAGATAGTATTAACCTGTAATTATTATCATAAAAGTTAATTTTTTATACAAATTTACTTTTTCAAGGCAAGGCTTATTGTCAAAACCACATAATTTCAATAAGCAAATTTAGCTTATAAAAGAATATAATATTCCCTGACTTCCTCAAAAGAACTATATTAAATAAATAAAAAGTAACAATAAATCTGCAGTGTCCTGATCATCACACATGCTGTATTCCATGTGTTTACATCCAGTCACATATCTCAGCTCTTCAAGTTTATGTCACAGTGTATTTATGTTTACATTTCATGAAGAAAAGCCAGGAAAAACATAATTTACTTATCAAATTCTTCTATGCTCTCTACCTTTGGGAGATGGGAAGTTCTTGCTTATTTGTGACAAAGTATTGATGCACAGCCCAAACTGGACTCCAAACTGACTATGCAGCCTAGTCTCACTGTGTAGATTACACTCCAAGTATCACCCGCCCTTGTTAGATCCCTGGGTGCAGGACTTCAGTCATATATCCCATGCTGCCTTTGTTTTATCCTGTTTGTTGTGTTTGTAACTGCTGGGAATTTTAGACCTGAAAGAAAAGACCTAAAATAGTCAAAAGAATTCTGTACAGAAAAAGATCTTCTGGATGTACCTCCATTCCTGATCTCAAGTTATATTATAGTGTAGCAATAATAAAAGCAGCACAGAAAAAAAAAAAAAGAGCAGCACAGTACAGGATATGAACAGGCTTGTGGATCAATGGAATTGAATGGAAGACCCAGAAATATACCCACACACCTACAGATACTTGATTTTTTATAAAGACGCCAAAACCATACAATGGGAAAAAGATAGCATCTTTAACAAATGGTGCTGGTCTAACTGGATGTCTACATGCAGAAAAATGAAAATAGACAATGTATTTCACATGTAAATTAGAACACTTATGGGGGTGGATTGAAAAGAAAAGAATATTTGTGAGATCAATTTCACTAGCCAAAGGAGAACAAACTGTGGTGAACATAAAAGAGCAAGGATGTTAGGTGATTTGGTGGAAAAGTACATATCCTTTGTGACCGAATATGCATAGTATTTGTGACCTCCAGTCCACAGGAATAAGACACCTCAGTGGTGGAGGAGTGTTCTATATTCTATTTGGTCATTTTTGGGGACCCACTATGGAAAGTCTTTTATGTGTCCACTCTTTCACTTGAGGGTTTCATTGGCACAGTGAGTTCTGTAATGGATTACCCAGTGCCCTGCTCCCACAACAACCACTGTCATATTCTGTGGATCAGTCACTGTGGTTGATTGCAGATGTTCCTCAAGGTGCTGTGAGGGCTGGGTGGATGGCGAGATGTCTAATGAAAGCATGTAGGGTGTGGATATGTTCATTATGTTGTGGTCTTTCAGTCCTCTCAGGTCGTGGTCTAAATAACACATTTCCATTGAAAAACTACATAAAAGGTAGAGATGAGTGCTCACGTGCACACTTGTACACACTTGATGAGATGAGTCTGGATTTTCAGTCATTGTAACATTTGCTTCCCTCACAGTTGAGCAAGAGACTAGGAATCACCCAGCTTTGTTTTTTCGGCCTGTCTGTGGAAAACAGTGATAACAGGACCTGCTCCACAGTGTTGTTATCACCTACAAGTAGCCTGGCAATATCTTGGTGCTCCAGAAGACAGCTACTTTTCTGAGTAGCTTCAGAGTGCTTCGTTCTCCATTTCTCCTTTGTTTCTCTTCAAGCTTCCACTCTTCCTTTTCTACCCTCCCTTCTTGCCTGCTTTATGCAGTTCATAGGACAAAAGTGTTCAGTGACTTCATTTTCTGTGTTCTGCTTTCTTCTCATAGCTCCCATAAGTCTTCACGGCCTTTTCCATCCAGATCCATCAAACTTTGCACAATCTGCACTTGTGAGACCTTCATGAATTCACATCTTTGTACAAGCTCCCATACTGCATGATAACACCCATTAAAACTCTAGGACCACTCTCAAGGGTCCCACCATCTTTCCACACTGTGTCTTCCTATATATCTGACCTATGGTGCTGACCTCTGTGCATTGTAACTACTTCCTTTAATTTTTCTGTTCCACCAGGTAATTATGAATGGAGACCACAGACAAGCATACCTAGAGCATCCATGCATGGATAAGGGTATCCTGATCCTGCAGACACTGACAATCTTAAATGGAGGTGGACACATCAATCAGCAAAGACAATATAATGCATAGGGAGGGGGTTTTAGGAGAACCTGGAAAAAAAAGCATTTATTTTTATACGCAAATGTCTAAAACAAACATTCTAAAAGAGTGTGTTTCAGGAACCCATCCTTAGAACTTCATTACTACACTTATTTGTGAATTTTTAGAACAAAAATTCCAAACATATAACAAATTATAGTGTCTGTGAACTTATTATTCTCATTAACTTACACTACTATGCATGGAATATTATTAGTTTTATGTGATAATTTAACATAACTCCTATTAATAACCTTCTTTGCACTAAAATTAAATTGAGCATAACTGTGTCTTTGATCACTCAGGAAGCACTTTGGAATGCTGTGAAGACCGAAGGTCAGGGCGAAATTAAGTCATTAATACACAAGTCATGCAGTTATTAGAACATTCTACTGTTTGAATTAATTGTAAGCAAGCATATGGAAGGCATACATGTAATGACACTAACTGTTATACAAAGAGCTAAGCCACTCTTACACTTTGTCTTCATTTTTAAACATTTAAAACTACAACTTTATATGAATTAAGTCAGGGAAAAGGCAACTTCTGAAAAAAATATATTGATATGAAATATCAAAATTGATTATAAACTATCAATATCATACTATGATATTAAATTTTATCATATTTAAAAATAATTCATTGTGTTAAGATGGAGAGTCCACAAAAATTTCAAAACACTAAGAAAGCAAAGAGTGACTAAACATCCATTAAGACTTCAGTCTTTGCTACTGTGCTTGAGCCATGGTTCTGTGACAGCTCTTTCCTTCTACACAGATATATGGAGTAGACCTAGTACCTAACAATTTTTTTTAGTCTATCTAGCCCATTTGACAATTTTTTAACAACTGTACTTCTTTCTTAAAATGTCTTGTAGCAAAAAAAAAAATACACATACAGAATTTTTAACTTCAAGGAGATAGTCTTAGTCTACAACTTTTCAACTGATAACCAAAATGTGTTAGTCTGCTTTTTTTCCCCAGTTTATGGCAATAGCAGAAAGCCAGGTATGGAGGCACACTCTTGTTATCATAACACTCAGTTGAGTCATATTTATCAGACCTCAATGTATTTATGTAGACATTTTGTCCTATATTGTTTTCTTTGGGCATCATTTGTCTTATCAGTCTTTTGCTTGTATATTATATTCTCCAATTTTGTGTTTCTGTTGTGTGTGTCTGAGTTTCCAGTGATTTCCGTTTGTATATTTGTTTGCTTGTTTAGTTTTCTAAAGAAAGAGAAACAGAAGGGTATAAAACTGAGTGGGCAGTGCACTAGGGATGATCTGAGAAGAGTTGGCATGGGGAAATGTGCTCAAGATACACTGTATGAAAAAGTATTTTTCAGTAAAACAAAAAAAGGTTAGGGCTGGAAAATAAGGAGACTGAAGCCAGTCTGTATTACATACCTTATTTCAATAGATAAAACAAAACAAAATGAGAATCAGAGACAAGCCATGTATGAAGAAAAAGTATTTAGTCTATCATTTTGGAGGCTGAAAGTAGACATGATATAGCTGACTTGGTAAGGACTAGTTATGTCCTACAACTTCTTATGATATAGACAGTCATGGTAAAAGCAAATCATTGCATCCTGAACCAGAACAGAGTATCTTGGGGAGATACACACCCTGACTTCTGTAACCATCCTTTCAAGAGCTGCCTATGATTTATGCTCTGCTCTGAGAACATACCCCTAATGAGCAGCCAGCATCCACCACGGTCACCTTACTTTCTAAAGGTTCCATCACTTCCGAACGTTATCACGCTGGGGATCAAGCATCTGACCACTATAGACATCTGATACGACAGTCCTACTCAAACCACAACACAAGGCAATACTTGTAGTCAGGAAGTCATGAGTCAGCAGCTTGAAACAACCATTACAATAGCTTTCAAACTTTACACATATGTAATATGGATTACATGTATTTTATTTGCCTGTGCATATGTAAGCACACACGTATATGCATATGTATGCGTGTATGTGTATACATAAGATGTATTATGGAGAAATTGATCTTACCAAAATAAGGTGAACTAGGAGCGTGTTTGAGGATTCATCAGCAAAGGGGAGTATAGGCCTGCGATTGCCATTTGACACAATTACACAACAAAGGAAAATAGTTCGCATCGTGCAGAATGTATTTATTTCATTGCATTAATGTCACCCTTTCTAAAACCAACAACCAAGAAAAAAAAAAGCACAAATATAAACAAGCAGCAGCCAGCAGCCTCTGCAGCTTGGTCCTGGGGCTCCTGGCAGACACTTGGTCATCTGTAGCTCCCGATTATAGCTGTACACAGCTTCCAAAAGCAGCCGTGGATGGAAAGAACTTGTAATTCTGAAGGGAGACAAATAGGCTCTTCTAAAAACACCCACTTTATTGCACATGGTAGCCTGGCAAAAATAGTGTTTCTCTTTTTATACTCTGACTTCCATAAAGGTGAAGACAATGACTGGAAAATCGAAAGTAATTAGCCTTGGCTCTCACTTTCAATCTCATTCTTTCAGAAGAAGTGAAGTTAAAGCTTCTTTCCCTTTGCTCCTATGTTTTTGTTTTGTTTTAAAATGAGATTCAAACTTGCTTTTTAAGTGCTGGTCTTGTATTTATGTGATGTGATGCTATTGCTCTTTGCAGTTTTAGAATTAATACATTTATGTAATGAATGATTCATATAATTTATGTCTTACTTTAAAAATAAAAGTTTCTAAATAATATGATACTATTTCAGGACAAAGGTAGAAAAGGTGATTAAATTTGCTGTCCTAATACCATCCATGGATATTATAGCAACCAACAAAGACACTTGAATTTTAAGTTCATAGTGTCTGTATCTCTGCAAAAAAGAAGACACACTGTAGTTAAGTTTAAATGTGATAAAAGACATTTCAGTGAAAATCAGCCAATTACAGGCCACAAAACAATTATTTAAGGTTTATTGAAATTATATGCTGCCAGTAACACTGCACTATTCCTTGTAACTTATTAATAGTTTTTCTTCTATTTTGAATTAGCAAAATACTTCCCTCTTATGCTTATTGTCTACAGACACACAACCTATTGTGTATCAACAACAGAGCTGAGGGAGTTAGGATTTGTCAAAAGATTTAGTCTGTTTTAGCAATGGATATGAGTTAGGAGTTTTGAGGGGGTGATTTTTTTTTAATATAACAGTATGTTATTTTCTAGGGAGTCCATTGAATTATAGGAACTATTTGTTCTGTATGTATACGAAGCAATTAAAATAATTAAAAGTAATGATGTTGCTTTAATTCTGGAAGAGACTTAGACATATGTATCCGTAACCAAAAAAAAAAAAAAAAATGCAATTGAGAAAGACATCTTATGGTGTTGTTCATTGTATAGGTAATTCATAGGAGTATAGGGAAGTTAATTAAAATCATCCATGGTTCTGCAGTTGAATCAGCAGTTAATTTGAGGACAGAGGAGGCAAAGTGGTGCCTGGGTCCTAAGTGACTTCTTCCCTGCAAATGAACCAGGAGGTGTGTATGTGGCAGCTGGACTAAGCCTTGAAATATTATGAGGAAGAGAATGGATCACCACTTTAAGAGAATATTAACAATGATTTGAAATGCTAAGGTGTATTTTAAAAGACATTTTGAAGCAAACCCATTTTCACATTTTCAAAGACTGTCATAATGGTTGTGTTGTACTCAGCCTGTTCCTAGGACAAGACCAGATCCATTGTACTTCCTGTGTGATGGGATGATATGAAGTTCTCAGGAAGAGCTAAGTAAACTCTCAAGGCATTCATTCTCTGACTTGACTTCAAGCAATCAAAAAGATGTTTGGTTACTCTCCTATAAGAAAATTGTTGAGAAAAGAAAAAAGAAATGATAGATTTGGAGAGATGAACTTATTCAGTTAAGAACTATCAGTCTCATCTAAGTGTTATCTGTTCTACATGGAAGAATGAAATGATAAATAAAACAGTATATTTTTTTAAAATGAAGTGATAAGTATAGTATGAAGAATAAGAAAACAAAATAATTAGAGAAGAGAGTTAAATGGAATAGAAAGGTAGGCTGGAAAAGGTTGATTTTTACTTACCAAGGTAAATTTCCTGCTGTATCACAGCTTCAAACATATGAATAAACTTGACAGAGACTTGAGAGCTGGGATTGGGAATCTACTCAGCAGCTACAGCAATTTTCTAGAGAGGAGTAGATGATAGCTTCCATCAGGTTCACACAGCTGAGAGATGAATGTATTGCAGAAATATGTCAGAAGACCAAGCAGATAGATTGCTTGATGGTGTGGGTGTAGAACGTGAGAGGAAGATGTGTGATCTTAGTAACTCTCATACTTTGTTCCTGAGAAATCAAAAGACTGGAATTCTCATCAGGATGGATGGGGAAGATTGGAAATTGGATTCCACTTAAAATTTTCCAGATTGTTATGAAATAAAGCATTCCAAAATTGAGTGGCTATAAGGAAAAAAGATCACATATTCTTTCTTGTTTGACTGAATTGGTTTCAGTTGATGGAACCAAGCTCACTGGAGTGGGCTCTAGGGTTTGGACAATTTTTAGTTGGCAGATGTCCATGTCTTTTATCTTCAGACCAGCAAGAGTGAGGTGGGGATGCTTTCGTGTAATACAGAAACATGATGTGAATTTGGAAGACAAGAAGACTTAATTTTTTGTTTGTTTGTTTTTTATAACCAAGGTTCAGAAACATCACCGCTTTATTTATGACCACCCCATTCACCAGAGAAAGTCACATGGTCAAGGCCAAATTCAGAACTCCTCGTAGCTAAAGTAACTACAAGGAAATCATAACTTAAAGACCAGCTTGGCCAACTTAGCACAAAAATAAAGTGAATGGAGAGATGGCTCAGCAGTTAGGAGCACTTTTGGCTCTTTCAGAAGAATGGCATTTGTTATCTAGCACCCCTCTCAGGTGGATTATCACCATCTAAAACTCCATCTTCAGGAGATCTAATGCCCCTGGGTTCTGCAGATAGCTGCATGCATGTGCAACAACTACACACACACACACACACACACACACACACACACCACACAACATATGAACACACACAACTATATATATTTTAAAGTCTTTGTGTAAAATTATGGTATTTCTACTGTCCCTTTTTTTTTCTATCTGCCCTAGCTCCCAAATACATAACACAGAGATCTACTAGATTTATTAAACAAGCGTTAAGTTCTATAACTGGGCAATTCTAACCCAATTCTTCTAGCCTGGCTCCCTCCCAGCCACATGCCCTTTAACTTTCCATCTCAGGCTTGCCTTGGCTGCTGCAACCCTCTGCCCTCATGGCAAACTCCTCATGGTTCCTTCTCCCTTTTTCCCCTCTTCCTTCTCTCCCTCTTTCCTCCTCTTCTGAGACCTCCTGACTGGGAATGGAAGTCCTGCCTTCTCTCTCCAATCATTGACTCATAAACTTCTTTATTAACCAACCAGAGATAACGGCTAGCAATTTTTACATAACATTTAGACAGGATAGAAATGTTAATGCCCACTTCTAGTCTGCAACCAGATCTTGGGGCACAGAAATGAGCCTCTGAACACACAGTACACAAGACCATCCCCCAACATATTTGTTTATTTTAAAAATGAATTTAATGTGAGTGAGACAGAATTTCAGTTTTAGAGCACATGTTTATCGAGTTACTCAGAGCACCAGATTTAATCATAAGAAGACAAGACCAGATTTAATCTAGAAGACCAAAACTAAGGATTGTTAATTGAAGTTAGCAATGTGGGGAGATCACTGCTGACAATGATGATTGTGTCTCTATTGGAGTGGCAATGCAAAGTTAAGATTGAAGTGAATTTTTAAAAACGCAAAAAGGACCTCCACTTAAGTGGGGAGCAGCCTTACCAGTCCACAGAGGAAGACAATGAAGCCAGTCCTGATGAGACTCTGATAGACTAGGGTCATATGGAAGGGGTGGAGGACCTCCCCAATCATTGGCGTGGAGGAGGCACATAGGAGAAAAAGAGTGAGGGAGGGTGGGATTGGGAGGGAATGGGGGAGGGGGCTACATCTGAGATACAAAGTGAATAAACTGTAATTAATAAAAATAAATTAAGAATTAAAAAGAAATACCTTAATGTACAAAAAAAATAAAAAAAGAAAATTAAATAATTTAATTTAATTTCAGGGATTTTTTTTTTCTACATAGGGCAACAAGAAAAGTTTACAGAATGTAAAAGGGTAAAGAAACTAACAGTTTGGAGGAGGCAGGAAAGGAGGACTGTAATAGATGCAACAACAACAGAAACACTGACGAGCATGAAGTGAGGGAGGATCGTTAGAGCAATGAGCTGAGAACTAATGGAATCTAGTTAGTTAACATGAGGCTTGCTTAGAAGACCACGGAGGATTCACTCACAGTAGTTAATCTTGAATGGTTCAAGCCCTTCCCCTGATGATGTTTGTCATTGTATCATAAGGAGGGTTACTGACGAAATCTAGTGGGTAGAGACCAGAAATCCTGCTAAGCATCACACAGTGAAGAGCACATCTTCCCACATTAGTTACTGCAAAGTGGTCCTTTACTGTGTCCTCTTAATAGACACAGGTGCACATCGTCCTGGAGTATCTATGCTAGATGGGCATAAATAGAAACAGAGATAGCAAGAGAAGTTTTGCTAGGGAGGTAGCCTGGAAAAGAGAAAAAAAGAACTGAAAAAGTCAGTAAGAGAATGGCTGTAAGAAGACAGGTCATTTCAATCTCAGATATGTAGAGAAATTAGAAGAAAGAATACAAGAAACAAAAAAGTGAATCCTTTAGTGAAATACACTTCTAATGAGGTGAAGGGTTTGTGGTTTAGAAGATGCATTCTAGAGTAAGGGAAGTTGATGGCAAAAGCACACCTGGTGCTTCCCATTAAGATTATGAAAAATTTGTATTTATCAGTAATGATGTCTTAGATATGAAAATGGAAGATAATCCATAAATCGGGGAGGACATAGGAGTACATAAGGGAAGTCAAAGAACGAAACAGCCCTACTTTAGATTGTCTTTATTGCAATCACTGAGTGTTGGGGTAAGAGAGAGATGACTCCTTCGGTAATTCAATTACCTTGCAAGCATGAGGAACCAACTTTGATTCTCAGAATTGACATTAAGATGATAGGTAATTGGAATTGTAATCCCAGGGCTAGGTTGCCTAAAATAGATAGATTACTATGGGTAAAATTTAGGCCAATGAGAAACTCAGAATCAAAGAAGGTAGGGATTCCTGAGGATGACCTATGAGGTGGTTTTCAAGCCTATCCTATGGGCATCAGTTCATATTCATGAACCCCATATCTCACACACATTAGCATAAAAGTAAAGAAAGAGAAAGAAAGAAAGAAAGAAAGAAAGAAAGAAAGAAAGAAAGAAAGAAAGAAAGAAAGAAAGAAATCCCTATGCACAATGAAAGTATCCTGTTAGAAGGAAAGTTAGTAAGCAAGTAACTAAAATCTTCTAGGAATGAGGGTATACACTGAAAAAAGACACATGAGTGCAGTCAAAAGTCACCTGATGATAATAACCCTAATCCAGGACGCTTTAGGGAAGATGGAAAGAAAAGCAATGGGAAATGTCTGTAGAGCAATTCCCTACTGGCAGGCTAATTAAATGACATTTGAGGAACAAAACCAACCATGTCTTAAAAAGGTGAAGGGAGAGCCAACAATTTAACAGAATTGCAGAGAAATTCACTTACCTGCCAACTCTACTAAGAAAAGTTCTAAAAATCAGATTTTCACATTAACCTGGCTTGAGTTACACTTCTATCCCTGGCCAGTTTCTATGTCCACGAGAGTAAGGTCTTGAATTTGACAGTGTTCACGTGTTCCACATTTCCCATGCTAGAGTTAAATATGAAAGTTGTTAAAGACAAAGGGAATGGAGTAGAGCTAAATTAAGCCAAAGTAATGGGACCTCAAAAGAATGCCATTTTCTTTTTAATTTATTATTATCAGTTATTATAATTTATTCCACTGATAGGGAGATCCTCCTCCCCATCTCTTTGAACCAAGCCTATCAGGTCTCATCAGGACTGGTTTCAGTGTCTTCCTCTGTGGACTGGACTCCCTGCACCCCCAGGGAGAGGTGATCAGAGAGCCTGTCACTGAGTTCATGTCAGAGAAAGTCCCTGCTCCCTTACTAGGGTCTCCACTTGGAGACTGAGTCTATGGACTACATCTGAGCTGGGTTTTTAGGTCCTCTCCTTGCATTGTCCTTGGTTGGGGTATCATTCTCTTCAGGGTCCCCAGGGCTGAGTTTTTATGGCTCTGTTGGTCTTCTTTTGGAAGTTCTGTCCCCCTTAGGTCTTTCTATCTTCCTCTTCTTTCCTAATATTCCTTGCACTCTGCCAAAGTTTGGCTATGAGTCTCAACCTCTGCTTTGATACCTTGATCAGTAGAGTCTTTCAGAGATTGTCTGTGGTAGGCGCCTATCCTCTTCCCTGTCTTCTGCTTCCAATGCCTAGCATGTCTGTCATTCTGAATGAGGATTGAGCATCTTCCCTAGGGTCTTCCTTGCTGTTCAGCTTATTTAGGAGTATAGATTTTAGTATTTTTAGTCTATATTTTATGTCTGATATCCACTTATGAGTGAGTATATACCAGCTGTGTCTTTCTGCTACTGGGTTACCTCATTCAAGATGATCTTTTCTAGTTTCCACCATTTGCCTACAAATTTCATGATTTCCTTGTTTTTAATAGCTGAGTAGCATTCTATTGTGTAAATGTACCACAATTTCTGTATCCATTCTTAGGTTGGGGGACATATAGGTTGTTTCAAGATTCTAGCTATTATGAATAGAGCTGCTATGAACATGGTTGAGCAAATGTCCTTGTTGAATACTTGAGCATCTTTTGGATATATGCTTAGGAGTGGTATAGCTGGATCTTGAAAGAATTTAAGGGATATATATTGTAGTACTATGATAAATGTAAAAATATATGGAAGCAAACTGTTAATGCATTATTATCTCATTTAAGAGATGAGAGACAGAGAAAGAAAGAAAGTAGTAAACAATTTGCAAAGTACAGTTAAAGCCTTCATTCTTGAATTTATGGATCCTAATACTTTATCGAGTGTTCTCATTCTGTGTACTCCACCTTTAAATTGGAAGAGGTTATTATGTCATACTAACTTCCCTTCTTTCATATGATTCCTGTACAAGAACCAAATATATCAGGACACAGGGTCTTTTCTGAGACTGACACTCAACCAAGGACCATCTATGGATATAACCTAGAACTTCTGCTCAGATGTGGCCCGTGGTAGCTCAGTAACCAAGTAGTTTTCCAAAGTAAGGGGAACACGGACTATTTCTAACAGGATCTCAAGGGCAGGCTGTTTGACCCTCCCCCCCCAGGGGAGGAGCAGTCTGTTAGGCCACAGAGGAGGACTTTGCAGCCAGCCCTGAAGGTACCTGATAAAACAGGGTCAAATGAAAGGGGAGGAGGTCCTCCCCTATCAGTAGACTTGGAAAGTGGCAGGGAGGAGACCAGGGAGGGAGTGCGGGGTTGGGGAGGGAATGAGGGAGCAGGATACAGCTGGGACACAGAGTTAACAAAATGTAACTAAAAAGAAAAATAAAATTTAAAAAAAAAAAGAAGAAAAAAAATAAAATAAAATAGTCAGGTATGTCACAATAATAACCCTAAAAAAAAAAAAAAAGAGGTTATTATGGTGGGCATAGCCTGCATTAGTTCCTGTCCCTATGGAGCTGATAAGTTGAGAAGTATTCAATTTAATGTAGGGAGGTAGCTATGCTATCGAGTATATCTACATCTCTTAAGTGAAGCAGAGTTGAACACTATTTCTCAGTCAACATTTAGAAAAGAAACTGGTTGGCCAGGTTAAATCACAAATACTTTTGGAAAAGAAATGCAAGCCTAATTCCTCTGTATAAAAATTTTACCAAGTTTCATTGAGTTTGCATACTTCTTTTTTGTTTGTTTTGAGATAGAATCACATAGTCTAGACCACTTTGGTCCCCACCCCACAAAAATCTGCTGGGATGAAAGTACAAAGCCCAGTTCAGCATGTTTTCTCAGTTTTAATGATCAATTTTTGAGGAAAAGTTAAGAAAAATTGTTTAGCTTCTCATCCTTCAGAAGGGTGAACAGTGTAGACATCAGAAGTGGGAGAAGACAGGGAACAGGACAGGAACCTACCACATAGGGCCTTTGAAATAATCTGCCCAGCAGGGCATCAAAGCACATGCTAAGACTCACAGTCAAACTTTGGGCAGAGTGCTGGGAATCTTATGGAAGAAGAGGGAGATAGAAAGACCTGGAGGTGACTGTAACTCCACAATGTCCAACAGAACTAAAATATCAGGGCTCAGGGAGGCCTTCAGAGTCCAATACTCCCAACCATAGACCATGCATGTCGAGGAGGATTTAGATCCCCTGCACAGAGGTAGCCCATGGCAGCTCAGCCTCCAAGTGGGTTCCCTAGTAAGGGGAGCAGGGATGTTTTTGACATGGAATCAGTGGCTGGCTGTTTGTATACCTCCCCCTGGGGGCGGGGTGCAACCTTGCTAGACCACAGAGGAAGAGGATTCAGCCAGTCCAGAAGAGACCTGATAGGCTAGGGTCAGATAGTAGGGGAGGAGGACCTCCCACATCAGTGAAGGAGGAGATAGGCATAGGGGAAGAAGAAGGAGAGAGGATGGGATTGGGAGGTGATGAGGGAGGGGGCTACAGCTGGGGTTCAAGGTGAATAAATTGTAATACATGATAAGTCAATAAAAAAAGAAAAATTGTACCAGAGAGTTAAATGAAGTTAATGTATAAAATGAAATTTAAATTCATGGGGGAAAAAATGACAGAATCGAAAAGGAGAAAGTTAACAAAACGTGTTATCTCATTAATCTGAAAGAAGAATATCAGCATTTGTGAATGGCTAGGTCTCTTCATTTGGCTATCACCACATAATTAAATGGTTTTTCACCATAACGCTTAAATTCAGGTAGAATTTCTGTTCTTAATTAGTTGGCTAGTTTGCTATGTAACTCCAACAGCCCTGAACCTTGGTGAATATAATACACAAATTACAAGCTAACGTGTAACATTAGTTATCACTCTTACTATGGACCTATTATGTCATATGCATATATATGTGTACGTGTATATCATTAGCCAGGACAGTTTTGTGCATGTATGTGAAGGATGTGTGTACATGTTGCATGCCTGTGGGCACATGCTTGTATATGGAGGGTTGGTATAGGTGTCTAGTGTTTCCTCCATCGCTGTCTACCTTATCTGTTGAGAGAGAATGTCTCATTAATCCTGGAGCTTGCTGTTTTAATTAGTCTGGTTAGCCAGCTTGTTTCTATAAGTTCATCTTCCTGCCTTCATAGTTCTGTGATAGCAGTCAGACCTCCACATATATCTGGCCTTTACCTGGATTCTCGGAACCGGAAATCTGGTCTTCACATTTGCACAGCAAACATTTTACCCACACAGCTCTTTCTCTAGCCCGACCCAGAATATATATATGTGTGTGTGTGTATACATACATACATACATACATACATATATATGTACATATATATGTATATATATTATATATATTTTTAAGGTGTATGTATTGTATATTAATTTCTAGCCTTGAGAAGCATGTTGGTTCCTGGGAGTTTGTGTTTACCATGACTTTATTGGCAGACTCTTTTGAGGAGTGAGCACACCTGCTCCTAAGAATTGTAATACAACAACGAGGAATCAAAGTTCTCCATCCAAGCCTTTCACTTTTTGTGGTCGGTGCTAGAGCTTCAGTATAGTGATTCCATACACATTTCCCACAGATCTCTCCTTCAGTAATCTGCTGCTGTGAGCAGTGGAAGTGAGAAATGTTTGAACGGACTGAGAAAGCTGTGAATCCTAAGCAGAAACGAAACTGTCTCAGGCCCTACAGACAAGTGTGATGAGAATGGCTATTTACCTTTTTTTAGGAATGGGTTGTTAAATTGGAAGGTGTGTGTCTTTATAATATATTAATGTAAGGCTTTCCTAAGTAAATTAGAATTTCCAGTTGACTGTGAAAGAATAAAACTTCAAAATCATTTGGAGTAGAAAATCTATAATTATCTCAATCCTATAATTCCTATAAAACTTTATTCATATTGGCAGAAACAGAGACTTTAGACTGATGTACAAAAAACAGAGTGATGAATGTGTGTTTGTTCGTGTGTGTGTGTAAATATATATATATATATATATATATATATATATATTACATGCCACACACAATACAGCCCTAGTAAATAAGTAATAACATAACCTATTTTTCTTATTTCACAGGGAAGGTTTTCAAAGATCCCAAATGGGTTCCTGAATCTAAAAATATGACTAAATTCTCTATATTTGATGTTTCATCCTATACAGACACT
This sequence comes from Psammomys obesus, assembly GCF_907164565.1. Taxonomy (NCBI): domain Eukaryota; kingdom Metazoa; phylum Chordata; class Mammalia; order Rodentia; family Muridae; genus Psammomys; species Psammomys obesus. The sequence goes on from NW_026596147.1 coordinate 4,891,166, forward strand.
TATATGTTGAAATTCAACTTATCAGCTCATCACAGTAAAATATAAAAAAATGCAAAAGAAAAAAGTTTAAGAATATATTATAACAGAGTTTATTTTAAAACTACTAAGTGTTTATTTCTGGAATTGCCACTTACTATTTCAGACCAGAGTGAGCCTTGAGTCACTGAAACCTTAAAAGTGAAGTTGCAGATAAGGAGGATGACTGTATAATTCAAATAGACATAGTAATTATTACATGTAATTAATTTAGTCTGATGTGTTTCATGCCTTTCATATTTTTAAATTCCAATGTGTACGTTGCTATATTTTTGCAATACTTTAGCATCATCGTTATCTTATAATTAACATATCATAAAATTAAACTCATGAAGTTTAAAGTATGGTTTAATTAACGTTTGTACAAGTATTATCAATATTTAGAAGAAACTTTAAACTAAGCCCTCAGATTCTGAGTGTCCACGCATAACTTTCTGCCCCATCACTCACAGTCTTTTTCTCTATGCTAACATATTTTCTGTCTTAATAAATTTGCCCATTTGAAACTTTTTTATATTAACGGAGCGGCGCACTCCGCAGACATTTGTGAGTGACTACTTTTATTTAGCGCGGTGTCTTTAGTGTCCATCCACGTTGCAGTATGTAACTGTACTTCCTCTTTTTATCTGTCAAGGGATAATTGAGTATACAGAAGTGCCATGTCTTATTTTTTCACATGTTAGTTAAGAGATGTTTGTGAAAATTCCACTTCATACAGCATTGGAAAATGCTGCTGTGAACACTCATCTAACAAATATTGTATGCACATGCTTTAATATCTCATGGGTCCCATTGGATCCAAGCGCAGTTTGTCTTAGGATTTCTATAGTGGATTGACAGTTAAATTTACATAAACATGACATGCCATGCTAACAGAAATAAGATCATACAATCTTATGATTGATGTTGAAACAAATTTAATCAAGTTCAGTACTGTTTTAATTTAACAATCAATAAAATTCTTAATCAGTTATGAATCAAAGAGAACTTCTTTATCTTATTCTCCCGCATTCCCAATGCGGAAAACTAAAAATTTCCAATCATAGTCCCTTTTATGATGCTAAACAAAATACTTGAGAATGAAAAGTTTTTACATGGCCAAAATCTATTTTTTTATGATGCTGGGATTTGAAAGGTCAAAATCAAGGTATGGGTACTGCTTTCAAAACAGACCCTGAACACTGTGTCAGAACACTCAGTCTCTTTTAGAACTATGATTAATAATGGATATTACTTGCTATTACAAATGAGTTTTAACAGTGACATTTCCATATACTCATGTAACATCCTTTGACCCCATCCTCTTTCCTGACTACCTCTTATCCTCTCTCTTCCCTCTCTCTACTCAGTCCTTTTCTCCCTCCTTTGTACTTTTACTTTTGTTTTGTAATTCTAGCTTCTTAAGACAGAAAGCATGTATGACCTGTCTTCTTATATTTGACTTTTTTCTGTTGCCAATTTCCTTTCAAATGAAATTACTTAATGATTCACAATTTACTAATAATTCATTATGTATGTAGATCATATTTACTCTACTCATTCATCCATTGATGGTCACCCAAGATTATTGCATAGCTTGCCTATATCAAATATCTCAAATCTCTTTAAGAGACCTTTGAAAAAATCTCTTTATGAGAAATTCATTTTCAGGTGTTACTCTTCTAAAGATGAATCTCTAAATTATTACAGAGATTACAAAGTTTCAATACCTGGATTGTGTGGGCCGCTTTAGACCATATGACTTGCCAATTTTATTTTCCCAGTCCGTTTCAAACATCTCAGCTTCTCAGTAACACTACCGTCTCTGATCAGGCCCCATCAATTCCTATATCTACCGCAGGCATGTTTTCATGTTTTCTGAAGTTGTCCAGATTAATTTCTTTCTCCTTTCACTACCCACAAGGACAGCCTTCAAATGTACATTGGGTTTTGTCACTATTCTTTCCAAAAATCTCAAAATATTTTTATTTGTCTTCCTGAATAAAAAAAAAAAAGTGTGAGGGGGTGTGAACGGCCTGTCTCTGTGCCCATTGCATCTGCCCACACCCTGTCATGCTGTTTGACCTGTTTCCATTTGGACCTCTTCAGACATACCAGTTTCTGACCAGGATAAGGGTTTCTCAGATGTTTGCTCCTCCACGTTTGGCTGGTTAATAAAAGAAATTTTCACAGGGCTCTTACCATTCTAAGAGTGTAGACTCTGCTTTCTTGTTTTTTATGATACAATTTTTGGAGGTATTAAGTAGACCAGGTTCATAATCTATAAAATAATTATTATAGTAAGTTTCATAATTTATTTTTCTTTTTTAACTTTTTATTAATTACACTTTATTTATTTTGTATCCCCCCATAAGCCCCTCTCCCCTCCCCTCCCGATCCCACCCTCCCTCCCCTTTCTGCATGCATGCCACTCCCCAAGTCCACTGATAGGGGAGGTTCTCCTCTCCTTTCTGATCTTAGTCTAACAGTTCTCATCAAAAGTAGCTGCATTGTCCTCTACTGTGGCCTGGTAAGGCTGCTCCCCCCTCAGGGAATTTATTTTTCTTGATTTATAAAATTTATATGTGGTGATTAAAGATAGCAAATAAATATATAAAGGTAAAAAAGAAGAAAAAAACCTGTAATGTAATCCCCTAAAAGGAAGATTTCAGTATTACTTACTTTCATAACCTATGACATTACAGTTCTTTTATATACTACAACAATCATGGTAGTAAGCCTATAGCAATATATCATTAAGAACTATCAGAGTATTTTATTTTTGATATAAAATTTATTTTGAATTGTTCTGTTATAAATTATTATAATGTAATAACTTCAGCTGGTATTTTCTAGCTGTGTATATTCTAGTTCAAAACTGTACAATTTTCAAGTAAATTCAATGCAACACCAGGTCTTTAAACTAAGCTTGACACTCCTCAACTCTTTTCTAGAAGAATAAGACACAGCCCATCTCTATGTAGTCGTCCTAAAATTGGATTTTTTAAAAAAAATAAGGATATTTTCTTGCTGTGCAATATAAACCATGTTTCAATTTAAGAAAGAAAAACTCATTTTGTCATTACAGGCATTTTCTGTAAAGTTTTACGGCTGGTCTGTATTTACTTTTCTATGTGGGCTTCCCACTATGTTGCTATTATTTAAAAAAAATAGTTGTAGTTGGTAAGTTTTCAGATCTCTGAAACTGTCACCAGTTGTTAAGCCCACGGGCAGCAGATAATGAAAAGTGTGTGGGGGGGACCATGAACATCACTCCTCTATGAAAAGTACTTGAAATGACCTGAAACACACTGAAATACACTCACACATTCACCATGCAGCTTATGGAAACACCTGACTCCTTAATTTTTAATCTTTTGCTACCCCTTCCAAGGTACCACAAAATATTAGACAAAGTTTAAGTCATAAAATTCATAAGGCATGGTGTCTGTTCCATATTGGGGAAAGGTTGCTGATAAAATCATTAATTAGCAGCTTATCAAGATATCCATGTCATTGTGTATTGTAAAATGCCCATGGGCTGAACGTAAATTATTCATAAGTGAACGCTCAAAAAGCAAAAGCAAGATCAGCAAGTTGAAGGTCACTCTTACCTGATAGACAAAAATGCTAATTGGTGTGTAATTATTAAACATGAATATAAATACAAATAACAGTTTCTGAACAAAGACTAGATACTGTAATGTAAAATGGTAGAACAATTAAAGGTGAATCACATCCTTTTTCTAATTCATCAAAACTTTAATAAAACCAACCTACAGGGAAAAAAATCAAGAGAGGCAAACAGCATTGTACCCAATCTCAAATTTTTAATGTATGTTTTCTAATTGTTTTATATGTTTTCTTTTTATTATAATTGTAGTACTAAAAATTGTCAGGGGTCTGGGAAAACATCTGCCAGTCAAGTATCTGTCATACAAACAAGGGTTCGTTTAATTCTCAGAACCCTCCCTAGCCAGATGTGATACGAAGTTCCTTGTACCCAGTGCAGGAAGTGGGTGGAGACAGGTAGACCTTTCAACTCTGACCATCTATCTTGCGTAATAAGCAAGATCCAGCTCAACTAGAGATTCTGTCTTAAAAATAAGGTGAATGGTATTCCTGAGAAACAATACCCAAGGCTGTCCTCTGGCTTGCACATTATTTCTTCAATATTACCTCATTGTTTTTAATAAAGTTCATAACTTCAGTTTATGGTCAAATGGCTGGGGAGATGTCTAAGTGGATAATTCACTTGTCACATAAACAGGAGGACCCAAGTTTACCTCTCCAAACTCTGAAAACTCAGGTGTGGTAGGGACACTCTCTAATTCTAGTGCTTTGGCAGTGGTTTGGGAACCAGAGATGAGTAATCCCAGGAGGTCACAGGGTGAAAAACTTACCACCCCAGTAGCAAACAAGAAATCCTGCATCAAACAAGTTAGAAAACAATGACAAAAGTTTGAGGTTGCTTTATGACCTGGACAACATACTTTTTTGGCAACCATATAGACCTGTTACTTTTGGTTACTTTCGGTCTTTATATTATAGTTCCATGTTAAAATAGAATACTCTTTGTAAGCACAAACGGACTCTGGGTGGTTTACATTGTTAAGCTTTGTGTGGTGTGTTAGGTCATCTCAAGTTAGAGCTCATTTTGGGGGGTCTGAACTCCTTTTTACTTCTTGGTGCTAGCATTGTTACAATGAAGTCATTCTGTGACATCAGTAGTGACTAAATTGGTGCTGAATTAGTTCAAAAGTTCTGTGTCTTAGCAGTAATGATCACCATAACTGTCGACTCAGACCTGTGCCAGGGAGCCAGCAAAAACATCGACGTAGGACCAAAAGGAATCCAATGGCATGAAAACAGAGAAAACAACTTTTGTTCTTATATTAAGAACAAAACCATCTTAGTTAAGAACAATGAAAACACAAATATTGGGGACCATTTAGAATTTCAACCCAATAAAGCGCAATCTATGAAACTGCATACTCTGACCTTGCTCAGGTCTACCCTGCAGAGGGCTTGGAGGTTACATCACTGGCTACTAGCCAAGATTAAGTTTTCCAGGAAGAAAGGCATTGAGTGTCATTTCACTCTCTGTGGGAAAGAGTCTATAGTACATAAAGTTAACAAAGGTCACCAGAAAGCTTAATGAAAATAGAATTTGGCTCAGTTCAAAAGTTCCTCTGTAGGGCCTCTGAAAGACTCTATTGATCAACGTATCAAAGCAGAGGCTGAGACTCATAGCCAAACTTTGGGCAGAGTACAGGGAATCTTAGGAAAGAAGGGGGAGATAGAAAAACCTGGAGGGGACAGGTGCTCCAAAAGGAGACCAACAGAGCCATAAAAACTGAGCCCCGGGGGCCCTGAAGAGAATGATACCCTAACCAAGGACAATGCATGAAGAGGACCTAAAACCCTGTCTCAGATGTAGCTCATAGGCTCAGTCTCCAACTGGGGTCCCTAGTAAAGGGAACAAAGACTTTGTCTGACATGAACTCAGTAGCAGGCTTTCTGATCACCCCCTCCCTGGGGGCGCAGCCTTGCCAGGCCATAAAGGAAGACATTGCAACCAGTCCTGATGAGACCGGATAGACTAGGGTCAAATAGAAGGGGAGGAAAGCCTCATATATCAGTGGATTAGGGGAGGGGCAGAGGAGGAAGAGGGTGGGGATTGGGAGGACAGGAGAGAGGGGGTCACAGCTGAGATACAAATTGAACAAATTGTAATAAATAACAATAATAAAAAATTTTAAAAGTTTCTCTGTAGCCATGTCCAAGAACTAATAAACAGTATCCTTCTAACTCCATGTTATGTGCCTTCAATCAATGCTACTTCATTTTGATTTCCACATGTCTCCTTGATGTGTTTATTGTGTATATTTCATGTCCTGAATATAATAGAAAATGATGTGTGCATATGTATAGAAATACAAATAACTAAGCTGGAGAACTGACTCAGTAGGTCAGAGCCCTTGCTACTCTTTCAGAGGCCCTAAGTTCAGTTGACAGCACTAAAATTACGCAGTTTGCTACTCCTTGCAACTTCAGCCCCATGGGATCTGGAACCCTTTTCTGTACTCCATATGTACCTGAACTCACGCTTTCACTACCTCCCCACATGAATACACATAATTAATAAAATACATCTATGTTTTCACCTTGTAATGTAAATATATGTTATTTTATAAAGCCTACTTACAGAAGAGAAACTTGAGCTAAGGAGCTGGTTGGTCCACCAAGATCCCCTAGCTAGTCAGGATTTTTTCCCCTCATGTCTGTTATATAGTGTTCTTCAAGGCCAAGTCACCAATGTCAATGCTGCTTAGCTCCTATGGTCAGGATGCAAAATATTTTTATGAATATACTCTATATTAGGGGAGTAAAGAAACCTCATAGGGTCCCAGAGATCTACTTCCCTTGTGAATATGCAAAACTGTGTAATTTTCTCTCTTCTCTCCATTCTAGAAATTATTTCCTTATTATTGTACAGCAGCTTTGGTCAGGTGCCCATAAGAGAAAGACAGAAAGACTCTGTTAAACAATAATTCGAATGTGGTGTAAAGTAAAATCATCAAGGTGTGGGGAAAATGAGATCCACCATAACAATGCCAATATAACCCGTCTGCACACAGTGGACATTTGATATTTGTAGATTTGAGCAAATCATATTTCTAAGAGCATAATTATGCTCTTGGGTGTTTTTCAGACTTCCAATGGGGACTCATGATACTAAAATAATTGGTTATTTCTTTTCATTTGCAATGAGTTGGCCTCATTCGGCCAACAGGAAATGTGTTCAGTCTTGTGATACCTAAGACATATGACCACTTCTGAGAAAAGGATGACTCTGTAGAGAAAATACAGAGGGGGATGAGAGCAAGGACGTTAAGACTTTGCAAAGCAAGCAAGTCAAGAAGCCAAGAAACACAGAGAGAGTGGATGTTGGGCAAAGCCAGGCTTTCTAGAGGAGCACTTGCTCAGAATCCTCAGGAGGGTCAGATAAGGAAACAAATTGATTCTAAGGCCTCCTGAAGCTTCCAAAAGCTCCCTTTTCCAAAAGCACTGACCCTTGTGTTCCTAATTGCTTTAAATAAACCAGCCTTAAGGGGATACCTCAGAGGTAAGTCAATGAAGCTTTGTGGTGGATTATATGTCTTCATGTGGGTACTGCCAAGCTAATTACTGCTACCTGGGGAGACCTGGGCAAAGGCAGGATCCACTGCCCAGGACCCTGCTCCAAGTATCATCATAGGTGTCCTGCTTCTTTTATTACTATCATCAAACACAGCTAATGATAGAATGGTTGGAAGTGAGATTTACTTTTACATCTGAAAAATGTAGCGCTGATTCTTTTTTTAACATGCTATAAAGTCAGTTATTTTTACAGTTTTAGAAATATGTAAATTATTAAAGAAAAGCACTGCTTCGTCTTCTTCTGCTGCTCCTGTTGATTACAAAACAGTTTCACACCCGGCTCAGTAAAGGAACAGCAATTGGTGGGGACTCAAAAAGCGCTCTTCAGCTTTTGTGTTAAAAACAAAATATTTGCTGATTTTTAAAATATTGTTAAACTGATGTTTCAGTCATTGCTATGGCTCATTGTTGAATACTAAAACTGTTTTCATGAAAAGATAAATAGCTGATGATTTTCATAGTGACAGGTCACGGAGTTTCAAATGAGATAATGAGAAAAAAAATCTCTGAAACGTCTAATATATTATGCAAAATTAAGGTATGGTTTCAGTTAATAATTTTAAAAGAAATAAGAGCCAACAATAATTTGCATTTTAATCTTCATGAAACAGATGTACATTTCTTTGACTGAGGTATACACAAAATGGAGAACAGAGAGCAGCCTATCTTTGCCAACCAGATGATGCAAAATTTCTAGTTCAGTTGAATTTTTTTGCAGGTACAAAAATATGTCATGTTCTACTTCCGAGTCTTTTCTACCATTCCTGAAAACTCTAAAACTTAAGCATTTAATATAACGAGTCTTTACTTTTTGGTCCCCTATTTTTTGAGAATGTCAATTCGGGAGCTTGTGAATCTGATAAGACAATGATGCTTCCTCCTTGCCTTTCCCACACACAAAAGACAGAAACTTTTAGTCAACCAAATTAACATAGATGCAACAATAGGCAAAGGTATATGTGGACTTAAACATGGACTTCTTTGTTAGATTACTTTTTCCATCTCTGCTTTATGATGTTCTGTGGTCTGGGATACATTCTCATGTCAAAAATGCCTGGGCAACAGGGAAGGGATTTGTTGGTCTGTGGGTCCAGTTACCTCTCTCAGTCATAGGTTCATAGTGTTATAATTATAAAGTCTGATGGGCCCCAAACCAAGAAATTGCATATATATGCATATATGACGTCGCACGTGTTTATATATAAATAGTGCAATAAGTATGTACTGGAAGTGGAATTTGGGTTTATAATGAATCACATCATGGGCTGGTTAGTTTTGTGTCAACTTAATACAAGATAAGTCATCTGAGAGGAAAAAAAAAAAAAACATCAATTAAGGAAATGCCACCATAATATCAGGCTTTAGGCAAAACCGGGAGGGCATTTTCTTAATTAGTGATTGATGGGGCCTGGCCAAGCCCACTGTGTGTGCCCTCCCTGGGCAGGTGGTCCTAGGTTCTTTTAGGAAACAGGCTGAGCAAATCATATGGGACAAGCCGGCAAGCAGTATCCTTCCACGGCCTCTGCATTAGCTCCTGTCTCCTGGTTCCGGGTGTGCTTGAATTTATGTCTTGACTTCCTTTGGTGATTAATTCTGATGTGAAAGTAGAAGCAAATAAACCTTTACTCTGCAAGTTGCCATGGCCATGGCATTTCTTCACAGCAAATAGTAACCCCAATTAAGACACACCTTTATCAGTTCACACTCTCTGCTTCCTACCAGCAGTTCAAGATGTGACCTCTCAGCTTCCTACTTCAGAAATGATGAAATTTTAGTCTCCTGGAGCTATAAGCCCCTAAAGTCCTTTCCTTCTATATAGCATCTTGGTCTTGCTGTTTATCATAGCAAGAGAAAAGTAATACAGGTACAGTTGGTAATTTTGTTCTGTCCTTGATGATATTTAAAGACAGATTATTCTTTTACAACAGACATACAGGTGGATGTAGGAGAGAAACTGTCTAGAGGAATGAAAAGGGTAACAGAAGGTAGAGAGGATGGAGGGGTGTGTTCAATATATAATATACACTTAGATAAAAATTTCCAATACTCATGGCTTGGCAGTATTAACATAGTAAAAATGGCCATCTTACCAAAAGCAACCTACAGATTCAATGCAATCCCCAGCAAATTACCAACACAATTCTTTACAGACCTTGAAAGAAAAATTCTCATCTTCATATGGAATAACATAAAACCCAGATTCGCTAAAACAATCCTTTACAGTAAAAGATCTTCAAGAGGTATCTCCATTCCTGATCTCAAGCTGTACTACAGAGCAACAGTAATAAAAACTTCATGGGACTGGCATAGAAACAGAATGCTGGATCAATGGAATCAAATAGAAGACCCAGAAATAAACCCACACACTTACGGACACCTGATTTTTGACAAAGATGCCAAAACCATACAATACTTACAAGTGGATATTAGATATATAACATAGGATAATCATACTAAAATCTGTACACCTAAGGAAGCTAATCAAGAAGGAGGACTCTGGGTAAGATGTTCAATCTTCATTCAGAAAGGCAAACAGGATAGACACAGGAAGAGGGAGAAAACAGGAAACAGGACAGGAGCCTACCACAGAGGGCCTATCTGAAAGACTCTACCCAGCAGGGTATCAAAACATATGCTGAGACTCATAGCCAAACTTTAGGCAGAGTGCAGAGTGAAGGGGGAGATAGAAAGACCTGGAGGAAACAGGAGCTCCACAAAGAGAGCAACAGAACCAAAAAATCTGGGCACAGGAGTCTTTTGTGAGACTGATACTCCAAATAAGGACTATGCATGGAGATAACCTAGAACCCCTGCACAGATGTAGCCCATGGCAGCTCAGAGTCCAAGAGGGTTTCCCAGTAGTAGGAACAGGGACTGTCTCTGAAATGGGTTAGCTCTTTGATCACCTCCCCCTGAGGGGGAGCAGCCTTACCAGTCCACAGAGGAAGAAAATGAAGCCAGTCTTGATGAGACCTGCTAGACTAGGGTCAGATGGAAGGGGAGGAGGACCTCCCTATCATTGGAGTTTGGGAAGGGCATAGGAGAAGAGGGAGCGAGGGTGGGATTGGGAGGGATTGGGGTAGGAGGCTACAGCTAGGATACATAATAAATAAACTGTAATTAATAAAATAAAATTAAAATTAAAAAAGAAATTTACTAACTAAAAAAAAATCCATCAGATTTTTTAAAAATATCAAATGTAATAAAAGGTGAGGTATGTAAAAAAAAAAAAAAAAGTCCCTGTGAGTCATGGTTCCATGTACAATGACTACATACAATTTTTATAGTTTCATAGTTTAGTATTTTATTTTTATTTATTGCTTATATTAAGCATATTACTAAATATTGGGCCACTTAGCTCTAAAATGAGTTATGGTCTAGGAAAGCCTTGTATTTTTTAATATTAATAAATGTAATTCACATAAACTGAAACATAATCAGGCATGTTTTAAATTAAAATATTATGAAAAAGATTGAGTTCCTCAGTGGTGCATATTTCAGAAATTCATACTAAATTGTGAAGAAAAAATATGTTTCACACAATCTAATAGAAGCAGCTGGTAGAAAAACTTTGGGCAAAGTGCAGGAAACCTTATGGAAGAAGAGGGAGATAGAAAGACCTGGAGGGGACAGGAACTGCACAAGGAGACCAACAGAGCCAAAAATCCTGGGCCCAGGGGGACCTGCAGAGACCAATACTTCAACTAAGGACCATGCATGGAGAGGATCTTAGACCCCCTGCTCGGTTTCTGAGTGGGTTTCCTAGTAAGGGGGGCAGGGGTTTTCTCTGACATGAACTCAGTGGCTAGCTCTTTGATCAGCTCCCTATGGGGGGTGCAGCCTTGCCAGGACACAGAGGAAGACAATGCAGCCAGCCACGATGAGACTTGATAGGCTAGGGTCAGATAGAAGGAGGGGAGGTCCTCTCTTATCAGTGGAGTACGAAAGGAGCAAAGGGGGAGAAGAGGGAGGGTGGGTGGGACTGGGAAGAGATGGAGAGGGCTATAGTCAGAATACAAAGTGAATAAACTGTAATAAATAATTAATTAATTTAAAAAGGAATTCACTAAAAAATAAAGTTAACTAATTAATTTTTACATAAAGAAGATGGTCCAAACATTCCATCAAATAATAACCAGAAAACCAAATATTATCTTCTTTTCTTGAGTAGGTGCCTGCTATCATCTGAATTACACTGGCCACACTTATAAATTAAAAAAAAAAGAAGCCTATTAATCAGCTATTTTTAGTATGTTAGTGTGTATGGGGTTCAGTTTGAATATTGTAAATCTTGGAGCATAGAGATATGGTCTTAATGTCTCAGCTGTCTTTCTTCCAGGATGTCTGTCCTTCCTTTTCTTATAATGAGACACTCAATCCTGTCTGTAAAAGGCTAATTTCTAAAGATGATACAGGATCATAAGGCTGTTTATGTTTAGTCTTCAGCATCTACCAAGTGCAATTTGTCACAGAACGTAAAGTCCTTGTGGTCTTCTGTTTTTTGCTTAAACAAAAATGGTCAAACTCACTCTCCAGCTGATCTCTGGTATTGCATAGTCGAATAAAATGCTGGAAAAAAAAAAGGAGCTAGTAGAAAATTCTTCTCTCTGATTCGAGGAAGTAAAAAAAAATGGCTGTAACAAAAACTGTCAAAAACAGTGATTGTGCCAAAGGCATAAGTAGGATGCTCTGTTTCACAAAGCATCTACCATTTTTTTTGCAAAACTCAAAATATTGTGATATTTGAAAAAAATTGCAACATTGAAAGGAAAAGTAGCCAGGGGATTTTATTATTAATAGGGATGTGGACATGATCCTGAAATCTCACAACTAACCAGGGCAAAACTAGTTCATGGCTCAGGACATTCTGTGTTAACAAGATTCAGCCAGAACCCTGAGATGTACCTCAGGACAAATAGTAGTGGTGTCCTCTGTGACTTATCCTCACAGGGCCAATTTGTGAAAAGTCTTTGAAGTCACAAGAGCTGTGTCTCTATTCTAGCCCCACTTCGCAGTCATTATGCCCCTCTAAACATCAATTAACATGTCCAAGCCTTCACTTTATCTGTAATGGGAGAATCAATTATAATATCTTCCTCACCCATAAGTGTGTGTGTGTGTGTGTGTGTGTGTGTGTGTGTGTGTGTGTGATAACAGCGCCTACCCCACAGACATGTTTTCAGCTTAAAGAGAACAGCTGTAAAGCATTTAGACCAGTATGCAACGATCAGCATCTTGATAGTTAGACTTCAAATTCTGACTTTGCAAATGAGAAAGCCAAGGACCAGAACAAGCCTGCAGAAGGGCTGCAAAGCAGGCAACGGGAAAGTAACAGGGTGAGGGTAATATCCAGACACACCAGATTAAAAAGCACTTACTTTTTTCACATTGCATTATTACAGCACTACTCATGGGTCAAAATGAAAGGTAGAAAGAAAGAGAGAGAGAGAGAGAGAGAGAGAAAGAACTCACTAGCCCATTGTCTACCTAGGTAAATGAGGAAACGAAGGAGGGAGAAGCTGATTAGCTGTAGAACGGTTGAGTCTAAGGCTCTTGTGTACGGTTATTTGAGCTCATGGTTTGATTTGGGGTACGATTGTGAAAGTGAGGAAGTTAAGAAACCATAATCGAAGTGGCTACATCTTAAAAGCTAGTCAAAATCTCACTTTGTCTTTGAGTCTGCGATATAGGATTACACATAAATCTCTCCATGCTCTATATCTTAACATTCTTGTTAACTGAAGACAGATCAAATTATCCTTTAGTTCTTTTCTCGTTTAAATCTTCGACTCAGTTATACACAGTTGGTATTATTTTTCTGTTTCATCTAAACTTCTCTCTCATTTTAAATAATCCTTGATAGCTTATTAAAGAACACATTTTATAGTCTCTAGGAAGAAAATAATTTAGAAAAAACATTCAAATATTAAAAAAAAACCAACACAACAACCAACAAAAAGAGTAAAACAAGTCATCACTGACTCTACTTTGCAGACGGACATATTCCAGAAGGAGCGCAAGTCAAGTACACAAAATATTCAACATGAAACATTTGTATACCTTCTGAAAATAACATGACATTAAAATTTTCTGCCTGAGTTTGTAATTAGGAGAGTTTTCCAGATACATTGCTCAAATAAATTATAGGATTAGAATGTGCAGAAACAGAGGAGGGTAGAGATATTGTGATCAAGTTCAGAGAATATGCGATATGCACACCGAAGCAGACTAGTTAGAATTTAAAGGATTAAAAACGTACAGAAGACAGGATCCAGTTTCTCAGTAGGGGATTTGGTTAAGCACTGAGCAGCACTGTGGAGTCAATGGGTTAGTTAATGAAAGTTTTATACAGAACAAAACAATTCAGAGCTCCAAATTTGTAAGAATATGTGCTATATGGTTTGTCAGGAAAAAAGGAAAGCCAATACCAGACAATTAGAAATTGTTATTTTTATATAAGACACTGCATAGACAATTCAGCACCATTGCTTAACTCACATATAAAGTGCCAATTAAAAGGACCTATAATAGCTTAATGGTAATAAAATATCAAAAATATGGATCTAGTGGTCTAAAATAAAATCCAGTATACTTAAGTTGACAGAGATTATAGCATTCCTGATAAAATATAATAGAATTACAAAAATAAGTTAAAGAAAATGAATGTGTCTCCCATGGTATCAGAAGTATAATACACAAAACTGTCTATGTTATTTGCAGAACATCCTTGTTTAATATTTTATTTTAGCTTATTTCCATATATGCAATCAAGACTCTAATATATTTTACATATAAACTTGTGTCATAAATATGATAGTCTGGCCAAGCAAAACTGCAGTTGCACAGGCTTTTAAGATTTACACTAAATCAAAGAAAAAGTTTCCTCCTTAATTTGTTGCAAAATTAATTGGCGATTCTTTCTGCAAAATTTCTCCCTTGCTTCAGCTGAGGGTGTGCATGAAGGAACTAAATTACAATACTAGATAAAGTAAGTCACTTATGCATTAATTAGCACAAGTCCTCATTAAAGTACCCTGTAAATAAAGACTCTATGAAGTAAAATTCTTCCTTGCTTTTCTCTCCTTAAGTGTCTTTTCTGGTATTAGAACAAAAAATGCTTTTCTCAGTAGCCTGGGAGTCAGTTAACACTTCCGCTTACAAAATTATCAGGTCCTGTGTCCTTAATTGCTATTCAGCGTTCCCTTTACCCTAAGGCTTCTGGGTAGATTTCATGACTTTTGTTAAATGAACAACTTTCGAAGAATGAAGGAGAGTTTTGTTCCTCAGCATGTCCCCTGGAACCAAAGAGACCTTGCTTCTAGAATTCTTCATCCACTCCGTTTTTCATATCTACTCTTCCATCTTGAAAGGGGAAAGGCAGGCAACTGTCTGGTTTTGAACAACTTGCTACTTCTGTTTCTATATGACCATTAGCACCTTGTCAGAGGCGCAGGAAGACCTTGAAAGCAGAAGGACTTAATTCTCTCCACCTGGTTCAGTCAATGCTTCTCACTGACTTGTTATCCAAAAATTTAAGTAAAGCAAAAAGTTATTAGAATTAATAGTTGCATATCTTAATATTTTATCATGCATCGTCCATTTAATTGTTAATTTGTGTTGATGTTAAGATCCAGTACTTAATGTGCACTCACAGACTAGGCATTCATTTTTTTTTTTTCACAAATCACATGAGAGTTCATCTTCTGTATCTTAAAATTCTTATTTTTCTAGACTAAATTACAACTTAATCACTTACATTTGAGGGTAAAACACATTAATTCCCCCTGACATCAGTCTGTTTGTTTGTCTTACATATAATCAGTTGCATTTAATATCTTATATTAGTATGTTTTTTTCAAGGAGGTTCTGATGGAGAAACAATTCCTTTTCATAGTCCTATCTCATCACGTCACCAAGCTCTTAATTAAAATATAGGAGTACTTATCCTGAGTCCTCCTTCTTGTTTATCTTCTTTAGGTGGTCAGATTTTAGTATGTTTTTCTTATCTTATAGGCTTAGTATCCACTAATAAGTGAGTATATACCATGTGTGTCTTTCTGCTTCTGGGATACCTCACTCAGGATGATCTTATCTAAGTACCACCATTTGCCTGCAAATTTCATGATTTCCGTGTTTTTAATTGCGAGTAGTATTCCATTGTGTAAAAGTACCACAATTTCTGTATCCATTCCTCTGTTGATGGACATCTGCGTTGCAGCCTTGCTAGGCCACAGAGGAGGACATTGCAGCCAATCCTGAAGAGACCTGATAAGCTAGGGTCAAATGGAAGGGGAGGAGGACCTCCCCTATCAGTGGACTTAAAGAGGGGCAGGGAGGAGATGAGTGAGGGTGGGATTGGGGGGAATGAAGGAGGGGGCTACAGCTGGAGAAAAAAGTTAATAAACTGTAACTAATATAAAAAATAAAAAAAATTAATTAAAAAAGAAAAATACAGGAATACTATTAAGCAAAACTATAATATATTGGCTTGAATAAAAAAAGTAAGTGAAACCTGACAAGCATAGAACTCAGAAATGCAGTTTTGAAACTACACAGTGTGAATGCCAGACCTTTAGAACTAGCATTTACAAGACTGAAATAACTCATAAGATACAATAGTATTTCATTTCAGTGATTTAAAAATGTTGTTTACTTATAGAAAGTACTTTATTTTGTCATAAAGTTACAGATGAGATAAAGGCAAATGTATCCATATATATGCTCATAGATTAAGTTTACACATATATTTTACTCACACATTTATGCATATATACACAGATATTCACCTCTGTGTGAGAATCCTAGACATCTATTTTCATGTTTTTATTCAACCCACATCATTGTATTCTATCCTTCCCATATTTTTATGACCTGCCAAATCAACTTCATTTAAGTCTGTTATAAGTAAGGGACAAAGAACAGTCACAAATGGACAATATCAAGTACTTCTGCTTAAAAGCTTGACTAGGGGAAATTACATCAACTTCTAAAGGTCTTGAGAGGTTGGCAAGTTCAGGTTGATTAAATTACACAGCTGAAAGAAACATTTTCAAATCACAATCACTGTGTGGGTCTCCATGAGAACTGCAGACACTAAAAATAAATAACTAAAGTCTTGAGTTTGTAAGGGACACAATGTCACATGTCTGCTGAATTAATTGACAAGGAAATGTTTTACCTACTGTTGCTGTTTAACTGTTTAGAAGAAATAATCTGGCATATATTCAACAAACAACATATTTTTATATGGAATATTCATTTGACAGAGGAGAAACATCAAGTATAATTTTAAGATCAGCATTAATAGAAAACATTTTCACTCACAGAGCAGTCAAACTGAATCCACACCTATAATGTTCACATAAGGGTTTACATTTGTGTGATTTATTATGCAAACATTTTCAGAGTGCACAGTGTGTCTAAAATCACATGGTATTTGAAGATGATGCCATGTACTATATCTCTAGCTGATAATTTTTATGAAATGGGGTTTTTGAACAACATGCTATTTAGGTATTTAGCAATATTGACCAGGTCAGATTCTAAGTATAGATTCGGTACCCTGACTCCACACACTTCTTATAAATCATTTTTCCAGACAAGTACCTAAACAAATAAATCCTTTGAATAAATCTCGAGCAGATTTAAATAAAGACAAGATTGCACATAGCAGAGAATTATACAGCTGAAGTTCTGCTCTAGTTGTCTCTGGAAAGTATTAATGCTTATTTAATCCAGTATAAAGAAAACTGTCTAACTCCAGTTTCGTTAGTGGCAACAAGGAATAGTATTATGACAAGGAGTTAAGCATATTTCAGTTAGCCTGTCCCAACTTTGAAAGCTTTGTGAGCCACTCTAGAAAGAGTCTTCAAAATGAACTCTCAAGTTTAGTTACTTTTTCAAGATACAGAAATTCTGTTCCTGAAGTGCATTAGTCCTATGCCTTCATGTGGGGCTGTTAGAAAAGTCTTACAGAGCACAGTGAGTCAGCTGGGTTCCTTTGCCTTAGGTTTTTATCTGGGACGACATCTTTATTAGGCATTCTGAACTAGTTACTGCCAAGGCTTCCATTTCTCACATTCACATCTAGATTCTTTCTTAGCCAATGCACGGAAAAGAAAGGGTTTCAAAGTATTTTAATCTCAATTAATCTTTTGTTATTCTCAGTTGCAGAGTTTATTTCGAGGATGGAAAATTTAATGTTCCTCTCTCTGAAACTGTCATCTGCCAGCATTTTGGAAAGGCAAATAGCCTTAATTTAGGCGCTTTGATTTCTCCCAGACAGATACCCCCTGGAAACTAATCATCCTGCAGACCTCTCTCCTTTTCTTCAATCTACTCTGCCTTTCTCCTCCTTGTCCTTACTTTTTGAAATTCCAAGCAATTGGGAGAACTATGGTTGCACTTCTCAATGTCCAGTAAGTCACAATTATGTTTGGTCTTTTGTTGGCTATGCTGTTTCTAAATATAAATGCAAATTAGCCTTCTAATTCTCCCATTAAGCAAGAGGATGTGGTTTTACTTAGGAATGTGGAGGGCAAAGTGTGAAGGATGGAGGGAGTACTACTCAAACTTACCTTGGAATTCATTCAAGCTTACTGTTCTATTCGCCAGCTCCTTAAAGATACATCTGAAGAGTTACCTTTAAAATATTTTATTTGATGCTGTCCTTCAAATTAGACTCCACTCTCACTTCACCCTTGTCAAATAAGTGCTCAAATTTTCTAGTATTCCTACATATAAATGTTGTATTTCCCTGTACAGAAGGTTAAATCAAGACAAAAGCTTTGCTTTCACAGCTAGAAATTTACATTTGGAATTTGAGAATTAGATCACCAATTCACCTTTGCCATCATCCAGTTCAGTGGCTTCATTGTAGTGGTGAGTAAACAGAATCATTTCACAGCTGCCCATTAATGTCTAACACAATGTACACGGTGAATGTGCATTTATGCTTGCTGGATGAATGCAGTTCATCTGCTCATTTAGCTGCTCTCATTATCTTTCTGGGGCTGGAAGCATTTATTAAGAACCCACCTCTGTGTGAAACAGTGCTAGATGCTAAGCTAATGGAATGGAAGTGAAGCATGTCAGGCAGATAACTCTGAAATATGCAACTCTATTAAAGGTAAGAGATGGCAAATGTAGGCGGTGAGGGGGATAGGAGCAGGTTCTACAGCCCGGAAACAATAAGATGGTCACATAGCAAGAAATTTCTAGGAACTGGCAGTTCCAATTTCATGGAATCCGCTAATCCTTTACACGAGTAAAGACCACTTTTGTTAAAATTGTTCCATTCTAGAAGTTCAGGGAAGTATCTAGGAAGTCTGAGGGCCCATTAATTAGGTTATGTGCCATGTCAGTACTGCTTAAGTGCAGAAGCAATTCCCTTGGAAAAATGTCTTGTAAATTAGGTTTACATTTCTAATTTGTTCTATTCTTTTTAAAAATAGATTTTTTTTCATTTAATAATTATCATTATTATTTATTACAATTTATTCACTTTGCATCCAGCTGTAGCACCCTCCCTCATCTCCTGCCGGCCCCACCCACCCTCTCTCTTCCCCCGCCATGTCCCTCCCCTCGTCCACTGATAGGAGAGGTCTTCCTCCCCTACTACCTGACCCTAGCCTATCAGGTCTTATCAGGACTGTCTGGATCCTCTTTCTCAGTGGCCTAGTAACTCCAGCTCTCCAGGGGGAGTTAAACAAAGATCAGGCAACCAAGTTTATGCCAGTGACTGCCCCTGTTCCCCTTACTAGGTAACCCCCCAAGGAGACTGAGCAGGGGATCTAGGTCCTCTCCATGCATAGTCCTTGGTTGATTTATCAGTCTCTGCAGGACCCCCTGGGCCCAGACTTTTTTTTTGCTCCATTAGTCATCTGGAGCTCCTGTACCCTGGACATCTTCCTAGCTCCCTTTTCTTCCATAAGTTTTCCTGCACTCAGCACAAAGTTTGGCTGTGAGTCTCAGCATCTGCTCCGATGCCCTGCTGGGAAGATTGTCTTCTCCTACTTCTGATGTCTACCCTGTTTGTCCTTCTGCATGAGGATTAAGCATCTTCCCTAAGGTGCTCTTTTTTTTAAGCTTCTGTAGGACTATAGATTTTATTATGTTCATCCTAAATTTTATGTCTAATATCCGCATATAAGTGAGTATATGCCATGTGTGTCTTTCTGCCCTTGGGGTATTATATGAGGTAATTTTTTTCTAATTTTCAAATGTTTAGCATGTATTCATGGCTGCTAAAGAAAAACATATATCATCTATCTGAATATATATGTCTACGACTTGGAGATGTATGATTTAAGTAGTTAATACAATCTTTTTTTGTGAAATGGAATTGTCAGCCTTGGTGATCATAAAATTAAAATATCAATCAACTGAAAAACTTTGAAGATGACATGTCCTCTAGTATCTAACATTCATCCAAAATATAATTTGTTATGTGAGAATAAACAGACATACTCATTTCAGAAAAAAATCACTAGTCTCTTTCCCAAAAGAAAAAAAAAATTCTTCAAATGGCACTCAGGAGATGAGTTTGGTTATCCATGATATGTTTTCTTCGGGAAGAAAAAAAGTTTAAAGCTTTAAAAGTAAAGTCAAACAGAACTCGAAGCAGGAGCATGCTGCACACAGAAGACAATGAGCAGATGCCTTGTAAGTGGAGAATGAGTGACAGTAAAAATGATTACCTCTCAGTGAGACAGACAGAACAGTTGTGATGGGAAGCAAATACACTGCCTCCGTAAATATGTAAGTGTGAAGATTTAAATATAGTGTACATTAATAAAAATTCAAACACTATATAAAAAAGAAATTAGAAACTACATTTCCTATATCATCTCTGTGGTCCCTAGAAATGACCTCAGCTATTAATGATTACTTCCTTTCAGAAATTCTCTGGATTGCCTCTATCTCTCATTCCATAATATGTGTGTTCACCCTTCCATACATTCATCTCTCTATCCATCCATCTTTTAATCACTCCATACATTCATCTTTCTATATATCTATCTTTTAATATATGGTTACAGGTAGAATTCCATTTACTTTAGTATAGTGCAGACTTTTTACAGATGGGAAATTATTATATAGTCATGCCTGAAATTATTCATTATGTTTTAAAAGTTAACAATATGTTTTGTTATCCTTACAAACCTAGAAATAAATACATTTTACCTCATTTTCTAGTTTCAAAATATACTATTATTTTAGTATACTTTTTAACTAATAACTTCTTTACTGACAGACATTTAGATCACTTAAAGGGTTGGTGCAATTAACTTCCGTGAACATATATCTAGCTCTGTGGTAAATTAGGAGAAGATTAGAGAGACAGTTTAAGAAAATCGTACAGATAGAAGAAGATCTAGTATAGGAACTAAGTAAATATGATTTTAACCAAACTTGAAAAATCGAATGCAATCAGAATCATAATCACAGAAACATATGCATATGAAATTCCTCATAAGTGAGTTATTTTTAGTAAAGACCAAGAAAACACTGAAACATTCATTCAATATTGATTGCATAAGTCAAGCCATTGCTCTGTACATTATGAGATATTGGGTTTAAGTGAGAGAAAAGGGATTATACAGCATTAGTAAGAGAGTTTTTGTCTGAGTAAGGTTCTTATTTATTTGTTTTGACATGAGTCAACAATGAGTCTGCCCAGAAACTGAGTTCTTTGCTAGATTATTCCCCACTTAACTGCTGATTAGAACTTCCAGAACAATGAAGTGGTTTGCACCTCAATCCCTGTAATTCCTGTCGGTATTCAGATGAGGAAATTCCATTTGGAGAAATCTGTTTTCTCATGAGGATAGTATGTAGACAATGCTTATATTATTGCTGTAGTATAAAAACTATTCACAGTAAACACATTTAATTCTATTTTCATCTTGGGGATGCCAGTGAATACCTATAGTGCCAGTATTCAAGGGGTAAAAGCAGCATAATCGCTGCAATTTATAGACTGGCCTGATTTATACAGTGAGTTCCATGCTAGCTGATGTTTTATGGTGAGACACTATATCAACCAAGAAAAAAGTAGCCTTAAAAATAGTGAATTTCACCTATTCAGTTATATGGAAAATTATAAAAGACAAAAATGAAAAAGGAGATAAAATCAGTTTTATTTTCCAGATTTTTAAAAATTATACCTTTTGAAAATTGAAAAGAACTTCTTTTTTTTTCTTCTTCTTCTTTTTTTATTAATTACACTTTATTCATTTTGTATCCCCCCATAAGCCCCTCCCTCCTCCCCTGCCGATCCCACCCTCCCTCCCCTTTCTGCATGCATGCCACTCCCCAAGTCCACTGATAGGGGAGGTTCTCCTCTTCTTTCTGATCTTAGTCTATCAGTTCTCATCAAAAGTGGCTGCATTGTCCTCTACTGTGGCCTGGTAAGGCTGCTCCCCCCTCAGGGGAGGTGATCAACGAGCAGGCCAATCAGATTATGTCAGAGGCAGTCCCTCTTCCCATTACTATGTAACCCACTTGGACACTGAACTGCCATGGGCTACACCTGTGCAGGGGTTCCAGGTCATCTCCACGAATAGTCCTTGGTTGGAGTATGAGTCTCTGGGAAGTTCCCTGTGTTCAAATTATCTTGTTCTGTTGCTCTGCTTGTGGAGTTCCCGTTCCCTCCAGCTCTTACTATTTCCCACTTCTTACATAAAATTCCATTCACTCTGCCCATCAGTTGTCCATCAGGCTCAGCATCTGCTTTGACAGTCTATACTGCAGAAGCTTTCAGAGGCCCTCTGTGGCAGGTTTCAAGGTTGTTTCCTGTTTTCTTCTGGCTTTCAGAGGCCCTCTGTAGCGGGTTCCGAGGTTGTTTCCTATTTTCATTTTCTTCTGATGTCCATCCTCTTTGCCTTTCAGGATGGGGATTGAACATTTTAATTACTATGTAACCCACTTGGACACTAAACTGCCATGGCCTACATCTGTGCAGGAGTTCTAGGTTATCTCCATGCCTGGTACTTGGTTGGAGTATGAGTCTTTGGGAAGACCCTTGTATTTAAATTTTCTGGTTCTGTTGCTCTCCTTGTGGAGTTCCTGTCCTCTCCATATTTTGCTATTTCTCACTTCATACATAAGATTCCATGCATTCTGCCCAACAGTTGGCCATAAGTCTCAGCATCTGCTTTGATAGTCTGCAGGGCAGAGCCTTTCAGAGGCCCTCTGTGGCAGGTTCCTAGCTTGTTTCCTGTTTTCTTCTTCTTCTGATGTCCATCCTCTTTGCCTTTTGGGATTGAGCATTTTAGTCAGGATCCTCTCTCTTGATTAGTTTCTTTAGATGTACAGATTTTAGTAGGTTTATCCTATATTACATGTCTATGTGAGTGAGTATATTCTGTGTGTGTCTTTGTGCTTCTGGAACAGCTCACTCAGGATGATCCTTTCCAGGTCCCATCATTTACCTGCAAATTTCATGATTTCCTTATTTTTCATCTTGGCCATTCTGATGGGTGTAAGATGAAATCTCAGGGTCGTTTTGATTTGCATCTCTCTGATGGCTAGGGATGTTGAACATCTCTGTGTGTGTTAATGGTGTTCTGTTTAGAAAGTCTTTTTCCTTTCCCACTGAGTTAAAGACTATTCTCCACTTTGTCTTCTGCCAGGTTTAGTTTACTTGGTTTTATGATGAGATCCTTGGTCCATTTGGAGTTGAGTTTTGTGCACAATGATAAGAATGGGCCTATTTGAATTTTTCTATGTGTAGTAGTTACACAGTTTCATACAGAACCCTGTATTGAAGATGCTATTTGTGTTCCAGTGTGTGTAGTTTGGGTTCTTTTTAAAAGAAAATAAGGTTTCCATTGGGTGTGTGTAGATTTATGTCTGGCTCTTCAGTTCAGGATCTATCTGTTCTTATAGTTATACCTTATCATTGTTATTTCTATGGATCACTAGTCATAGTTGAGGTCTGGGGTGGTAAAATGACCAGAAGTTCTTTTATTATTCAGAAGTGTTGTAACTATACTGATTTGTGTGTGTGCGTGTGTGTGTGTGTGTTTTGTATGAAAATTGATTGTTCAAGTTAGATGAAGAATTGTTTTGTAATTTTGAGGTGGATTGCATTGAATATATGGATTGCTTTTGTTATGATGAACATTTTTACATTAATCCTTCTGGTTCATGAGAAAGGAGGATCTTTCCATCTTTTGATTCTTCTTTAATTTCTTTCTTCAATGCCTTAATAATTTTATCTTACAAGTTTTTTATGCTTGTTTAGAGTTATCACAAAATATTTCATATTATTTGAGGCTACTGTGAAAGGTCGTTCTTTTTTTTTCTCAGTCTCTTTGTCATTTGGATACAGAAGGCTACTGATTTTTGTGAGTTAATCTTGTATCCAACTATCTTGCTGAAAATATTTGTCAGCTGTAGGAGTTCCCAGAGGAATTTTTAGAGTCACTTATGTATACTGTCATACCATCTTCAAAGAAAGATACTTCAACTTCTTTCTAATTTATATACACCATGGTCTCTTTCAGTTTTCTTATTGCAACTAGATAAGACCTTCAGTACTGTACTGAATCGGCATAGAGAGAGTGGAACACCTTGCCTTGTCCCTAATTTTAGCAGAATTGTTCTGATTTCCTCTCCATTTAAGTTGATGTTGGCAATGGGCTTGCTGTAAACTCTGCTTATTGTACGCTGGTACATCTCTTTTATCCCTAATCTCTTCAGTACTTTCATCAGGAATGGGTACTGGATTTTGTCAATAAGCCTTTTCTGCATCTAATGAGCATGTGGTTTTTGTGTTTCATTTTGTATTTGGTAGATTAAATTTATTGATTTTTATATATTGAACCATCCATAAAACTCTGGGATGAAGCCTACTTGCTCATTGTAAAGGATCTTATTGATGAGCTCTTGAATTTAGTTTGCAAATATTTTGTTGAGTATTTTTCTACATACATTTATTAGAAAAATTGGTCTGTAATTTTCTTTTATTCTTGGGTCTCTATGTGGTTTGGGTCTGAGGGTAACTGTGGTCTCATAGAACTGGGAAATGCTCTGTTTTTCTTTTGTGGAATAATCTGAGTAGTACTGGCGTTAACTCTTTTGCAAATGTCTGCAAGAATTCTATGCTAAAACTGCCTGGCTTTAGGCTTTGTTTGATTGTTAGTTTGTTTGGAGACTTTTAATGACTGCTTCCATTTCATTAGAGGTTATAGATCTAGTTAAATTGTTTACTGGTCTGGATTTAACTTTAATTAGTGGTACCTACTGAAAAGATTAGCTATTTCTTTTGGACAAGTACAGCTTTTTAAAGTATGCAATTATGATTATCTAGATTTCCTGAGTGTGTTTTCATATCCACCTTTTAATCTGTAATTTTCTTAATTTGAATAAGAGTTTGTCAATCCTATAGCTTTTCTCAAAGAAACAGCTCTTTGTTTCATTAATTCTTTATATTGGATTTTATTAATTTCAGGACTGAGTTTGATTATTTGTTACCTTCTGCTTCTTTTGGGAATTATTTCATCTCTTTGTTCAAGAGTTTTCTGATATACTCTTAAAGTTACAAGTATGGAGACACTACAGTTTTTATGTATTCAATTATTGCTCTGAATTTGCTTCCTAGTGAATTTGCATTCCCTGTGACTAATAAGTTTGGGTATGTTGTATATTTTCATTCAGTTATAGAAGTCATTACAAGAACATTTGCTCAACCATGTTAGTAGCAGCTTTATTCGTAACAGCCAGAACCTGGAAACAATGCAGATGTCCCTCAACGGAGGAATGAATACAGAAATTGTGGTACTTTTACACAATGGAATACTACTCAGCAATTAAAAACAAGAAAATCATAAAATTTGCAGGCAAATGGTGGGATATAGAAAAAAATCATCCTGAGTGAGGTATCCCAGAAGCAGAAAGACACTCACAGTATATACTCACTTATAAATAGATACTAGACCTATAAGATAGGATAAACATACTAAAATCTGTACATCTAAAGAAGATAAACAAGAAGGAAAACCTGAGGTAAGATGATCAATCCTCACTTAGAAAGACAAATGGGATAGATATTGGAAGTAGGAGAAAACAAGGAACAGGATAGAAGCTTACCATAGAGGGCCTCTGAAAGACTCTACATGCATCTATCAAAGCAGATGCTGAGACTCATAACCAAACTTTGGGCCGACTGCAGGGAATCTTATAAAAGAAGGGGGAATTAGTCTGACCTGGAGAGGACAGGAGATCCACAAGGTCCAAATCTATCTGGGCACAGGGTTTTTTTTCTGAGACTGATTCTCCAACCAAGGACCATGCATGGATATAACCTAGAACCACTGCTCAGACATAGCCCGTGGCAGCTCACTATCCAAGTGGGTACCCTAGTAAGGGGAACAGGGACTGTTTCTGACATGAACTCAGTGGCTAGCTCTTTGATCTGCCCTCCCTCCTCCTCCAAGGGAGGAGTAGCCTTGCTAGGCCACACAGGAGGACATTGCAACCAGTCCTGATGAGACCTGATAAGCTATGGTCAGATGGAAGGGGAGGTGGACCTCCCCTGTAGGTGGACTTGGAGAGGGGCATGGGAAGAGATGAGGGAGGGAGTTTGGGATTGGGAGGGAATTTAGGAGGGGGCTACAACTGGGATACAAAGTAAATAAACTGTAACTAATATAAAAAATAAAAATTTAATTAAAAAAGAAAGTCATTAGTGTCTTATCTTTTGACTTTTTTTTCAACAGTGAGTTGTTCGGTTTCCATGAGACTGTAAGCTTTATGTTGTTGTTGATATCCAGCCTTAATCTGTGGTGTTTTGATAAGATCGAGAGAGTTATTTTTGTTTTCTTGTATCTGTGGATACTTGATTTTTATTCCTGTATGTGATCAATTTTGGAGAAAGTTGTATGAGATGCTGAGATGAGGATATGTTCTTCTGTGATTCGATGAAGTGTTCTGTAAACACTTTGTTAGGTCCATTTGGTTTATAACTTTAGTTAGCTCTAGCATTTCTCTCTTTTTGTGTAGATTATCTGTCTTCCGGCAAGAGTAGGGTATTGAGGCTTTAGTATCAGTATCAGTGTGCAAGAAACAATATGTGATTTAAGCTACAAAAGTGTTTCTTTTATGAACTTGTGTACACTTGTGTTTTCTGCATAGATGCTAAGAATTGCAATGTTCTCTTGGTAGTTCTTTTTTTTTTTATGAGTATGTACTTTCCATTCCTATCTCTTCTGATTAGTTTTGGTTTGAAGTCTATTTTGTTCGGCATTAAAATGGCTACACTAACTTCCTGCTTAAGTAACTTGCTACTTAACTGCATTGGAATATCTTTTCACATTATTTTATCCAGGATATCCATTTAATATCCTTGATATTAAGGTGTGTTTCTGAGATGCAGCAAAAAGTTGGATTCTATATTTTAATCCATTCTGTTAGTCTTTGTCTTTCTTTATTTCTTTCTTTATTTCTTTATTTATTACAATTCATTCACTTTGTATCCCCTCTGCAACACCCTCCCTCATCTTTGTCTCCTCCCAATCCCATCCACCCTTTCTCCTCCCCCATGCCCTTTCTGTAGTCCCCTGACAGGGGAAGACCTCCTCCCCTTCTTTCTGACCCCAGCATATCAGGTTTCATCAAGACTGATTGCATCATCTTCCTCTGTGGCCTGGCAAGGCTGTACCCCCCCAGGAGGAGGTGATCAAAGAGCCAGCCACTGAGTTCATGTCAGAGATAGCCCCTATACGTTTTACTAGGGAACCCACTTGGAAACTGAGCAGCCTATGAGCTTCTTTTGAACAGGGGTGCTAGGTATTTTCCATGCATGGTCCTTGGTTGGAATATAGTTCTCTGCCAGGCCCCCCTGGGCCAAGGTATTTTGGCTCTGTTGTTCTCTTTGTGGGGTCCCCTCTAGGTCTTTCTAACCCCCTCTTCTTTCATAGGGTTTTCTCCACTGTGTCCAAAGATCCAGTTATACCAGTCCTAGGCATATACCCAAAAGATGCCCCACCATTCAATAAGGACATTTGCTTAACTATGTTCATTGCAGGTTTATTTGTAATAGCCAGAATCTGAAAACAACCTAGATGTCTCTCATCAGAGGAATGGATGCAGAAAGTGTGGTACATTTACAAAATGGAATACAGCTCAGCAATTAAAAACAAGGAAATCATGAAATTTTCAGGCAAATGGTGGGAGCTAGAAAAGATTATCCTCAATGAGGTAACCCAGAAGCAGAAAGACACATATGGTATATACTCACTTATAAGTGGATATTAGACTTATAATATAGGATAAACATACTAAAATCTCTAGTCCTATAGAAGCTAAACAGCAAGGAGGACCCTAGGGAAAATGCTTAATCCTCATTCAGAAGGGCAAACAGGATAGACATCAGAAGTAGGAGAAGACAAGGGACAGGAAGGAGCCTTTTCAGGAGACCTCTGAAAGAGTCTACCCACCAGGATATCAAAGGAGATACTGAGACTCATAGCCAAACTTTGGACAGTCTTTGTCTTTTTATTGGGGAACTGAGACCATTGATGCCGAGAAATGGCAATGAACAGTGTTTGCTAATTTTGGTTATTTGGAGGTTATGGTGTGTGTGTGGGGTGTGTGTGTGTGTTTTCCTTTTTGATTTGCTAGACTGGGATTATTTAGTTCGTGTGTTTTGTTGGGTGTGTTTAACCTCTTTAGGTTGGAATTTTTCTTCTAGTGACTTCTGTAGGAATTGATGTATAGATAGATATTGCTTAAATTTAATTTAATCATGAAATGTCATTTTTTTTCATTCATTATGATTAGTAGTTTTCCTGGGTATACTAGTCTGTACCTTTTCGTACAAACTGTAGAACATTTTTCCATGCCCTTCTGGCTTTTAGAGTCTCCGCTGAAAATTCAGGTGCTAATCTAGTAATACTTTTATACCTTGTTTGGTCTTTCCCTCCTGCAGCATTTAATATTCTTTGTTACGTATATTTTTGTTTTGATTATTATGTACCAAAGGTAATGTCTAGTCTATTTTGTGTTTTGCATTCTTTTTGTGTCTTCATAGGCACCTCTCTCTTTAGAGATATTGTCTTCTATGATTTTGTTGGGAATATCTTCTGTGATTTTTAACCTGGCTTTCTTCTTCTTCCTCCTTCCTTCCTTCTTACTAGTCTTAGATTTGGTGTTTTCATAGTGCCCCAGATTTCATGGATATATACCAGGATATAATATTTTTAAATTTAACATTTTCTTTGGCCAAGGTATCCATTTCTATTATGTCTTTAATATCTGAGATTCTCTGTTTCATTTCTTGTATTCTGTTGGTGAGGATTGCCTCTGTGGTTCCTGTTCAAGTCCCAAATTTTTTCATTTCAAGATTTCCTTCAATTTGGGCTTTCTTTATTAATTGCATTGCTAATTTCATGTCTTGAATGTTTTTTACTCAACTTCTTTCTTTGTGTTTTTATAGATTCCTTTAATAAACTTATTTATTTCCTCCTTAAGAGCATCTATCATGTTCATAAAGGTTTTCTTAAGCTCTTTGTCTTTTTCTTTTATCTATGTTGCTATCAAGTCTCAGGGCCTGCTGTGGGATCTAGTGGAGACATATTGTCCTGGCTGTTATTGATTGTGTTTCAATACTGGTATCTAGGCATATGGATTTGTAATTACAATTCTAGGTCCTTATATATTGTCTTGTCTTTGTTAGGTATATTCTCTTCGATTTTGTTGCCCTCTTTGATTCTTAGCAAACTGTGTTGGCTTTGTGTTGCTTGGTAATGAGTTCTTCTGGGTTCCTGGTAAAATGTATTTAGATGTATTAGTGCTCAGTGCTTAACACTGAGGATGGGCTAGGAAAAAGGCTTAGGGGATTTCCAGCTGTGAGGAAAGCAAGGTGTTCTATCAGGATCTTCTCAGTTCCCCAGAAATGGGGGCAAAGAGTTAGGAGAGTCCATAACAGGTAGCCTGCTAGAAAGCTAGTGATGAGACTTGGAGACTGGATAAGGAGGAGAGGAGCGTGAGTGAAGATCTAAAGCTACCCTACCTGCTACACTGTCCTACCTGCTTCTCGGGCAGGTATGGCTGGTGTGTTTCCAGGGAATCCCTGCTGAAGTTGGGGCTGGAAGAGCAGAATGAGTGGAGAGGAAGGTTGGAGGAAATCTTCATTATTTACTGGAAATGGGGGCGGAGAGGAAAGGGTCACAGCATGTGGTTTGGAATAGATCTAATGGTGAGACTGAAGGACTAGATTTAGAGGAGAGGTGAGATGAAGATCCACAGTAAGGCTATCTGCTTCCCTGGCAGGAACTTGTGAGTTCCCATAGAAAGCCTGCTGGAGTCGGGGTATCAGATAATGGGTTGAGTATGGGGAAGGAAGTGTGTAGGTAAAATCTGTGTAAGGTCACTGGAGGTGAGGAGAAACAGGGGAGGCCACAGCAGGTGGTCTGCTACGGAGCTGGCAGTGACATTGGGACATCCATTTGAAGGAGGGTATGGAGAGATAAAACCTGCAGATAGGGTACTTACCTCTCTGGACAGAGTGACTAGTTTTCAGATCTCAAAACAATTATTAAAATGTATTACTCCGTTGAATGCAGTACCCTTCCACTGAGCACATGGAACTGAATTGAGTATATCTTTGTGATTATGAAGTTTGAAACTCGTTTCCTCACCTTGCTCTGATACAGGTAGTTGTGAACTAAAAAAAGAACTGGGAAGATATGAAAATGGTCTTTCAGGAACAGGTAGATATGTTTATCCTTAAGTGTGATGGCATATTGACTCAATACAATCTTTCAGTTCTAAAGGTTTCTAAGTTTAGATTGCTTCAGACAAAAATGACATATATAATATAAAACTACAAATCCTTCATATTTTGCCATATCATCTGCTAAAGCTACAACTAAAAAATATCTTTTATACTATGCCTAAATATTCATTAAGATCTGGAATTTTGCAGTTATTGAAGAAGCATTTTAATATAATTTTTATTT
Source organism: Psammomys obesus (assembly GCF_907164565.1). Lineage (NCBI taxonomy): Eukaryota > Metazoa > Chordata > Mammalia > Rodentia > Muridae > Psammomys > Psammomys obesus. The sequence continues at coordinate 4,921,351 of NW_026596147.1, forward strand.
ATTATAATTTATTCACTTTATATGGCAGCTGTAACCACCACCGTCATCCCCTCCCAATTCCGCTCTCCCTCATTTTAACCCATTCCCCTTTCCCAGTCCACTGATAGGGAAGGAAACCTCCCTTTCCATCTGACCCTAGCCTATCAGGTCTCATTAGGACTGTCTTTCATAGTCTTTCTCTGTGGCCTGGTAAGGCTGCCCACCCCCTCGTCAGTGGGAGGTGACCAAAGAGCCAACCACTGAGTTCTTGTCAGAGACAGCCCCTATTCCCTTAACTAGGGAGCCCATTTGAAGACTGAGCTGCCATTGGCTACATCTGTGCAGGGGTTCTGGAAGGGTTAGACTATCTTTGTAACCTGTATGTCTTCTAAAGCCTATAGTTTTCAGTTTTAGGTCCAGGTTAAGCTAAAGCCTCTTAGTACGAAGAAATGTGACCCTATCTGTGAGGACAGATATAAAAAGAGTGAGCAAGCAATGACCTTCACTCAGCAAAAAGAAGGACCAGACCCTTGTCTTAGAGATAGTGTTTCTTAGCAACCAACCCAGACGGCCTCAATCCTTCTTCTGAGTAGCTCCTGACCTCCAGCCAAAAGTCCGCAGCCCCAATCTTAAAGGATGAGCTAACCACCCCACCTTTAATTGCAGCTGCATCTACACTTGGCAGGACTGGCCAAGCTTGAGCACCTAAGACTAACCAATTATCTTACTTGATAGCTTCCTCGTCCAATCCTAAATTGCCAAAACTTCAACTTCAAATTTCCCACAATTTTTCTTTTAAAAACCTAAGGTCTTTGTCTCCCAGTGCCACTCTTTGCTGACCGGCAGGGGTGACTCCATTGCGCAATGATTAAATTAAACCTCTTGCTTTTGCAACGAGTTGTGGTCTATGGGAGTTTCTGGGAAGGATGTGATCTTGAACTCCTGAGCTGTGAGACCCCAGGTCTTACAGTTCTAGGTTATCTCCATAAATGGTCCTTGATTGGAGTATCAGTCTCAGAAAAGACTCCTGGACCCAGAATTTTTGGTTCTGTTGTCTCCTTGTGGAGCTCCAGACCCTTCTACCTCTTTCTATATCCCCCTTCTTTCATAAGATTCCCTGAACTCTGCCCAAAGTTTGGCTATGAGTTTTAGCATCTGCTTTAATACCCTGCTATGTAGAGTGTTTCAGAGGTCCTCTGAGGGTAGGCTCCTGTCTTGTTCCTTGTTTTCATCTTCTTCCAATGTTTATCCCATTTGCCTTTCTGAATGAGGATTGAGCATCTTACCCAGGGTCCTCCTTCTTGCTTAGCTTCTTAAGGCATACAAAATGTTTATTAGCTAAATAAGACTAAGAATTTGAAGTGACTGCATTATGAAAGAAACCTAATTTCAAAATTTAATTAACTGCAAAATGTCCTGTTTTAAAGCTTTTATGTTTTACATATTGAATTCGCGTGTATTTTTCAATTAACACTCTTGTTTTGAGAAAAAAATTGATGTATCTATTACCTTACTTTACTTTTATTAGTAATGGTTACCTCTGACACGTTTGTTTGTAATCAGATTTTAAAAACTAAAGTTAAAGCTTTAAATCTAGGAGAAGCTGTCAAGAGAGAAGTGTCAGATAATTTAAGTAAAACATAGTCTCCTTTGCATTTTTCAATATTTCTAAAAGATCATCCTGAGTGGAGTTATCCCAGAAGCAGAAAGACACACATGGAATATCCAGACCTATAAGATAGGATAAACATACTAAAATCTATACACCTAAAGAAGCTAAGCAAGGAGAACCCGGGTTAAGGGGGTAAGAGGATCAGTCCTCACTTAGAAAGACAAAGGAGAAGGTCATTGGAAGAAGGAAAAAACAAGAAACAGGACAGGAGCCTACCACTGAGGGCCTCTAAAAGACTCTACCTAGCAGTGTATCATGGTAGATGGTGATACTCATAACCAAACTTTGAGCAGAGTGCAGGGGATCATATGAAAGAAGGGGGAGATGGTAAGACCTGGAGAGTACAGGAGCTCCACAAAGAAAGCAACATAACCAAAATATCTAGGTGCAGTTCAGGGATATTTTCTGACACTGATACTCCAACCAATCCATTCATGGATATAAACTAGAACCCCTGCTCAGATGTAACCCATGGCAGCTCAGTCTCCAAGTGGGTTCCCTAGTAAGAGGAAGAGTGACAGTCTCTGACATGACCTCAGTGGCTGGCTCTTTGACCCCCACCCCCATCCCACCTCCGAGGGAGGAGCAGCCTTGCCAGGACACAGAGGAGGACATTACAGCCAGTACTGATAAGACCTGATTAAGCTATGGTCAGATGGAAGGGGAGGTGGACCTCCCCTATAGGTAGACTTGGAGAGGGACATAGGAGGAGATGAGGGAGGGAGGATGGGATTGGGAAGGATTGAGGGAGGGGCTACGCTGAAATGCAAAGCAAACAAAATGTAATTAATATAAAAAATAATTTAAAAAACATGCAAGCCAAAAAAAAATCCTATGGTCTTAGAATATCCTGGTAACATATTGAAATGATTTATGCTGTTTCTACCTACATCAAGAAATTAAAATATTGAAGCTTAAAAATATACCTAACATATCTTCAAGATTTCCCAATTGAGTTAGGAAGGAAATTGTCAATCAACAACATTTATTGAGCCTTTAGGGTGTTGGAAATACATTATATGGGAGAGTGTTGAAAAACACTTGGACATGTAAGCAGTCTAGAATAGCTGATTTTTTTTTCCACAAAGGGCAGGGTCTATTAGGTGCCAGGGCAGGATGAGGGGTGAGAAATTTAAAAACATCCATAGCTAATGCAAAAGTGCAAACAGATGATACCTAACTTCATTATCAGAGTGTTGATAAGTAAAAAGTAAAAATACTTTGTTCCCTACATCTAGAAATCTTAGTCACAGAAGAAAGAAGAGAAATGAGCTATGGGAATTCGTGTGTTTTGAGGAAAGGGGTTCTACCTACATATACACTTTTCTATTTACTAAGTGGCTATTAAGTTTCTTTGATTCAAAATCAGAATTTAAATAGTGATATTTTTCTCCCAACCTTATAACTTAAGAGGGTTATCTTAATATGATAAATAATGTTGCTGAGACCATGTAAGTTGATTTCTCATGTTGTGGTGACTCCAAACAAAATTATTGTGTTGCTGCTTCATAACTGTAATTCAACTGCTTTGAATCATGATGTAAATATCTGAATGCAGGATATCTGAAATGTGACCCTTGTGAAAAGGTCATTAAAGCCTTCAAAGGGGTCACTACCCACAGATTGAGAACCACTGCTCTAAAGTCAGAGAGACAGGCATTATCTGGGACAAGCGTGTTATTTAAGCTAGCAAAAATTGGTGAACCCTGAGTTCATCATGAGACTCTGCCTCAGAAAACACACTGGATCATGCTTAACGAAGACATGAGCCATCAGCTTTGAGCATCCATAGAGATGTGCTTTCACATGTACACAGCCTTGCTCCCTCATCCCCCCAACAAACACACATTCTAGTCTTCAGTAGCGCGGGCAGAGAAATACTAGAAAAGTGTGCCATAGCACTATTCTAACATGTGGCTGTCTGTTGAACACTGCTTGACTGAAAGCAACATATTTACTGTGTTTTGTTGCATTACTCAACCTAAAATTCCTCTATCTATAGTTCTATCCTGCTTATTTGATTCTAGACATTTTAAAGTAAATAGATAAAATCTAAAATGCAATACAACTTGATTTGAAGTCACGTCTACAAAAAAAAATGTATGCACAGTACCCAATCACACTGGAAGCATAGGAAATAACATAATTTTGTATCAGAACTCTGTATCATTGTAAAGATTCACCACCTTTTTTACTTCTTATTTTACTTCTTAAATCACCTCAGTACAGTATGAAAGAGTAAGGTCATACACATGATCTTCCATCTAGCTACTCCTAAGTTTGGCTTCACATTATCAGACAACTATTATCATTAGAAAATGTTTAAATCAACAACAAATGGAGCTGATGAAGATAGTATTAACAGCTAAAATAATCTGTATCTTTAAGATTAATGCAGGCTAGGTAGCATTACCATGTTTCTCTTTTTTAAATATGGTACCAACATAGCTATGATGTTTACACAATAAACCATGAACACTGCTTTGTTCTTTGGAAGCACAAAGAACTGATCATGGGAAAGCTTATTGCTAATCTCTGGAAATACACAAACACAAAAGAGTACAGAGAATTTCAACTTCTTTCCTGCTTGGTTCAGGTTTTTCTTCATTTACTTAAGGCATAATCTACACATACTTAGAACTTTTGAAGAATCATTGTCAAGATTTTGATTCTATCTTTATTACATTCTTGAATTTTGATATCTGTGAAAAATAAATTCAAAAATAATTTAAATATAAATTTCTTTGGCACCTTATGTGGCAAATTCTAGTTATAGGTTCATGATAAAATTCTAATTTATATTTCTTTTTGTTTACATACATATTTACATAAAGGGGATATCTCTTTCTTCAAAGACATTAGAAAGACCTAAAATAAAAATTACAATGAAAATATGACAAGGAATGAGAGGTCACTTAATGTGAATCAACAGGTCTTTCCTTCTTTCTTTCTTCTTTTCTTCCTTCTTTTTTTCTTTTAAACATGATGAATGAAGCCATTTTGATCTATTATTTTTCTGTCAAAGGAGAAGAAACATTGACTGAAATTCATAATCCTCTTCTAGAAAACTTCGAGAATTACAATAAGGAAAGCGTTCATGGTATGGTAGGTCCAGGAATGAATGAATCCTGCAGAACATTTCACTATAGCCAAACCAGTAAAATCCTTTCATTCTCAATTTTTCTTTTACATTTTAAAGTTGGTCTTTCAGCACAGTTTTAATTCATGCCATAACACTTAAAAATAAGTCTAATGTCTGCAAAGTAGAAAATTTGGGCTATACTGTCAAAGTACCAGAGCTTCCATTTGAGTCCAGGGACAGCTTAGATTCCAAAGATAGCCAAAGTTCCTGATTATGCAGTAAAATTTGTCATAGAATTTATGAGTCTTATTTAAAATATGCACACATGTTATACTTGACAAAGAAAAATCACTGAATATATTACATGGCATATTAAACTTTTTAGCTCCCACAGGATACATATTTAAATTATGAGGTGACACTTAGGGAAGTAGTTGTTTTTGTACTTCATACCTGAAATAAGAATTTGAGTTTGATATGAACATGTTCTTTTCTTGTTATTCTATCATAAGGATTTTACCACCTCCTTCTTAAAATTAAATAAGCAATTTGTGATAGTTTCTACGCACCTTTCCCAACTTTCAAGATTACTGTAAACTTTTTTAAAAAGTGTATGTTTGGGCTGGAGACATGGCTGTTTGTCTAAAGGTCCTGAGTTCAATTCCCAGCAACCACATGGTGGCTCATCAAAAGTGTAATTTCCACAATGTTTATGGAGAACTCTCTACTCGTCCAAAGGGAAGCTCAAACTTTTCTCTGAAAGACTGAGCTTGTGCTGACTGGGGCTGGAAGAAGTGCTGTCCAGCAGTTACTGATGTCAAGTCTTCCAATGTGAGGCTCTCCTTCCTCTGCCTTACAGCATTTCGTCCCTATGAAGATTCCAAACTATAATACGTGCACATGTTGAAAAGAAAGAAAGAAAAAGAAGTTCAAGAGAGACACAATTTAGTTCAGTCCTGGAGAATATGATCTTGCTTAAAAGGTAAATCACAAAAGTCACAGACAAGCCAAATGACACGTGATATATAAGATGAGCTACAAAAACCAGAAAAGACACTAAAATATTGAAAAATCTAATAAACTATAGGCTCCTTTGAATAAAAATAAGTATGTGTTTTTCACTAATAATATAATTATTATTATAATATAATAATTATTATAATATAATTATAATAATTATATTATTAGTGTATAATCTATGATACTGTATAATAATAATACAATTATTATTATAATTATATTATTAGTGTATAATCTCTGATGTTAATAGTAGGAAGCTAGATGTGAAATATGTATAAGATGTACTTTTTTTTATGAAAATCTGAAAGTGTTGTAAAATGTTATGTCAATACTCAGAACAGTCTCCAGGTTCAGTGCATCCATCAGTACTCACTGGAATGTGCAAAGTGGAGATCAAGGCAGATATGACCCAGGACATGACAGTCCAGTACAGAGAGCTACAAAACCCACAACTACCAATTCAATTACATTAAGTAAAATCATAAATTATAATTGAAAAAATTTAAAGATTTTATGATAAAAACAGAATAAATGCATCATGACCACTAAGCCACATACACAGAGTAGGCAAACTTTAGAATGAAGAAAATAGTAAGCACATCCAGGAAACAAAAACCAGGGTAATTAATCAAAACAGGTTTTTTTTTTTTAAAAAAAAAAAAAAAAAGCACAAAAATCAAGAAAATTAAAGGACCCAATAAACCTTATTCAATAATAACTGAATTAGGAAACAGGATCTGTGTTTTTGCTGTCTCCAAGCAACACATCTCACTATCAAAAACACATATCACCTTAGGGTAGAAAAATGGAACAGTTATATTTTAAACAGATAAAAATAGTCTCTCACTGTAAAACAGGCCAAGACCAGATGGAGTCACTTCAAAATTTTACAAAAACTTCAAAGAAGGATTAACACCAATATTACTCAAACTATTTCACAATACATAAAAAGAAGAAACACATCCAAACAAGTTTGAAGGAGTCATATATTAACACAAAAACCTGATAAAGATATAATTAAAAAAAGAATTCATAGACCCATCTCAGAGTTGAACATACATACAAAATTCTCAATAAAATACTTTCAAAAAACTTCAAGACCACATTAAAAAGATCGTTCATCATGACTAAGTTAGCTTTAGTTCTAGTGATGCCTAATGGTTCAACATAAGTATATAAACAATATAACTCCTCACATAAAGGGACTCAAAGCAGAAATCATATCATGTCAGATGCAGGAAAGGTCTTCGACAATATCCAACATCTTTTTAATATAAAATTTATGGAGAAGCTAAGAACCAAGGACACATACTTCAGCAAATTAAAGGACATATACAACAAACGAACAGCTAACATTAAGCGAAGTGAGGGGGGAAAAATGTGCTCATTAAAATCAGGCACAAGACAAGGGTATCCATACTCTCCACTTCTTTTTTTTTAATTCTTTATTAATTACACTTTATTCTCACCACTTCTTTTAATGCAGTGCTTGAAGTCCTCATTAGAGTGATTGCAAAAAGAACGAGATAATATGATACTAATAGGAAAGAAGTCAAAGTATTCATATTTGTAGATTGATACTATTCCTTATGTGAGAAATAATTAATACTTCATAAAAATAAAGCTTTGAGGGCTGAGGGACACTTTCAGCAAAGGGGAAGAATACAAAAATAATTTTTTAAAATTTTAAAAAATCAGTATCTTGGGCTGGAGAGATGGCTCAGAGGTTAAGAGCATTGGCTGCTCTTCCAGAGGTCCTGAGTTCAATTATCAGCAAGCGCGTGTTGGCTCACAACCATATATGATGAGATCTTGTGCCCTCTTCTGGTCTGGTGGTGTGCATGCAGACAGAACATTGTATACATAAGAAATGAATAAATAAATAAGTCTTTAAAAAAAAATCAGTATCTTAGATACCAATGACAGACACACTGAAAAAGCAATCAGGCAAACAATTCCATTCACAACAGCTAAACTCTCTCTCCCTCTCTCTCTCTCTCTCTCTCTCTCTCTCTCTCTCTCTCACATACACACACAATCTGGGAGGAGAAAACCTAAAGAAAAGAAGAGAGATCTACAATGAAAACTTTAATATAATGAAAAAGAAATCGAGGAGTCACTGGAATATGAAAAGACCTCCAGTGTTTGTAAATAGATAGGATTGAAATGATAAAAAGTCTGTTCTGAGAAAAGCAATCTATAGAATCAATGTAATCTCAGTCTAAACTTAAGGGCATTTCTTCACAAATAAAGAAAAAAAAATCACTCAGAATTTACATTGAAGCCCAAAGATTTTCAAAGCAATCCTGAACAAAAGGAATAGTACAGACGTTACCACTACACCTGATTCCAAGTTACCCTCCAAAGTCATAGTAATAAAACCAGCATGGTACTGAAACAAAAAGCAGACATGCCGATCAACAGAATATTGCCGAGAACCCAGAGATACATCTGTGCAATTACAGCCACCTCATTTTTGAAGAAGTGCCAAAAAGGTAAAAATAACATACACTTAGGAGATGACAGCATCTTCAACACATGGTGTTAGAGACACTGGATGTCTACCAGCATAGGAATGAAGTTAGACATGCGTCTCTCATCCTGCACTGTAAGTGGTACTCACTTACATGTTGGTGGGAACAAACAGCTGTCTGATTGGATGTGAAGCTCATTCAACAGGCAGGATATGATGCCTGCCAATGGAAAGCTAGCTAACTTCTGGGGGCTGGTGATGTCACTGATCTTGGCAAAGACTCTACTACTGCCATTCTGCTAGCCCTGCCTAATTCCTTAGTGCGTCCTAAATCTTCTGTTTATGTCCTCATGTAAGTGTGGATACTAACCCTTATCAAAGAAGCATTGCTTTACAGCAAATGGAGACCAGTGCGGAAAACCACAGTTGGATACAATGCAGAGATCAACGGATCACGGTGATCCCAGTCCCGGGTAAAGGCACTTACATCACAGGTCAGAAAAGAGGGAGTGGGAAGATTTTAGGGGCCAGAATGCCAAGAAAGCTGCTGTCAGATAATCTCTCCTAGAACAGGCTGCATAAACCAGAACAAAACAACGGCAATATCAATGGAACTGTCAATGTGAAGAGGGAAAATTATGCAGAGGCCAATGCCTACAAGGGACTTCTGGCAACCAATGGCTGCTGGGAGAAGAAGAATTTATGTCTCCCAGGGATGAGCTTCCTCACTGGTTTACCACAGGTGCATTTTGTTCTCTGTATTTTCTTGGATGTGATTTCATGCCTCCTGTGTTAAATTTACATTCAATTTATAAGGCATGTTTATTCTTGTTGGATGCCAGAACATAGCTATAGAACCCCACTGAATCTGGATATGGCTTTCTGCCCTTCCTTCATGCTTTCCAGTATACTCTGTAGTATGTCCAGGCAATTGTGTTTAAATTGGTCTGTCCTGAGAAAGTTCTGAGAAAGGGCTGCTCTGTTCATTTCTAGTATGTGCTTGCTGGTGTTCATTTACATGTTTTTGATTATGTTTTTCTGAACTCAGGCAACCTTCCTCGGGTCATCGCTTTCTTTGTTACATTTGTGTATAAATGTGTAGTGAAACTGAAGTTGTCTACAGCATTAGACTCTAATCTGCCCCATTCTTTCAGGATCTTAGATCCAGGTCCAGGAGACAGTATCTGCATAAGTCTACCAAAACTTGATAAAAGGGTCATGATTGGGGTTTGAAGGAAGGTATATGGGAGGCTCTAGAGTTAAAAAAAAAAAAAAAAGGACAAGTAGAAAGTTATGTAATTCTCTTTCAGTTAAAAACATAATTCAAAAAACCTCCAAACACAGCAAGGATTTCAAAACAAATTCTGAGACTTTAAAACTACTAGAAAAGAAGGATAGACATTATATATATATATATATATATATATATATATTTATTTATTTATATATTTATATAAGAAGTTTCTATCTAGGACTGTGTGGTTTGAATGAGAAATGTTTCCCTTGGGCTCAGATATTTGGATGCGGTCCTTGTTGAACGGAGCTGTTTGCGCAGGTTGTAGAACTTTACAGGTGGAGCCTTATAGAGAGAATATATTACTGGGATGAGCTTTGAGCATCATAGCTTCACTCTTGCTCCACTCTGCTGTGTCAGTTTCATGTTTGTGGTTGAAGAGCTGATCGTTTGGCTTCTGATCATGGCCCTGTGCCCGTTTGTTGCTACGTCTCCAACACTGTGCCCACCTGCTGCCTTTCCTCCTTACCATATTTGGGCTCTGCCATTGGTACAGTAAGTGAAAATAAACCCGTTCTCCCATACATATACATACCCAGTATATCCCAATAAGGATATATTGACCACATATCCTTAGCCATAAGGAAAGTGCATATCAAAACTACTTTAAGGTTGCATATGAGCACAGTCAGAATGGTCATCATCAAGAACACAAACAACAGCAAATGCTGAAATGTGTGGAAAGGAGGACCTTTATCCAGTTTGGGAGCAGTTAAAAACTATCACAACCGTGCTAGAAAGTTTTGTTTTTTTACTTTTCTTTACTTTTGTTTGTTTGTTTGTTATTATTAGTTACATTTTATTAACTCTGTATCCCAGCTGTATCCCACTCCCTTATTCCCTCCCAATCCCACCCTCCCTCCCTCAGCTTCTCCCTGCCCCTTTCCAAGTCCAAGGATTGGGGAGGACCTCCTCCCCTTTTGTCTGGTCCTGTTTTATCAGGTATCTTCAGGGCTGGCTGCAAAGTCCTTTTCTGTGGCCTAGCAGAACTGCTCCTCCCTTGGGGGATGGGGAGTCAAAGAGCCTGCCATTGAGTTCCTGTCAGAGATAGTCCCTGTTCCCCTTACTATGGGAGACCAATTGGTTATTGAGCTACCATGAGCTTCGTCCGAGTCAAGGTTCTAGGTTATATCCATACATGGTCCTTGGTTGGGGAAACAGTTTCAGAAAAAAACCCTGTGCCCAGATATATTTGGTCCTTGTGGGGCTCCTATCCTTTCCCTGTCATACTAACTCCCTTTCTGCCGAAGGTTTTGTTATGAGTCTTAGTATCTGTTTTGAAACGCTGCTTGGTAGGGTGCCTTCAGATGCCTTCTGCGGTAGACTCCTGTCATAGGTCCAATGCACATCTCATTTGTCTTTCTAAGTGAGGATTGATCATCTTACCTCATGTCTGCTTTCTTGTTTATCTCCTTTAGGTGTATAGACTTCATTATGTTTATTATCAGATCGTAGAAAGTTGTTTTGAAGCTTCTCAAAAATCTAGAAAAAGAGCTAACATATAATCTAGAATGCACCATTCATTCCCTGACATACCCCAAAAGACTTTACATCCTACTATAAAGGGACATGTCTAACTGTGTCGATTACTGCTCTACTTCAAACTGATTGCAAATGGGCTCAACTTAGACAGTCTCCAACTGATGAATAGATAAGAGAAATGAGTACCCATACACAATGAAATTTTATTCATCTGTAAAAACTAAAAATTAAAAATTAAATAAAAATGATGGGAGCAGCCTTACCAGGCCACAGTAGAGGACAATGCAGCCACTTTTGATGAGAACTGATAGACTAAGATCAGAAAGGAGAGGAGAACCTCCCCTATCAGTGGACTTGGGGAGTGGCTTGCATGCAGAAAGGGGAGGGAGGGTGAGATCGGGAGGAGAGGAGGGAGGGGCTTATGGGGGGATACAAAATGAATAAAGTGTAATTAATAAAAAATTTAAAAAATGATGGGGTTTGCAGATAAATGGATGAAACTAGACAAAGTTATACTGAGTGAGGCAACCTAGATGCCGAGAAAAAAAGTGACTATCCTCTCCCATATATGGATCCTAGTTTACCATTGGAGCAGATATGTTAAGTCAGAGAAGGTAGTAGGATACAATACAAGAAAATGGGGAAGAAAACAAATGAGGATTCAAAGGTTTTCTCAGAGAGAGAGATGGTGTGGAGGAAACTATGGGTGAGAGAGGGTAAGGTCAATCAAAATTAACTGCAGATGAAAAAGCATACGGAAACTTCTTACATTCCAATTAAAAATAGAGGTGATTGGATAGTAAAACACACGTGATACAAAAGAAGAGGAAAGGATGATGACAGTTAAAGATTTAAGGAGGGATTGGGTGAGGGCACGAGGAAAAGGAGGGAGAATGGATTTAAGTTAATCAAAACTAAGGATATATGAAAAAAGCTGTGGAAACTAGCTTGTGTGTGACTTATAATTTAAATACAAGGAGTTGAAACAGAGGTACCTGACTAGGTAGATAATGGTGCTCCTAGAAGGCATGTTACAAAACAAATATCACAGCGATAGGCTTAGGATATGTTCTTATGAGTCACTGGTCAGGGAGACCCCAGAGCTTACCCCAATAACTCAACCTATTACTGCTGTCCATGGTTGTCTACCATAACTAGGTAATAAGAATTTACTGCTCAAGCCCCTATATAGTGTTGTGGTACATTCAATAATGAATCTAGGACTAAGAAGACAGTGTGCTCCCATGATGCGTAGCTTTCATAGCACAGACAGGTTCTATGCAGGATGCCGGGGGAGAAGACATCCATGGTCTTCTATGCAGAAGTCTCTGAATGCCACAGCACTAACATCCAGGGACTATGTACCCACCGGCACAATAGTGACAGGACACTTATGGGGTCACTCAACTGCTTTCTGATTAGATTTGATGCCTGACATACAGGAAGAAACTCATGGCAAGCATAGTAAGCCTGGTGGAAAGCTTAATGCTTGGGAGTTCACAGGCCTTAAAGGAGAAGCTGCCATTGCTCTGCTAAGTTGCCGCATTTTCAAGCTGCTTTTAAACACAGGTGCATCTGCTCATAGATCTAAACTACTCTCAGCCTTGCTCAGGGAAGATTTTCCTGCAGTGGGCATCAGTTAATGCAGAAGCTCATAAGTGATCAAAGGGCTGAGAATAAGAGGTTGGGAGTGCTCATCTCTAAAGAAAGCCTAGATCAATACCTTCAGGGCTCTGGGAATAGCGAAAAGAGGTCATGAGGGAAAGAATGTAAAACCAGGGAGTTGGGTGCACGCTGTAAAACATTGTTTATTGGACATGGTATAGCCATTGTATGCATGAGTTCATAGCAGTTACTTCTTTTCTGTTGGTTCTGTGGCCACTAGTAGGTTGCTCAAGATCAGTGGACTGTCCTACACCTACAGAAATTGAATCCAATGTGTTATTTAAAAAAGACATGAGAATTGGGAGGAGAATCTGTTGGGGGGAGCTAGGGGGTAGTTGGAGGGGATAAATATGGGTGGATACAATAATAAAATAAAACACATTGTATAAATGTAAATTATTTAACTCCATACAGGAAGAAACCAAGGAAGAACAGAAGAAAGGGATGGAAAGGGAGGGATTCGGGAAAGAATAAGAAGACAGAAGGAGAATACTGGGAAAGAATACAGGATCCAGTCATGGGACATCAGCAGCAAGAGCCTCGGGCCTTCAACTCTTTTGCATGCAGATCTACATAAAAGAGCAGAGAGGCACCAGAATGAGCAGAGTCTAGGGAAGCAGCTGTTTATGCCTTCGCTTCCCAGTTATAGCATCACTGATAAAGCCAACAGCATGCTGCTCAACTGTGATAGCATCTCTGACATTTGCATATCTCATGATCCTGGCTTTAAAAGGGAAGTCATAAGAACTCTATTGGATTGAGGAGACTAGGCATCTGAGAAGGATGCTTCCCGAGAATGAGGCTCCTTTAACTTTTAACAAGCAGGCTTTAGGGGCAGAATCCTTGGTTTGTAGTTTTGGGTTTTCATTTCATGCCAGTCTGTAAGTGGTTATTTCTCCTCCTAGAAAATGGAGTTCCCCTTCCCTTGTCAGACCCGTGACTTTGTTTCTATCTTGGCTACTCTGGCGAATTAGAGGGATCATGTTTGTAGTGTCTTGCCCTGTTTCAAGACAGCTAACTCCTTAGCAGATGAACAAACAGCCCACACCATGAGTCTTGTCTCCTCACTCTGCCAGTTTAAACATGCCAGAGGGTGAACATTGGACCTATTTTCTCTTGTTTGGTTTATTCAGACCTAGGTCTAGTCAAACTAAAGGAATGTCTGAGCAAATACTGAATTCTCAGGTTTTGGATAATTAGACCCTGCCAAGTAGTACATGTATTTTGTATTTTCATAACTTCTACCTAAGATGGATGTTATAAGTATTCTTCTAGAGAAAAATTGTACTCCATATTTTTCAAGTTTTGATCTAAAATCAAGCAATAATTAAATCCAAACTACTTAACTGAAAATTTCATGCCTGTAATCAAACTGTTATTTATTTCTTTTGTTTATCTGATTTTTTTCTTTTTACTGTTATTACTTTGTTCTGTACTATTCTATGCCAATGTCCTTGGCCTATGCCTTTAAAATGTTAAGAATGTTCTGCTGAAGAAAGTGCTTCTTGAATTTATGTTACAAGGTTAGCACTTCCCCAGCCTTTAAAATTGCTTTATGTGTATGAAATCAACAAGATATTAACCAGCATAATCCAGGCACTATAAAACGTCAGATTGCTTTCCAGAGTGGTTGTACAAGTTTACATTCCTACCAGCAGTGGAGGAGGGTTCCCCTTTCTCCACAACCTCTCCAGCATGTGTTGTCTCTTGAGTTTTTGATCTTAGCCATTCTGATGGGTGTAAGGTGAAATCTTAGGGTTGTTTTGATTTGCATTTTCCTGATGGCTAATGACATTGAGCTTTCTTTAAATGTTTCTCTGCCATTTGATATACCTCTATTGAGAATTCTCTGTTTAGCTCTGTACTCCATTTTTTAATTGGATTACTTGATTTTTTGTGGTTTAACATCTTTAATTCATTATATATGCTGGATATTAGTCTTCTGTCAGATATAGGGTTGGTGAAGATCCTTTCCCAATCTATAGGCTGTCGTTTTTGTTCTGAGGACAATGTCCTTTGCTTTACAGAAGCTTTTCAGTTTCATGAGGTCCCATTTATTGATTGTTGCTCTTAGAGCCTATGCTGTTGGTGTTCTGTTTAGGAGGTTGTCTCCTGTGCCATGAGTGAGCTATCCCAGAAGCAGAAAGATTCACACAGTATATACTCACTCATATAGACATATAACATAGGATAAACCTATTAAAATCTGTACACCTAAAGAAACTAATCAAGAGAGAGGACTCTTGCTAAAATTCCTATCCAGAAAGGCAAAGAGGATGGACATCAGAAGAAGGAGAAAAGAGGGAACAAGTCAGGAGCCTGACATAGAGGACCTCTAAATGGCTCTGCCCTGCAGACTATCAAAGCAGATGCTGAGACTTATGGGCAACCTTTGGGCAGAGTGCAGGGAACCTTATTTAAGAAGTGGGAAATAGTAAGATCTGAGAGGACAGGAACTCCACAAAGAGAGCAACAGAACCAGAAAATCTGAGCACAAGGGTCTTTCCTGAGACTGCTATTCCAACCAAAGATTATGCATGGAGATAACCTAAGACCCCTGCACTGATGTAGCCCATGCAGTTCAGTATCCAAGTAGGTTTCATTGTGATAGAAACAAGGACTGTCTCTGACATGAACTGATTGGCCTGCTCTTTAATTACCTCCCCCTGAGGGGGAAGCAGCCTTACCAGGCCACAGAAGAAGACAATGCAGCCACTCCTCATGAGACCTAACAGACTAAGATCAGAAGAAAGGAAAAGAAGTCCTCCCCTATCAGTGGACTTGGGGAGGGGCATGCATGCAGAGGGTGGAGGAAGGAAGGGAATGGGAGGGGAAGAGGAAGAGAACCACAGGGGGGATACAAAGTGAATAAAGTGTAATTAATAAAGAAAAAATAACGATTTTAGAAAGGATGGCAAGGACAGTCATAGGTGACATGAAAGAGAAAAGAAGGCTATGAGGGATGCGTAGAAGGGTACAACGTGTTCACGGAGATGAGGAAGAAAGGGGATGGTAATCATCAAAATAAAATTTTGGTTTAAAATATGACAGCAAAATGCAGCACTGTGTATGCAATTAATTTATCAGTTAAAAAAATAAGAGGCAAGGAATGTGGCGTCCTCTAAGATTTAAGAATGACCTTACGTCTGAAAGAGACATGAAAGCAGGTACTTGCGTCTTACAACAGCAAAGAAATGAGGAAAAAGGAAAAGAGATTTTGCAATAGTAACTCCAGATTGGAACTTTGCCATTTTGACCATGACCTTAAACTCTGAGAGAAAAGAAAAAAGTTTCTGACCTAAATGAAAGTAAGATTACAAATTAATGTTGTTTTATACTATAGAACATTTGGCAGTCTATAATATCAGTAACTGAAAACATGCACAGTTTGCTTATCAGTCCTTGTCTACCCTACATTTTTTAAAGGGCTTGAAAGTGATATAGATTTGTGTAATACAAGTGAAAATAATAATGTTTATTGCTCACTCATTCTAATATCTTAAGAGCAAACACAATGAGAATGACCAGTCTTGACATCTTCATATCAGAGGTAAATAACTGAGGCTTAGAAAGTCTTTCCAGTGTTACTTAGGTATTTCATTTTCCATTTTTAGATTCCAACGCTACATAAATCATTTTTAAATGTGTCCATAGTGATACATCTAATTCAGAGACCTTTTACATAATACTGCAACTCACCACCCACATCTATGCTGACTACACATACATGAATTATAAATATGTGAGTATGGAACAGAATATTCTTATCAATGCTAAATTTAACCAGGTGATATCATTTACTTTAAAAGTTAAAAACATTGATGTGGGTACTCAAGATTAACCTTAATGAATTATCATATTTTATGATGTTCACTCAGAAGAGATCTTGTTTATCGTGCCGATCTACTCCCTGCCCAGTCAATAGTTTACTTTAAGCCAAAAAGATGCTTAATAGGGTCATCTTACAATGAAGGTGGGGAAAATATCCCCCATTAACTTTTTTGTACTAGTGAATAAAGCCCAAATACCAGGCATTGGTTACCTCTTTTGAATCGCTGGGCAAAGGGTTCACATAGTTCCCCCAAGATTATAGATTATTGACGATGTTCTTAGGTACCATACAGAAATTGAGGGTAAGATTCTATTGTTGAAGATATCACATACTTGAGTCACAGAAGATGGAAAACTCAAGCTGGTCTTCTCCTGTAAGCTTCATACTTACGGGATACTGGTTCTGGAAGGTGTTAATTAGTCTAACCCAGCAGAAAAGTAGCAATTACTCTCTATCCAGCTGTGAGGTGAGTCTTAAAAACTACAACAACTAGCCTGATATGCCCACAAAAGTGGATGCAAAAGTGATATAAATGTTGTAGGGTAAGCCAACCCCATTCTCATTGTGCCTAAGGCCTGCTTCACGAAATGGAAATAATTTCTGACACTGTTAAAGGTGTCAAAGACCTGGGACTAGTTATTATTATTATTATTATTATTATTATTATTATTATCATTATTTATGCATAGAGTATTAAAATGACTCCTGATTTCTTGGAGTACTCATAGATAAGAGCATCTCTCAACTCTCATCAGGGAAGCTTCTTCTTGAAATAGACATAAATTAACACAGAAACATTTAACTGTTCAGCATACAAAGAATAGGATATCATGACGTTTTCCCGTAAATGTAACACACACGTCACACTGCTTTCCCCAAGGCTTAGAGAGCTTCCTAGAATAGAGGACGAAAATATTTAAAGAACCATAAGTGGTGGAACACTTCAAAACAGACAGAATAGGGCAGATGCACATATGAGCTCACAGTGTCTATGACAGCTTGCACAAGACCTGCGCAAACTCAAGTCACAACAAAATTACAGCATTAACAGGGAAAGATAGATGCAAAATTTCACCATACATGGAAGAGATATTAACATTTAACAGCTGCTGGGTTCCTTTTCTTTTTCTTTACTTTCTTTTTCTTTCTTTTCCTTTTTTCTGGTTCTTCAAGACAGAGTTTCTCTGTGTAGCCCTGACTGTGTGGAACTCACTCTGTAGACCAAGCCATCTTCAAACTCAGCAACTGGCCTGCTTCTGTCTCTCAAGTGCTAGGATTATAGACTTGTGCCACTACTGCCTGGGGGAGAGACTGTTTTTTTGTTTTGTTTTGTTTTTAATTTTAATTTTATTTTTTATATTAATTACAGTTTACTTGTTTTGTATCTCAGCTGTAGCCCTTTCCCTCATTCCCTCCCAACCTTTCCCTCCCTCCCTCATTTCCTCCCTGTCCCCCTCTAAGTTCACTGATAGGGGAAGTCCTCCTCCCCTTCCATCTGACCCTAGCTTATCAGGTCCCATCAGGACTGGCTGAAATGTCCTCCTCTGTGGCCTAGCAAGGCTGCTCCTCCCTCGGGGGTAGAGGGAGGTCAAAGAGCCAGTGATTGAGTTCACGTTAGAACGTCAGAGACAGTCTCTGTTCCTCTTCCTAGGGGTCCTAGGTTATATCCAAACATGGTCCTTGGTTGGAGAATCAGTCTCAGAAAAGACCCCTGTGCCCAGATATGTTTGGTCATTGTGGACCTCCTGTCCTCTCCAGGTCTTATGTTGTGACATCTGGTTGGTTGGTCACATGTTAAGGCTGGCCCCATTCCCAAAATTAGTTAGGTAACACAAAAAAAGGCTCAATGTGGATGGAATTAGAAAACTAAAACTAGAGTGGAAAACAATGTATGGCTGGATCAAGAGGTTGTTTATAGGAGGAGTTGGGGAAAGGGATGAATATATTCAAAATACATATGAAATTCTCAAAGAAATAATAAAATGTTTTTAAATTGTATTCAATTTGAAAAATGAACTTTAATAACCTCATACTATTTGCTTGTGCTCATATTTTCTTTTGCATTAAGAATGTTATGAAAATGTTGTTTAGGTAAATAACAGAAAGCATGCACACTAATTAGTAAGAAAATGTGCCAGAATCTCTTAGAGACTACATGTCAACATCGGCATTTACAATTGCTAACCGATATTTTGAATAAAAAGAAAAGCAGTTTCAGCTAGTGAGGGACTATGGCTTGTGTGTGTGGAACAGGAAGAATTCACTGTGGCAACAGTAGCACAGAGCTGCTCGGGATCAGAACAATGAAAATGAGAAGACCATAACAACATCTCCTGAATGCACTGTGGACTGATTTTTCTCTTGGGATTTCCCATGAAATGCAGGTATATATGTCCAGCAACATCTTATGAATCGAAATCCTGACATAGTAATGCTGTGTTTATCAAATACAGGCATACATAAACCACATACTCTAGGTATCAAAACTTATAAAGCATTGGGTTTGAGATACCACAGCAGCAAAAGAGTACCTGTCACTGCTGTAGAGGACTCGGGTTTTATTTTTTGTACCCATGGAGAGGAGACTCACACCTACATGAAACTCCAGTTCCAGGATATCAGACCCCTCTACTGGCCAGAACAGGTATGCACACAGCATAACACACACACACACACACACACACACACACACACACACACACAAACACACGTGTGCACTCACACCTATATATTTAAAAATAATGAAACAAATCTTTAAAATAAATTCAGCTCTTTTTGTGTAAGTCAAAGTTTTATATTTCCTCTTGCTCTAAAACAGACTATCCTAAAATTACTTGAGGTCTACATTAGGGCAAACAACTAATTAATTCAGTTAATGAATGACCAAATCATACTTCCTGTTGCTTAGAAAGAAATAGCATTACTAAGCTACTTAAATAAACTGTGTTGCTAGGAATGCATCCCAACTGCTTTTAATAAAATCCTACGTGTACTGATTATGATCATTTCTGTATAATAAAGCACCAGATGTATATTATGTATTATTTCTGAGTTAAGGTAATGAGTAATATGCATTTAAATAAAAACTTATGTGTGAATGCATATATGTAAATCAGTATAAAATTACTTGAAGTATATATCTGAAAAACTTGCAAGATATGAAATTATTTACATAAAATATTTATATCAGGATTGTATATGCATTTATACCTTTAAAACATAGACCATTATGTGCACTCATATATATGTACATATGGACCAGTTAATATACAGTGTATTTGAATTATCACATTTACATTTTAGAGCATTTTATATTCACTGTTTAGGAGACTGACCATGAAATGGTGAGGAAGAAAATCCTATATTGGGTTTCCACAAGTTTTATCTAAGCAAATTGTTTAATACTCCAGAGCCTTAGACACTAGGAACTTTAATGACAAATACTTCATTTAAGACTTAGTCATAGCAAATATATCTGGGCACAGGGTCTTTTCTGAGACTGACATGCAACCAAGGACCATGTATGAATGTAACCTAGAACCTCTGCTCAGATGTAGCCTGTGGTAGCTCAGTAACGAACTGGTTTCCCATAGTGAGGGGAACAAGGACTATTTCTAACAGGAACTCAATGACTGGCTCTTTGGCCTCCCCACCCCCCAAGGGAGGAGCAGTCCTGTTAGGCCACAGAGGAGAGCTTTGCAGCCAATCCTGAAGATACCTGATAAAACAGGATCAGATGAATGGGGAGGAGGTCCCCCCTATTAGTGGACTTGGCAAGGGGCACGGTGGAGATGAGGGAGGGAGGGAGGGAGGGAGGGACTGGGAGGGAATGAATGATCGGGACATGGCTGGGATACAGAGTTAATAAAATGTAACTGATAAGAAAAAATAAATAAATAAATAAAATGTTAAAAAAATTTAAAAAAGACTTAGTCATTTTTTTATCAGTTTATCGGGATTAATTTTGTCAACAACTTGATTTTGAGACATGTATTTTGTGGGGTATCAGTGTACTATTTTATCAAGACTAGCTTCATAGAGACCAAAGATTGAGTAGCAGAATTGCATTACTCTCAACTTAGTTTTCAAGAATTGGATGGTTGCGGGCTAAATAAAGGGCCTAACAATTAGGGCAGGTAGGAACTGCTCTGGCAGAGGATTTGAATGTGTTTTCCATCACCATCCTGGGAAGCTCACAACCAGGCAACTTCGGCATCAGGGGATCTTCTGAACTTTTCAGGCGTGTGTGCATATGCGGCACACACACACACACACACACACACACACACACATGCAAGGCACACACACACACATTTAAAGACAGAAAAAAAGTAAAAATAATCAACCTCTTTAAAACACATAAAATATGGGCTCCAAGAAGACAGTTGTTAACTTTTTCTAAATTATGAAGATTTATTGTTTTTAATTGTTTCTGTTTGGCTTCATTTTCTAAGACATTGTCTTACTATGTAGCCCAGGATACTCCTGTCTCAGCTTCATGAATGCAAGTGAGAATGTCTTGCCATGAGTGCCTGTGATGAAGATTTTGCACAAATCCTGATACTTTTCTATTAGTATAAAAAATTAACTATGGACAACTGAAATATAATAGATAGAATAAGCAGATTCTTTTTCAATATATATAAATACTCTAAAATTTTTGATAAGATAACTGGACTCAAACTGATATATAATAGCATCTGTATTTAAATGGAATAAAATACTACAAACGTTTTATCCAACTTTTATACATCGTAATATGGTGATAACTGTTATTATTTAATTTTTATCTCATTCATAGAATTATTTTTGACTGTTAAAACCAAAAATGTTGCTAGAAAACACACATAACAGAAAGTAAATATTCATTTGGGATGTTGTCAGTGAGACAATGCTTCACTAAACGGTCCTGGTGGTCCTTAGAGGTTATACATTCTCTTTGTAGCTGGGAGTTGTGTAATTTCTCAGCAAAGCTTAACAAGGTAATATAGGCTCAGTGCTTCAAAGCAACAAAAATGTCTTCTCTCACAGTTCATCAGGCCAAAAGTTAGAAAGCAAATTGTCAGTTGGTTCTTCCTTCTAAAAAAGAATGTTTCATGGCTCGATCTTAATACTGGGTATGTACAATTCTTGGAGTCTCTTGGCTCACTGACACTTCTTACTATGCCTCCATTTCTGCATCACGTTTTCTTGGCCTCTGTGTCCTCTCCTCTAATTAGAACACTTGAAATTGGTGTTCTATGATCTTGAGATCCTTAACCTACTTAAATCTTTAAAGACTTGTTTTCAAAAAAAGCCAACTTCCTAAGTTCTGGGGGCTTGTATTTAAAAATATTGTTCTAGGAACTCAACTCTCTACAATAATTATTAAAATTCTGTAGAATCTTGTTCCTTACTATGTACCAAATTATGGGTCATTGGTTTCACATGTCTTGCATAAAGTAAAGAGTATTACACTGTGTATAAAAAGCCAGGGCTCTATTTAAGCCTTGGTTCTGCTGTTTTCCCAGCAGTAGAACTTAAGAGGAATTCTTTGTCTTAGTTTCCTTTTCATTTGCAACTGTGCATAATTGCTGTGTTGGAATTTGCATCTTAAATTATTTTGTATAAATGAATTCACACATAAGAGTGGTGACAGTTGCCAACAGGAAACGAGAATTATTAATCTTAACAAGAGAAAATATTCTGAGTTAATATTATTCACGTGAGGCATATGAACGTCAGGAGAAAAGATTCTGCCATGAATTCATGAGATACAGTGAAAGCTTGGACTAGGAGTACTGGATACTCACTGAAGAGTCTACTAGAAGAGAAATAAAGAAGGTTTAAAAGATAAAGATAGCCTAAGGTAACATAAAAGTCTTAGATGACTAACAGTTAAAAACATGAGGAAAACTTTCCATTAAGAAAATAAAAATACCCAGAAGGAAAAAGACACACATGGGATATACTCACTTATAAGTGGATATTAGCCATATAATATAGAATAAACATAGTAAAATCTACAGACCTCAAGAAGCTAAACAGCAAAGAGGACCCTAGGAAGGATGCTCATCCTCATTAGAAGGGAAAACGTTATAGAAACCAGAAGTGGTAGAAGAGAGGAAACAGGACAGGAGCCTGCCACAGATGTCCTCTAAAAGACTCCACTGAGCAGGGGATTGAAGCAGATGCAGAGACTCACAGCCATGATATTGGTAATTATTTTGTATTTAACAATCAGAGAAATACACAAAATGTTTGTAGCAGAACTTATTCTTTTTTCATTATTATTGAAAATAGATTCTTCTGCATGGAATTTTATGAAAGAAGGGGCAGAGAGAAAGACCTGGAGGGGACAGGAGCTCCAAAAGGAGACCAACAAAGAACCTCCCCCCCACCACCAAAAAAAAAAAAAAAAAACACTGGGCACTGGAGGCCGTGAAGAGACTGATACCCCAACCAAGGATCATGCATGGAGAGGACCTAAAACCCCTGCTCAGATGTAGCCCATAGACTCAGTGTCCAAGTGGGTTCCCTAGTAAGAGGAGCAGAGGCTATCACTGGCATGAACTCAATGGCAGGCTCTCTGATCCCTCCCCTGGGGGTGCAGCCTTAACAGGCTACTGAGGCAACTAGTTGACAATGCAACTAGTCCTGATGAGACCCCTGATCAACTAGGGTCAGGTGGAAGGTAAGGGGGACCTCCCCTATCAGTGGACTAGGGAAAGGGCATAGGGGGAGAAGAGGGAGGGAGAGTGAGTTGGGAGGAGATGAGGGAGGGGGCCACAGCTGGGATACAAAATTGAATAAATTGTAATAAATGATAATAATAAAAGAGAAAATAGCTTCTTCTCTTATACATCTTGATAACAATTTCCCCTCCCTTTACTGCCCCCAGTTTCCTACCCTAACTTTCTTCTCCTTGATATCTACTCCCCCTCTTTAGAAAAGAGCAGGTCTCCAGAGACATTAAGCAAACATAACAAAAGCAAAATACAATAAGACAAGGCAAAAGGCTTCACATTAAAGCTGAGCAAGGCAACCCAAAAGGATGAAAAGTCTCAGGAGCAGGCAAAACAGTCAGAGACACAGCCACTCTCATTGTTAGGAGTCCCACAAAACCACCAAGCTAACAGCAGTGCCCAGCAAGCCTGTAGACTTTATTCTTGAAAGTTCCTTGCATATTTGTAGATTCTGAAGAGTATATTAATGATAAAACAGAGAAGTACATTGTCTTATAGACTTGGAGGATAAAGAAGGACTGGGAGAGAGGGACCCAGGGCCCAGAATTGTTTCCAAATGTCACTTTTGGCAGAATTTAAAGGGTCCTGTTGACCCAGCAAAGCATATGCCCTCACCTCTCATTGCTCCAGGGGATGATCATTGATCATATGCAGACCAAGACGATGTTCCCTGGAGCTCGGCCTTCAGCTCTTTTTAGAGTGTAAGTGTAACTTGCAACATGGCTAATCAGCTAAACAGAGCTGAGTGGGGTGTCACCTGGAGGTCAAGACTGAATTGTGTAGAAAGTTCAGTGATCTGAAGTTGTCAGACTTGGGTTCTGGCTAGAGTGGCGTTTTTGACCTCAGCACAGTTGGCTTTCAATTCGGGAGTCTTTTGACCTCAGCATCATCTTAGCAACACCTCCACTAATTAAGGACAAGCAAAGAGGTCTCTAGGAATGGTCTTCAAACTGCTCCAAACAAAGTAAAAGAGAAAGCATGGGCAAGAAAGGGAAAGCCATAATGGTGGTGTGCTCATAGTAGTGGGAGGCAAGAGAAATGAAAATGAAAATTTATTGTCCACAGCAACAGGCACAGTTTGGAACTGGAGAATCTGTATTGAATGTGTATTTTGTACACATGACTTTGAGCAGACAATGGTCTACTGGACCGACTTCCACTGAAAAACAAAGTTACAGTTGTGTTGTTTTTGAGTTAAATTTAAATATCCCAAACTGCATTATTTTATTCAATGCAAAGTGCTATGAAAAAAAAAAAACATATTACTCTAATTAAGGCTGAGAACATGAAAATGGAATAATGAGTAAGGTGAGGATTTTTAGCCATGTCTCCTGGTTGGCTTAGGACATATGCAATGATTCCAAGATGCAGAGTTTATAAGGCCTTAGTGTTCTTGAGTTTCTGTTCATCTGTTTCTGAAACTTACTAATGCTTTCAATACTTTCAGCATAATCATGACAGAAGGCAGGTTTTGGACAAAATAAGACTGTGAGGTTTGGATAGTTGTCTGAAGCTACATAATCGTTTCATGTCCTGTGAGTTTTGAAATAGTTCGGACAGTCCTGGTTTATTTTAACAAGTTGGAATGTGTAACATGGTACTATATTTAGGCCTGGGTGTCCTGTGTTCTACCATCCCTGAAGTATGTATGAACTAAAAATGTTCCACTTTTTCAAAAGGATGTGAATACCTACCTCCTCCCTCAGTTTTAGAGTCCACGTACAAAGTGCAGATTATACAGGTAGATGATGGAAAAGTTGATGAGATCTTGGGTTCACCAGTTCTGATATTCTGGCACTGCTTTGTAGCCCATGTGAAGTGACCGTTAAAGGTTATTCATCGTGACCTTTCAAAAGGAGAGGCTTTGAGAAGTTAAGTTTGGGTGCATTCACATCTTCCCAAACAATGTGTTTTGACATTTAAATTAGTCTAATACAGTCCTCTTTGGGTCCTAACTCAGCGTAAATGTCAACCTGCTTCTGGCTTTAAAAAAGTCACATTCTCCAAACCACTGTGAGGAAATGCTTTAAAATCCTTCCCCAAAAAATGTGTATAAAATATTGCTCTTATGGTCTAAATCGACGTCAAACACCTTTTTGTGTCCCTTACTGCTTGTCTTCTTAATGCTCTGCTGGAGTGAGATTTGCCTTATTGCTTTCCTGATGTGTTTTGTTTGCATTTCACAGCAGAGAAAAACTCGACTCTGGCTTACACATGGCAATACAATTCATCTTTACGTATCGTTGTCCTGAACAGACCTCTGTGCCTCAAACAAACCACCAAAATAATAGAAGGACCACAAGCAGGCAAAACTGACTTTGTGGGTATATTAAACAAACATAATGTTGCGCTCCGTTCTAGCTTTTTAAAACCTGAAACTCATTGTGAGTACATACCTAAGTTTTATGCATAAATCCAATAAATCCTCAGTTTCACATCATTACCACTAATACAAAAATTTACTTGCTGTTTAAACTTCAGCGTAGGCATCAAACTACTGTAGTTGCCACTGTTAATCTTTTGCGGCTTTGTGTGTATAGCAGAAATGAGCAGCGGGAGATAATAAATCAATACGGAATGGCTTGTAATATCATTTTCCAAACCACTTATTAAGATCTCTTTTATAAAATACCAAAGACATTATTTCTATAGACCCATAAATGATGCTAGAATCATATTTGCTAGTTTGTCTTTCTCACTTGTAAAGTTGGAAAATAATCCACTTATTTGCCCAAGAAATGACAGCAAAATCTTTACTCCTGTACAAAACATGGCTGAAAAAAGATTGCATATTAAAAGCAACTGGAACCACTGATATAATTTTCTGTTCCACTTCTCTGACCTCCTAAAAATGGACCCATGAGAGGAAAAAAGATATTGGATGTCTTTGGTGAGATATTTTCTCTATTTAGGAGACTCATCTTCCGTACATTATATTTTCTCTTCTCAAATGAAATGTGCTGGTACCTCAATATAGAGATTTCTTTTCAGTTATTTTGTTGAGGTCCTTCTGTTAGAATTTGGTATTCTGTGCACAATAGTCTTTTTATAGACTCCATTCCTTTTTTGAGTCTGCTGTATTATTCTGAACACTGCCCGTATTTCCCACTGTTTGTTGGTAGATCTGGGCATTTTCCCCACTACCATACAAATTAGATCCTAAGAGACTCTTTCTATTGAATATCTGTTTCATTACTGCTTCTTCTACTTATTTCTAAAAATGTGTTAATACTGGGAAGTGCCAAAATATTGTGTGAAAGCTGTCATGACATTGCAAGAATACAGTTTTTTTATTTGTTTATTTTTTGTTTTTATTTTTGCTTTTTTTTTCTAAAAAGAAATGCATTACAATTTTTAAGCTATTGTTGTATAAGAGAGATGTAAGGGGACAGGAAAGTAAGGAAACAGTAAATAATAAAGGAGAACTTGGATTGTCATGGAAATTCTGTGAATAGGTGTGTACAAAATCTTTTTGTTTCCAGATTTACCTAGACACAAACTATTTTGTGTTGCTTTGTTTACTTAATGAGTTCCAAGCACCTCCCTGTGCGCGTGAGTGTGTGTGTGTGCATGTATGTTTGTGTGTGTGTGTATGTGTGTGTGTGTGCGCTCACAGTTATATGTGTAGGTGTGGAGGAACATGTATTTATGGAACAGAGATAAGACACTTGGATTTATTTTCTCATGACCTTGAGAGTTGTTTAATCTCAGTCATTGGCATCAAGCTTTACAAGGGCCTTCGGGGTAGTTACATTGTCAACTTCTATTTCCTTTACAAAAGAGATTCAAGGAAGGCAGAAAGATCTGCCCTGAGCATGGGTGGCACCATCCTGTAGGCTGAGGGCAAGGTCAGAGATGGGAGATTTCCAAAGCCCCTGGAGTTTATATGATGCTTACATGTGCCGTGGATGACAGCATGGAGATTCAGGGTATAACACTTTGCCTGTTGAATTGTAGTCTCATTCGTCCCTCCTCTCCCCTTGGGGAATGGTAAGTTTTGTTCTGTACTATTGTATTTAGGGAACATATAACTTTCGTTTTGATTTTATAGGGGCTTATGCCAAAGAGTTTACCTTGAGTCTCAGTAAGTATTTCATATTTCAACTTTTCTGTATTGTTAAGATTACGGTGACTCCTGCAGATGGACTAAACATGTTTCTCATTACAATACAGACATGAGCCTTTGAGGCCTTTGAGGCATTTGCTACTGTAGAAAGATACTCTTCAAGAGATTTGCTTGGGTCTCAAGGTGACAAGACATAGTTTTATAAATGCTAATATTGTTTATTCATTTAAGTGACTTGGGAAACACGGAGAAAACCAGTGAGGCATATCCATGGGCGTGCCTATGAGGGTATTTCTGGAGAAGGCTAATCAAAATGAGGAAGATCTTGCCTTGTGGATAGCGAAGTTGAGGACGGAGACAGATTTCAATGTGGAAAAGAGAAATCATAGCGTACAGGCACTCTACCTTAGCTCTTTAACGTGAACTGCTATGCTATCCCATACCTCCCCCAAATAATATTCCCTGAAACCATTAACTAAACTATTTGGTGTTCATTTTTAGTTGTTTAAGGTAAGCTATTACAACAATGGCAGCAGAATTTTTTGTTCCCATCAAGATTCCTACATTTCAACATGCCGGTTCTAAATTTTCATCAATCATACAAATTTCAACAAACCTAACTAACTACCTTACTGCAATATTATTTCGGCAAGGCATGGTAACAAGTTTCATTTATAAATTACCCTTACTATCTTACTACATTTGTTCTTCCTCTCTCTCTGTCAGTTGATTATGTTTGTTGCTGTTATTTTCAGCATTTTTATTATTTAAGGCCAAATTTTCTACTACTGTTTTATTTTGGAATTTTCATTTTATTGTAAGGTGGGATTTAACTTAAAATTTTAATTTCTGTGCTTTATTTTATGCATATTAGTATTTTGCCTTCATGCATGTGTACTGCATGTGTGCCTGGGGGCCAACTGGACAGAAGAAAATATCCTTTGGATTCCCTAGAACTGGCATTACATATGGCTGTGAGTTTCTGTGTGGATAATAAGGATTGAATCAAGGTCCTCTGCAAGAATTACAAGTGTTCTTAAACACTAAGCCAATGTTCCAGTCTTAATACTTATTCTTTTTTCACAGTTTTATATACCCACATCACTTCTATCTCCAACTCCTCCCACACCCATCAAAATCCATGATACCTTTTAAAATTACTATTGTTACATATATTTATAGATATGCATATATAGATATGCACCCACATGCACATATAAACTCTGAGTCCATTTGCTTTGCTCGTATGTACATGAGTCCAAGGCTAACTACTTGGAATTTGATAACCTATTGGGAGAGCCTCCCTGAAGGAAACTGTTTTTCCCTCTCCTAGCAGGCATTGGTTTATAGCCCTTTACCTAGGGATGGGACCATGTGGTACTTCCACTATATATGTTGACGTGTAAACTGGTATCATTATACTGTTCTTATTCAGGTAAGCATGTTGCTGAGACTACATAAGTACACATTCCCTGTCATTTCTATGGGACAATCTTTCTGTCCATTCTTCTATGACTTCCCTGATCCTTGACTAGAGAGTGCACTTCAGATGTATCCACTGTGGTTGCGAATAGTCATTAATTGTGCACCTCTGCTATAGTTTTCATCTGCTACTAAAAAAAAAAGTCTCTTTGCTGAGGGCAAAAGTTCAGTCACCATTGGTTACAAGAGAAGTATTTTGAAAGTGATTAAAAATACATTGATTAGGAAACCTGGAAAGTAGTAGGTTTTCCTCATGGACCTACCACCTCTTCAGTCACAGGGCATATATAGTCTAGTGCTATAGTATCAGTCATGGATTTACTCCTTTTGAGTGAGCCTGAAGTCCAATTAGACAGCTTTTGGTTACACCCAAGATAAAGCACCACTATTGCTCCACTGTGCCCATCTTTCCAGTCTAGTCTTGCCATGGTTCATAGGCTTCATAACTGGGTAGGACTACAATTGTTCCTCTCACTTGGCATCCTGCATAGGACCTTCTGATTCTATCAGATCCACTCCCCAGGGACAGGCTTCTACTTCAG
Organism: Psammomys obesus; assembly: GCF_907164565.1. Classification (NCBI taxonomy): domain Eukaryota; kingdom Metazoa; phylum Chordata; class Mammalia; order Rodentia; family Muridae; genus Psammomys; species Psammomys obesus. Next base: position 4,950,665 of record NW_026596147.1, read on the forward strand.
ATCCAAATTGACTCCTCTAAGTCGTGTGTCCACAGTGTATAGTGTCTTCAGGAACAGGGCCTTCTCTTCAAATTCAATTATGTGAGGCAACCAGGTGTAGCAGCAATAGCCTATATTGCTTGGTGTCTCTTGGACTCCCTTGGTCAACAATGAAAGTGCAGGTTTTTCATGCCTGTTATTGGAGTTCTGTTAAACATTTTGTGGCTATTGGAAGGAACATTGCCTAAATGACATTTGTGTAAGTGACATAACTCCGTTTCTTAAAAATACTTTTGAACTGGGGGGGGGGGGATGCATGAGAGAGAGAGGGAGAGAGGGAGAAAACAAGAGAGAGAGAGAGAAGGAGAGAGAGATCACCACAGCAGATAGGAAGGGATCAGAGGACAAATTGTAGAATTGGTAGTGTCCTTCCACCACTCGGGACCCAGAGACTGAACACAGACCATCATTTTTACATCAGTTGCTTAACCCATTGAGCCATCTCTGCCCCGTACTCTATTCTTGTACTACGAATCATTCAGCTATTGAGGGAAAGCAACAGAAATTTAACTGAAGAAATGCTTTTATAGAAAAGGAACTCCAATCCCTCGTGAGAATGATAAGGCTTTCGAGGGAGCCGCTGTCACTCTCCGGTTGTTGAAGCGGCTCTAACTAGCCACATACAGAAGAGGAGAAATAGGGAAGGAAAGTCAAGTCATCTCCCCAGACAAGTGTTTTACCCTTGCACTTTAGAATTACTAGGAAATGATGAAAAGAAAACTCAGAACTGTTTTTAACTGCAATAGGCTCTTTTTCTTGATATAAACTTGTATTAATTCTGCACACCATATTTACAGTTTTATATTTCCAAACATAAAACAAGGTATATTTAGAGAACTATTCTTGTATTTCTCTTTCTCTTTAAGTGTTTACTGACCCATTTTTTTAAAGAATAAATGTGAATATATGCTTACTTTCTGTTTATATAAGCATAAATATATATGTGTATATATAATTAGTGAACACATATGACACAGTACTATATATAACACAGTACTATACTATACATTGTTGAGAAATATTAACTTATATAGCTAGGGTATTTGATTTTACATTAATTATGATTAAAATTTTACTTTATTAAGTATTGTAGTAACAAATATAAATACATTTCTTGACCCCTTCACTCCCCAAAATTTCTCTGCATGGAGTAAGGAGTCCTGTGGTGAGTTGAACATTGTGTTTACTATAATTCTTTAGTTTTGGTTTTTGAACTGTGTAGCCTTATCTGGCCTGAAATCTACAGATATCTACCTTTCTCTGCCACCAGACTGCTCTGCCACCATATATGGATAAACTATCTTTTAATATTCTCTACTATGCCATTTCTAGTCAACACCAACAGAATGTAAAACACTGTGGGGAGCTTTCTTTTTTCCTCCTATCATCAAACTAGTGTTTATGTCTGTTCAAGAAAATTGACTTTTTCTTTTTCCAAAATAAAAGATCTTGCTGGAGGGCATAGTTATTTGACAGCTTTTTGAGTTTGCTTAATAATCACAATGAAATAATGTTTAACTTCACAGTTCTTGCTTATCCCATAAAATTATCCATCATTTTCTAGGTATAATATTTGTCTCATTTAGCTGGAATGGTTTTCTGCCATGGATTAATTTCTACCTTAGTACTTTGCTTACAATTTCTGCCACATATACCAATATGATCTGCCCTTTCAGGAATGCAATTGCATGATTTTCCTTTATACTATAAGCATATTGTGTTCAGATTAATCTTTGCCATGGCTCCATGTTATTAAACATCCTGCCTTCTTCTCTGATTCAGGTTGCACTGGGATAAGACTGTGTCATTCTCTCCTAAAACCTTTAAAACTTAACGCTCTGTTATCCATCCTGGTAGATGATTTCACCATCCCTGCATGTTCAGCTGGTAATTTTTGTCACATTCTTTTCTATCTTCTCATCTGCATGACATGTAAATGCAGATGAGATGTGAGATACCAATTTTTCAGTTAAACGTGTGGCTTTTTAGGCTGACTTACCACCGGTGCCTCTGTGTTTACTTAATGTTATATTTTAAAAAAAATCTTATCAAACTTCTTCACTTATAGAAAATGGATGTGAACTGAAGCCGCACATTTTCCAGGGATAGTGAGACTTTAAAATCTCCTTTTTCTTAGCTTCCAGTTAGGTATTCTTTCTAGGTCACTGGGCCATGCATTCAGGAATATTATCATTCCTTGGGTTAAAAATGTGTGTGGGACTCTCTCCTCTTTGTTTATAAGAATAAAAATTATTTCCTTAAAAAGCCCTATGAGATTATAAAATGCTGGCTATGCTTTGAAACATTAGAAAATAAATAACAGTAAGAAAACAAGTTAGATTTTTTTAATGAAATGAGATTCCAGTATCTTGAATATTTTAATAAGACTTTCTTTAATTATTTAAAAATGAATTGTTCTTTTTGCTTAAATGTTTATTTTATTGTTCAAGAAATTTTACCATTATGTTCATAAAACTGTTGAAATTGTTGCACTTCATTTCTGTACTTTGAAATAAGCTTCAAAGTATACAGTGTATATTCAATAGGAATGTAATATATAGAGAAATATGATACTTTCTGTGATAATTTAAAGATGAAAATGAATTAGATTTTTTCTTATAGAAGAACTGAAGTAAAATAATTTGCCAGAAAATACAGATAGCAATAGCTCCCAAAGAAGTCATATTTCACTCAGTCCTACACTCAATAAATTCCTTGTGTTAGATAATTAACTAATAAAAGTTCTTGGTTATTAGGAAAATGTAGTTTGCATAAATTGATGTTCATTTCCTTTTATTGGTAACAAAAATAATATGCATGTCCACATTAAATTAAGGATCGGTGTCATTAGAACATTTTTTTATGTTTTACAAACTCCTTCTTCGAGAAAGTCTCTGGATGTAAGATCTGATTTATTTACTGAAGTGTCCCCCAAAAGATGGCATGCCATAGTAACATGTGTGCAGTACATGTATATTACTATTAATAGACAATAGTATTGTGAGAGTTAGTGTTAGTTGTCAACTTGAAAAATATCTAGACCTACCTGGTTGATAGGTCCTAGAACACCTGTGGAGGGTTATCCTGGTCGTGTTTTAATTGGTCTGGAAAGACACATCCTAATGGAAGGAGGAAGTATTTCTTGGGCTGGAACGTACCGAACTGAGTTGGAATAAGAAGGGGAGCTGGGCACTAGGACACCTCTGCCTGTCTCTCTTTGCTTCTTCAATGTGGGGATCTGTGGATAACTCCCAGAAACTCCTGTTGCTTTGTCTTTCCTGTCATGACAATACTTTAAACCATATTGTGAGTCAGTATTAGACCCTTCTCCTTTAAACTGTTTATGACCAAGTATCTTGTCAAAACAACAGGCGAAGAAGCTAAGACAGAGATACATTAAGCTTGCTGTATGTGGTGTTCTTACAGGTTGCTCTTTTCTGAGGCTTTCTTCACTTTTATTTCTATGCTGTGGTGACTATCTTCTTATTTGTTCTTCCATAGCTACTCAACACCGTTAGCTTTCTTCTCCTAAAAGTCTAACTGACACAAACTAAATGTGAATCCCTCTTCACTAACTTCCTGTTCTGTGTAATCAATGACAAGCATGGGAAGGAAATGAAGGTAAAGGCATAGTGGAATCAAACATTCATTCTTCTGCCTTTCTCTCTGAGAGATGCCCTTTGCCTGATCATCAATTCAGGGAAGGCACTAGATTCACCTCAGGTGGTTCGCTGCACACAAAGGTGTCTACAAAGTTGGGCAGCAACTACTTCCGTGCTTATTCCTGGGAACAGCTCCATCCTATTGCGCCAGCTCTTCCAATTTTTTTTTTTCAAACTATCATTTCACCTTTGGAAACAGCCATCTATAAAGATCTCTTGAAACAACCAATTTGAATGAGCCATCTGTTTTCAGACAGGACCTTAACTGAGACATTCACTTTTCTGCACATTGTCTATAAACATCATCACACGGTCCTTTAATTTTTATGGATATTTATTAGTGTTCATACATATGGCATCTGAATAGACATCTCATAGCACATTTGCAGAGACCTTTACCACAGGAGAAAATGAGAACTAGACTGGCAAAATAAAGTATCTCTGAGATCACTTTGTAGTCTATAAACTTTATTCAGATGCACAGCATCTCACTCAGAGTCGCATTTCTCATCTTTAGAACACAATCATAATTAGCTTGTCTCTCTGTTTGCCCTACCTAACACATCTTATAAACTACAAATTGAAACGTAAGAGCCTAAAAGCACACTAACAGCAAGATTAAATGACAGGTGACATCCCAACAACACAAAAGGTGACAGAAAATATAAATAGAAGACATAAGCCTTGAAAAACACAGCTGTCTAGAGCAAAAGTAAAAATAAACATTTGCAGACACCTTGGTAGGCTTTGGGGCATCATTAACACTCCAATCCAGATGATAAACTCATGTACATATTACTGATCTCAGGGCACATGTATTGTGCCTGTGTATACAGGCAGACAAAATGAATTATGAAAAATATTGTCAATGATAATTGAATTTGGTTAAAAAACGTGTGTGGCTTGAAGAAGTAATATTTAGTTATCTAAAGGATGGTATACTTTTTATATTAATATTTTTTATTTTTAAATAATTTTATACATTCACCTGTATCCCAGCTGCAGCCTACTCCTTCATTCCCTCCCAATCCTCTCCTCCCTCCCTCATCTCCTCCCTGCCCCCTTCCAAGTCCACTGAGAGGGGGTGTCCTCCTCTCCTTCCTTCTGGCCCTAGCTTATCAGGTATCTTCAGGATGGTTGCAAGGACCTTATCTGTGGCCTAGCAAGGCTGATCCTCCCTCAGGGGGGAGGAGAAGCTCATGAGTTCATGTGAGAAACAATTCCTGTCCCCCTTACTAGGGAACCCACTTGGATACTGAGCTACCATGGGCTATGTCTGAGCAGGGATTGTAGGTTATATCCATGCATGGTCCTTGGTTAGAGAAATAGTCTCATAGAAGACCCCTGTGTTCAAATATATTTGGATCTTGTGGGGCTCCTTGTCCCCTCTAGGATATACTAATTCCACCTCCCTTCATATGATTCCTTACGCTATGCCAAAGGCATGGTTATGGGTTTCAGCATCTGCTTTGATACACTGCTAGGTAGAGTCTTTCAGGTGCCTTCTGTGGTAGGCTACTGTCCTGTTACTTGTTTTCTCCTATTTCCAATGTCCATCCCCTTTGTCTTTCTAGATGAGGATTGATCATCTTACCCCTGGACGTCTTTCTTGTTTATCTTCTTTAGGTATACAGATTTTAGTATGTTTATCCTATCTTATAGATCTATATAAGTGAGTATGTACCATGTGTGTCTTTTTGCTTTGGGATACCTCACTCAGGATGATTTTTTCTAGATCCCACCATTTGCCTGCAAAATTCATGATTTCCTTGGTTGTAATTTCTGAGTAGTATTATATTGTGTAAAAGTACCACAATTTCTGAATCCGTTCCTCCATTGATCGACATCTGGGTTGTTTCCAGGTTCTTGCTATTACGAATAAAGCTGCTACAAACATGGTTGAGCAAATGTCCTTGTTGTGTACTTGAGCATCTTTTGGATATATACCTAGGAGTGGTATAGCTGGATCTTAAGGAAGCGCTATTCCTAATTGTCTGAGAAAGCACCAGATTGATTTCCATAGTGGTTGTACCAGTTGACATTGCCACCCAGCAATGGAGGAGAGTTCCCCTTTCTCCACAGCCTCTCCAGCATGCATTATCTCTTGAGTTTTTTATCTTAGCCACTCTGATGTGTGTAAGGTGAAATCTCAGGGTCGTTTTAATTTGCATCTCTCTGATGGCTAGGGATGTTGAACATCTCCTTATGTGTTTCTTTGCCATTCTATATTCTTCTACAGAGAATTCTCTGTTTAGCTCCATACCCCATTTGTTAACTGGGTTACTTGGATTATTGCCTTTTAACTTCTTTAGTTCTTTATATATTCCAGATATCAGCCCTCTGTCAGATGTCGGGTTGGTGAAGATCCTTTCCCAATCTGTAGGCTGTCGATTTTTTCTAATGAGAGTGTCTTTTGCTTTACAGAAGCTTTTCAGTTTCCTGAGGTCTCATTTATTGATTGTTGCTCAAAGGGCCTGTGCTGATGGTGCTCTGTTCAGGAAGTTGTCTCCTGTGCCAATGAGTTCTAGGGTCTTCCCCACTTTTTCTTCTAAATGATTTAGAGTATCTGGTTTTTTATTGAGGTCTTTGATCCACTTGGACTTTAGTTTTGTGCAGGGTGATAAATATGGATCTAGTTTTATTTTTCTGCATGTAGACATCCAGTTGGACCATTTCTTGAAGATGGTGTCTTTTTTCCATTGAATGGTTTTGGCTTTTTAAACTGGAATTATATTAGTATTCCACAAGAAAAGTAAAAAGTATCTAACAGCTTATATTTAATCTTCTACCTACTATTTTTATGTATTTCCTTTGTCCACTCCTGACTTAAATTTTTATTATTTCAATATATCTTATACTATTCTTTCCATCTGTTTTGTTTTTCTTTTTTTTTAATTTTATTTTTTTCTTATTAGTTACATTTTATTAACTCTGTATCCCAGCCCTATCCCGCTCCCTCATTCCCTTCCAATCCCACCTTCCATTCCTCATCTCCACCGTGCCCCTTTCCAAGTCCACTTATGGGGGGGACCTCCTCCCCATTCATCCGATCCTGTTTTGTCAGGTTTCTTCAGGACTGGCTTCGAAGCCCTCCTCTGTGTCCTAACAGAACTGCTCCTCCCTTGTGGGGTGGGGAGGTCAAATAGCCAATCATTGAATCCTTGTTCCCCTCACTATGGGAAACCAATTGGTTACTGAACTACCACAGGCAGCTACATCTGAGCAGAGGTTCTAGGTTATATACATACATGGTCCTTGGATGAATGTCAGTCTCTGAAAAGACCCTGTGCCCAGATATATTTGGTGCTTGTGGAGCTCCTATCCTTTCTCCACCATACTAACTCCCCTTCTTTCATATGATTCCCTGTACTCTGCCAAAGGTTTGGTCATGAGTCTTTGTATCTGCTTTGAAAACACTGCTAGTTAGAGTCTTTCAGATGTGCTCAGTAGACTCCTGTCATACGTTCAATGTACATCCCATTTGTCTTTCTAAACGAGGATTGATCATCTTACCCCATGTCCACTCTCTTGATTATCTTTTTTAGGTGTATAGATTTCATTATGTTTATCATATCTTATAGGTCTATATACGTGAGTATATAGCATGTTTTTCTTTCTCCTTCTGGGATATTTCACTCACAATTATCTTTTCTAGATCCCACCATTTGCCTGCAAATTTCATGATTTCCTCCTTTTTGATTGCTGAGTAGTATTCCATTGTGTAAAAACACCACACTTTCTGTACCCATTCCTCCATTGATGGACATCTGGATTGATTCCAGGTTCTGGCTATTACAAATAAAGCTGCTATAAACATGGTTGAGCAAGTATCCCTTTTGTGTACTTGAGCAAAGTTTGGGTATATACCTAGCAGTGGTATAGCTGGGTATTGAGGAAGCACTATTCATAATTGTCTTAGAAAGTTCTAGATACATTTCCAGAGTGGTTGCACCAGTTTACATTCCCACCAGCAGTGGAGGAGGGTTCCCCTTTCTTCACAACCTCTCCAGCATGTGTTGTCACTTGAGTTTTTCATCTTGGCCTTGGGTGTAAGGTAAAATCTCAGGGTCGTTTTGATTTGCATTTCCCTGATGGCTAATGAGGTTGAGCATTTCTCTAAGTGTTTCTCTGCCATTCAATATTCCTCTGTCGAGAATTCTCTGTTTAGCTCTGTTCCCCATTTTTTAATTGGATTACTTGGTTTATTGCTTTTCAGCTTCTTTAGTTCTTTGTATATACTGGATATGAGTCCTCTGTCAGATAAATGGTTGGTGAAGATTCTCTCCCAATCTGTAGGCAGTTGTTTTGTTTTGATGACGGTGTCTTTGATTTACAGAAGCTTTTCAGTTTCATGAGGTCCCATTTATTGATTGTTGCTCTTAGAGCCTGTGCTGTTGGTGTTCTGTTCAGGAAGTTGTCTCCTGTGCCAATGAGTTCTAGGCTGTTTCCCACTTTTTCTTCTAACAGATTTAGAGTATCTGGTTTTATGTTGAGGTCTTTGATCCACTTGGACTTTAGTTTTGTGCAGGGGGATAAATATGGATCTATTTTCATTTTTCTGCATGTAGACATCCAGTTGGAGCAGCACCATTTGTTGAAGATGCTGTCTTTTTTCCATTGAATGGTTTTGGCTTCTTTGTCAAAAATCGAGTATTCATAGGTGTGTGGGTTTATTTCTGGGTCTTCTATGCGGTTCCATTGATCCTCCTTTCTGTTTTTATGCCAATACCATGCAGTTTTTATTACTATTGCTCTGTAGTACAACTTGAGATCAGGGATGGAGATACTTCCAGATGATCTGTTGTTGTACAGGATTTTTTTGTAGATTCTGGGTTTTTGTTTCTCCATATGAAGCTGAGAATCTTTTTTTCAATGTCTGTAAAGAATTGAGTTGGTTTTTGATGGGAATTGCATTGAATCTGTAGATTGCTTTTGGCAGGATGGCCATTTTCACAATGTTAATCCTACCAATCCATGAGTATGGGAGATCTTTCCATCTTCTTATATCTTCTTCAATTTCTTTCTTCAGAGACTTGAAGTTTTTTTCAAACAGGTCTTTCACTTGCTTGGTTGATGTCACCCCAAGGTACTTTATGTTATTAGTGGCCGTTGTGAAGTGTGTTGTTTCTTTAATTTCTTTCTTGGCCCTTTTGTCTTTGGTATACAGGAGGTCTTCTGATTTTTTTGAGTTGATTTTGTATCCTGCCACTTTGCTGAAGGGGTTGATCAGCTGGAGGAGTTCTCTGGTTGAATTTTTGGGGTCACTCATATATACTATCGTATCAGCTGCAAATAGTGACACTCTTCCTTCCCGAATTGTATCCCCTTGATCTTCTTTAGTTTTCTTATTGCTCTACCTAGGATTTCAACTACTATGTTGAAGAGGTAGGGAGAGAGTGGGCAGCCTTGTCTTGTCCCTGATTTCAGTGGGATTGATTTAAGTTTCTCTCCATTGAGTTTGATGTTGGCTATAGGCTTGCTGTATATTGCCTTTACTATGTTTAGATATGTGCCTTGTATTCCTGATCTCTCCAAGACTTTAAACATGAATGGGTTTTGGACTTTGTCAAATGCCTTTTCGGCATCTAAGGAGATGATCATGTGGTTTTTCTCCTTCAGTTTGTTTATGTGGTGGATTACATTGATGGATTTTCTTATGTTGAACCACCCTTGCATGCCTGGGATGAAGCCTACTTGGTCGTGGTAGATGATATCTTTGATGTGTTCTTGGATTTGGTTTGCAAGTATTTTATTGAGTATTTTTGTGTCAATGTTCATAAGAGAGATAGGTCTGAAGTTCTCTTTTTTTGTTGGGTATTTGCGTGGTTTAGGTATCAGGATGACTGTTGCTTCATAGAATGAGTTTGGTAGTGTTCCTTCTATTTCTATTTTGTGGAATAGTTTGAGGAGAATTGGTGTTAGCACTACTTTGAAGGTCTGGTAGAATTCTGTGCTGAAACCATCTGGCCCAGGGCTTTTTTTGGAGGGGAGACTGTGAAAGACTGCTTCAATTTCCTTGTGGGATATAAGGCTATTCAGTCTTTCTACCTGATCTTGACTTAATGTTGGAAGATGGAATATATCAAGAAAATTGTCCATTTCATTTAGGTTTTCAAATTTTGTGGCATATAGGCTTTTGTAGTATGACTTAATGATTGTTTAAATTTCCTCAGTGTCTGTAGTTATGTCACCCTTTTCATTTCTGATTTTGCTGATTTGGATAGATTCTCTCTTCTTTTTAGTTAGTTTGGCTAAGGGTTTGTCGATCTTGTTGATTTTCTCAAAGAACCAGCTTTTTGTTTCATTGATTCTTTGAATAGTTTTATTTGTTTCTAATTGATTGATTTCAACCCTGAGTTTGATTATTTCCGGCCTTCTGCTCCTCTTGGGTTTATCTGCTCCTTTTTTTTTTCTAGGGTTTTCAGTTGGGCCATTAAGTTGTTTGTATGTGATGTTACAAATTTCTTCATGCAGGCACTTAGTGCTATAAATTTTCCTCTGAGCACTGCTTTCAATGTGTCCCATAAATTTGGGTATGTTGTGCCTTCATTTTCATTGAATTCTAGGAAGTCTTTAATTTCTTTCTTTATTTCTTCCTTAACCCAGCTGTCGTTGAGTAACAGGTTGTTCAATTTCCATGTGCGTGTAGGCTGTTTGTTATTTCTGTTGTTGTTGAGATCCAGCTTTAGTCCATGGTGGTCAGATAGAATACAAGGGATTATTTCAATCTTTTTGTATCTGCTGAGGCTTGTTTTATGACCACTATATGATCTATTTTGGAGAAGGTTCCATGTGGTGCTGAAAAGAAGGTATACTCTTTTGAGTTTGTTGAAAAGATCTATAGACGTCTATTAGGTCCATTTGACTTAGGGACTCTGTAAGTGTTTTTATTTCCCTATTTGTTTTCTGTCTAGTTGATCTGTCACTTGGTGAGAGTGGAGTGTTGAAGTCTCTCACTATTAAGGTATTAGGATCAATGTGTGATTTAAGCTTTAATATTGTTTCATTTACGAATGTAGGTGCTCTTGTATTTGGTGCATAGATATTCAAAATTGTGATGTCCTCTTGGTGGATTTTTCCTTTGATAAGAATATAGTGGCCCTCCTTATCTTTTTTGATTAACTTTGGTTGAAAGTCTATTTTATTAGATATTAGGATGGCTACTCCAGCATTTTTTCTGGAACCATTTGCTTGAAAAACATTTTTCCAGCCCTTTACTCTGAGGTAGCATTTATCTTTGTTGCGTAGGTGTGTTTCTTGGATGCAACAGAATGTTGGATCCTGTTTCCGCAACCATTCTATTAGTCTGTGTCTTTTTATTGGGGAGTTGAGTCCGTTGATGTTGATAGTTACTAGTCACCAAGAATTGTTGCTTACTTTTGATGTGGGGTTGGTGGCGTTACTGAGTTTCATTGCTTATATTCTTTTGATTTTTTTTTTTTTGTGTGTGTAGTTGTCTATTTCCTCTGTTTCCTTCGATGTAGTTGTTTTCTTTGGTTTGGAGTTTCCCTTCTAGTAACTTCTGTAGAGCTGGGTTACTATGTAGATATTATTTAAATTTGGTTTTGTCATGGAATATTTTGAATTCTCCATCTATGTTGATTGAAAGTTTTGCTGGGTATAGTAGTCTGGGTTGGAATTTGTGGTCCCTTAAGTACTGTATGATTTCCGTCCAGGCCCTTCTGGCTTTCATAGTTTCTGTTGAGAAATCTGGTGTGATTGTGATAGGTCTACCTTCATATGTTACTTGGCCTTTTTCCCTTGCTGCTTTTAGAATTTTTTCTTTGTTTTGTAGTTTCAGTGTTTTGACTATGATGTGACATGAAGAATTTCTTTTCTGGTCTAGTCTACTTGGTGTTCTGTAGGCCTCTTGTATGTTCACGGACATCTCCTTCTTTAAGTTGGGAAAGTTTTCTTCTATAATTTTTTTGAAAATATTTTCTGGTCCTTTTATCCTGATGTCTTCTTTTTCTCCTACTCCTATTATTCTTAGATTTTGTCTTTTCATGGTGTCCTTGATTTCTTGGATGTATTGTGTTTGGAGCTTTTCTGATTTTATTTTTTCTTTGAGAGACGTGTCAATTTCCGCAAGTGTATCTTCAGCTCCTGAGATTCTTTCTTCCATCTCTTGTATTCTGTTGGTGATGCTTACCTTTGTAGTTCCTGATCTTTTCTCTATGTTCTCCAGCGCCTGGTTTGCCTCTATTTGTGTTTTCTTTATTGATTCTAATTCTGTTTTCATGTCTTGCACCATTTCCTTCATCTGTTTGAATGTGGAGTCCTGCTTTTCAATGACAGCTTCTATTTTTTTGTCTGTTTCCTCTCTTTGTGTTACTAATTGTGCCTCTACTTCTTTTGCTATAATTGCCTGTATTTCTATGAGAGCCTTTTTTTATTTCTTCTTTATTTTCCTTCATTTGTGTGGACATTTCTTTGAGAGATTTGTGCATTTCTTCTTTGTTTGCCTCAATTTTCGTAGTCATTTCTCTGAGAGCTCGATTTGTTTTCTCTTGGTTTGTCTCAATTTCTTTGGCTATTTCTCTGAGGGCTTTGTTCATTTCATCTTTATGGACCTCTAATAGCTGGAGAAACATAGTTTTGAGGTCATTTTCTTGTCTATCTAGTGAATTGAAGTGTCCATTGTTTTGTGGGGTTGCTGGTGAGGTCATTATATCCTGATTTTTGTTGGGTGTGTTCTTGCATCTGCCTCTAGCCATCTGGTTATTTATGACCCTCACTGTTTGCTCCTCGACTTTGTAGTTCGGGCTATGATCGTCTCTTTCTGTTTTCTGGACTGTTTTTTCAGAAAGATGAGAGAGGTTCACTGCTTTGGGAGTGTGCGTTGTGGTTTCAGTTTTGCCTAAGTAATGAATGTGAGGCTGGTGCTATTAGCATGTGCTTTTAGTGGGCGCAGTTTGCATGTGCAGATTCTTTGACTATTTCAGTGGCCTGCAGGCCGCTATTACGCAGTTCTGTCTGAGATCCAGGGATTGTTTGCCTAGATTACACTGGTGGACCCACAAGGCAGATGCTTCAATGTTGGGGTCCCTATCCCAAGAATCCCTATGATGCCCATACTAGGGGTGTGGGTGGCAGGCATCTCGTCTGGTTGCTTCTGTGGAGATGCCTTGGGTCTGGGGCAAACTCTCCCTAGAAGGCTCACTCACTCTCTTGCAGGACCAGTTGGAATGCACAGGGGTTCCCCTTGCTCTCTACTCTCTGATTTGGTCCTGCTGAGGAAAGTGCGTGAGTAGGCTAACAGTCAGCTCTGTGACACTGTTGTCACAGGACTCGGTGTCCACCTTTCCTGTGTGCTGCCTCTCTGTCCTTTTCCTCTGCCAGAAGGCGTTATGTTGACTGGTCCCCGGGTAGCACGGGAAAGAGTTTGGTTGAGTGTTCTCAATCCCAGATCCCAGGCGCAGATCTCTCTGCCAGAAGCAGCCTGGTGGAAGAACCTATGTTTGCTGATCCTGAGAGAGTACCAGGTAGGGTTGAGTGTCCTCAGATCCAGAGCTTGGGTTTCTTTGCCAGGGGCCATTGGGTGAGCTAGAGAGGGGGTACTGTGTCCTGTGGCAGGCTGCCTCTCTGTCCTTCCCCTCTGACCTTCCCCTCCGCTAGGGCAAGCTTACGGCAGTGCTCTCAAGGGAGTGCCAGAAGGGGTTGGGACTTCTCAGTCCAATCCTGAGCTGGGGTTTCACTGCCAGGGTTCGGGGGAGGGGGGCGCCGGTGATAGGACTTGGTGCTAGACCTTATTGCGCTGGACCCAGGAGAATCTCAGGATGTGTTGATTAACCACAGTCCCAGATCCCGAGCTGTAGTTTGTTTGCTAGGAGCAGCCGGCAGCACTGGGGTCCCGGCACTGTGAAGCTGCTGTGCGCCTCTTTATCCTTCTGCTTGGCCGCGGCAGGGTTATGGTGGTGTTTGGGGGAGTGCCCGAAAGCATTGGGTTTTCCCAACCCCGATCTCGGGTTGGGGTACAGACAATGTGGTCTGTGGCAGATTCTGCTGGACACCTCCTGCCTCCTCCGAAGACGGAGTAGGGATTTTGAGCTGGGCGCACAGCTGCTCTCTGCGTTCGGCGGGAGCTCAGTTGTGATGGTGGCAGGTACCCATGGTCGGAGAGACCTTCCAGGGAAAGACTGGGTGACCCGTGACCAGTCTGGCAACTTTCCTTCCCTGTGGGTTTTTTTTTTTTTTGAGACTGGGACTCTAAGTCTTAGGCACCCTTGTGCCCACCGATCAGCCTGGGAAAGTGATCGGCACAAGCAGGCTTGCGGCACCAGCTCGGAGACCCAAAGCCCGCAGACCCAAAGCCCGCATTAGTTGGGTTCTCTTCCGGGTTCTGGCTGGGCAGCAGAGAGTGGACCCGACCGATTCCCACGCCGTGGGAGCCTCCCCTCACCTGGGAAACACGATAGCTGTTGTTTTAGGGCCCAGAATATAGAACTCTGACCCACTTCTGTGAGAGTTCTGCACCATGTCTGCCTGTGTGCTCCCTGCTATGATGATAGACTAAACCTCTAAAGTTATGAACAAGTCCCAGTGATATGCTTTCCTTTATTAGAGTTGCCATGGTGATGGTGTCTCTTCACAGCATATTGCTGTGAACAGTAATTAGAACAATTGTGAAAGTTTTTTAAAATGACAGAAAAAAAAACAGGAGGGCATGCAGTTGTGATGACATTGACAATCTCAAAGTGGAGAGATTATCCTCGATATTTTGTGTTAACTCTAAACAAATTGAATGTGTTCCTCTTAAAGAGATGACACAACATATCTAAGAGAGCACTATGATCACCACAGTAGACATCACAGTGATATAACAAGAGCCAAGAATACACCCAAGTCCCCCATAAACATAAAGCAAGAAGTTGATTCTTAGTGAAGTGTCTCTGTGGAACATGCCCTATCAACCCTGGTCCACAGCCCAGTGTTAGTGACTTGGATTTATAATCTATAAAACTAAGGGAATGAATTTCTGTTCTTTTAAGTCATCACACTTATAACGGTGTGTATTATTTTCATGGTCTCAAATTTTCTTTCTCTTTTGATTTGTACATACATACCCTCAAGTCTTGTTTTCGACCCATCTATTCCTCTGTAGCTGTGCATGAATCACCTTTCTCAACTCTGCAGCAGAACACTAAGTGAATGACTTAAAAACGAAGGATTCACTGAGGTTCATAATTGCAAGTCAGGAAAGGGGTGTGGCTGGAGTGGGTCAGTCTTTGGAGGCCAGAGTTTGCAGTGATAACTCCTCACATTATTCAGAACACACACACACACACACAAAAAAAAAAAAAAAAAAAAAAAAAAAAAAAAAAAAAAAAAAAAAAAA
>NW_026596147.1:4965713-4989671 GCF_907164565.1 Psammomys obesus
AAAAAAAAAAAAAAAAAAAAAAAAAAAAAAAAAAAAAAAAAAAAACACTAGGTAACCAGATCTAGGTTCAATCCTATGTCTGCCAACTAAATCCTCATATCAAAGATATCACAACCTCCCAATACTGTGCCACCAACTTGGTCCAAGAATTTAAGCACAGAAACCAGCAGGGGGTGTTCCACATGTAAACTATAACAAATTGCTTCAACATAGATCTCCAGTGATATCTACATTACAGCAATCAGTGACTAGCAGTGACATTTTTTGACCTGTGATGAATGTTGATAAGACTTAATAACATTTGCTCTATAAACATTTCTCCCACTTGGCTTCTCGAATGTTATACTCTCTTTGGTTCCCTTGCAGTTTTACTCATTCTTTTTTTTTTATCCTAATGTTCAAGTATCTTAAATTCAGTTCTTGTTATTAAGTTATTTATGTTATTTTATTCTTTGGATAATATTGTCCAGGATGATTATACTTCTGATCCCTATCAGCTATACCTTTGACCCTTGATCTCTCTATTTTGTTGACTAAAATCCAGACTAACCTCTCTTTCTCTCTCTCTCTCTCTCACACAGACACACACACATAAAGCAATTATTAGTTTCAATCTTAATGTTTTTACATTTGTTTTTTTTTTTTCAGCTTCCTTACCTCAGTTGATAAAAATGCCATGTGCAGAGAGTGGATCTGGGGCAGAGAGAAGGTGGTAAAATGCCATTTATCCAATTTTTGCACCCCAAAATCCTTGAATTGTTTTCTATTTCTCTCATTATGTTAAATATTTGCATTTATTATTTTGGTATTTGTGGATGGAGTCAGAGGTCAACTTGCAAGACTTGTTTCACAATGCAGGTGACAGGATCAACTACAGGCTTGTCACGTGTGGCGTAAAGTGCCACCCTGGTGTTCCCATGTTTTTATGTTCTGTATCTGTTACATGAGGAAATAATTTTGATTGCATCCTCAGAGTATAATATGAACCTGAACCTTCACTATCTCCATGATGTGTTTTTGAAGCCCCTCTTCCCTTTCTTTTTCTCCACACTCTTTAGTGCTTAAGTCAGATTGTTCATATTGAGGGTGAGAAAATAACTTTATTTTTTTTTCTGTTTATATCTTTCTACTTTTACTTAGAGTGAAAATGTTGCAGTAGTGTACAAAATCACAAAATCTTACATGATGGAACATGTATGCTACCCATTTTTAGAATCTCTATTTCTCTTCAATTATTCTTTCTTATACAGTGACTCTCACATTACTTCAAAAAAAAAAAAAAAGCCAGGGTAATTCTTGCCCTGTGTCTTTATCTTTTCCAAATGTTGTGATAGTAACTATCCTTAATTATATGCATGGCTGAATTCATTCTGATTGATGTATAAATCAGAAAACTTTTTAAAAATTGCACTGTAGTAAAAATAATTAATTCTATATCACTGCATTTTCCTCCAAAGAATTTAGTACTGTCAAATATGTTCTACTGCAGAGTTTACTTCTGTTTATGTGTGAGACTTATTGTGTGCCTCTCTCTTAAGTAGTGTAAATCATCTCAAAATAAGACATTTGTTTTTGCTCCCTTCTTGAAACTTAATAGGGGCTGAAATACTTACTAATTTCTAGACTGAAATAAGTTACTTAAGTAGAACAGTTTGATCATAAAACATATGAGTATAAACTAATATTGTAATTTTTAATAGTGCATGTCAATCTACAAAGCTAATAAGATTCATCATCTTTTAAAATATCTTAAACTTTGAAGAAAATCATATTACTATTATGAAACTTAATTATGATGTGCTGGAAACTCACCATGTGGATATGAGTATTTCTGTCTGAAATTTACATTGAAAAATTAAAGAAGCTGTTCTCTTCATTACCAAACATGTAAATTCCATTCTCAAAAATCAATGTAAGATATTTCAGTCATATGACTCTGCTATAACTTATCAGAATAAGAATTATGAACCATAGCATAAGAATTGAGATTAGAAAGAGAATTTCAAAAGATAATTACCTGAGCATGTTAAGATATTTCTCTAACATTAGTTCACTATTAAAATCATTTTCATTGTTATCATTATGGTGTTTGTTAATCTTTAAGTGTTGTTGAAATTAGTTATCAGAAAATAACTATCACTTGAATAGAAATATGCACCTTTTATATAAGAAAACTAGTAGAAAAAGAGCAAAAGTGAACTGCTTCAAATAGACTCTATAACAAAGAGATGTAAGGCTCACAGAATCTGTGTGATATCCATTCCTACCATGAGAAGCCATTGTGCTTATCTAAGTAGGATTATAAATTCAAGTTTTCTTTTTATTTTAGGAAAACTTTTCCAAAATTTTATATTCTCTTGATGGACAGACAAAAGTTGCATAACTATGTACATAGTAGCTGTTTTTCATACTGAGTCTGGACATTTCATATGTTCTGTTCTCAGCTTTAAAGACACTGTTGGCTGCTCTTCTCCAAGAACCTTGGCTAACTTTTTGCACATGACATAATCAAATACAGACGTGAATGAAGTGTTCCTCATTAGTGGGTCTGAGGAGATCAATCACTGCCTGCTGAATCTTCCAAGAGAATTATAATGTGCACAAACAAAACAAGTATTTGCAGAGGAGAGAACATTCTTGTCTTGTTATACACAAGAATGTGGATACAAGGTTGAAATTAGAAAGAGTGGATAAGTAAGTCTGCATTTACAGAATTGTAAAGATTCTCTCTAGGCATGAAAAGGTTAGATGATATAAATCTATAATTTACTCTTAATAATTGTCACTGAGAAAGTCTTTAAACAAATATGTTTTGTGTGATGAGTTAATGACTGAGAAATATGATGCAGGGGGAAGGGGAGTTCCATTTTAAGTTATGAAAGCAGCAGCATATGGAATCGCTGGCTGGAGTTTCAAAGGCTTCAGAGAGCTAGAGAGTGACAGCCTGTTTCTCCTCAGATGTAGTTCCTGGATTCTATCTGCAATTTAGATATAATTCCCAATGTGTGTTTTCTCTGAAGCTGACAATGAGGGATTACATATCACAATAAAGAGAACATTATTTTTCTCCAGGTTTTGATGACCTCAAAAGATTATCTGGAATTATGCTTCAAAGATAGGCATTTAATGACTCTCAGAAATCAATGGAAGGAGAAATTAACACTGAACAAAAATAGATATGTTTATCCTCATGTTTTCTTACCATTTTGACTATTAATCATTATAAAATGTCTCTATCTTTGAAAGAATCTTTATTACTATTTTATCTTCAATTTGTCAGGTGCTCCTATGAATAGATTTTCTGCAGCTACTTTTTCATGTTGCATCTCTTGTCTTGTGTATTTTTTGGCTAAGGAGGACTGTATTGTTGACCAAACAGAAGTCATGCTCTTTATGTCATCTTTTCCAACATTCTTCGCCATTGACTTGATACCTGGTTTAGCTTGCTGTCTTTGTCTGTTTCTTGTTGTTATAACAGAACACTTGATACTGCGGGATTTATAAACACATAAGATGATATAATCATGCTTTTAATTGAATTTTATTTACTTGTCTTTATACTGCTCTTTGCACAGACTCAGGTTACTTTGCTAGGGTACTTTTAACCAAAAGCACTTGCTCTGGGATTTTTTTTTTTTATGAGTTTGTATTATAACCAGTAAATGTCCTTGTTGTTTACTTAGCTCGTATGGTTCCTATGAATTCTTCAAATAAAAATAACATTTTATTTATTCTTTGACATTTAATACATCAATACCATTATTTTTATCTCATTCATTCTCCGTGACATCCTTTATAGTCACTTCAAGACCCATCACCCCGCCTCTCTCCCAACTTCATATTGTTGTTGTTATTATTATTAGTTCATTAAGTCCAACTAGCAGTAACCATATGTAGTGAGGTGATATGTATATCAGCCATGCTGTTTCAAAAGGTTGCATCTCACAGCTCTCCTTGTCATTCATAAAATAATGCACACTACTATCATATCACTAGGTTGCAAATCATAACTAGATCATAAAACCGTGATGCTCAAAATATCATCCATTTTGATTGTAAGGTATAAAAAAAAAATCAATCGCAAGCTTACAGGAAACTATCATCTTTCTGGCTAGCTTTCGTAGTGCTGGCAGTTAATCCAGCAATCTGCACCTGCTTGCTAGGCAAGCTGTGCCCATGGTTCAATAGCTGCATGATGGTTTGGGGATAACTAACCACTTTCTGGATGGATATGAGCCTGCTCTAGTGGAAGGATTGCATATATCGAACTGTAAACCTTGTCAAAGCCCATGAGTGGAGAGCTCATGGGCCCTAGGGGAAACCTACTGATGTTGTTTGAACAAAGGAAAATGGTGTCAAATTACCTTCTTAATGTTTATAACCATAGAATTGTGCTTTGCTCAACCTTGATCAGAAAAGCTTCTTCTTGCAGTGAGTAGTAGTGAATATGGAAACACTAAATTTCCCCAAGTGCTGAGTGTAAGTTACTATGAGTGATCAGCTGTAAATGAGTCATCAATATCAAGCTCCTAGTAGATATCAAGGACAGGAGAGTAGGAAAGCTGAAGAAGCCATTGTTTGTTTTTAATTTTATTTGATGTGAGATTTTGAGTTGATAGGTATTTACTTCTTTCAGTACTTTGAATTTAACCTCTCAGTACTGACTAGCTTTCGTTGTCTATGATAATAAATCAGATGTTAATCTTATCAAAATTTCAGACTATTCAATTAATTGTTTTCCAAGTTTGTCTTTAAGACTTTCTCTTTCTTCACTTGGGCATTTCTCTTTGTAAGTCTCTACTTTTATTCATTTTGAAGTTTGCTGTGCACCTTGGATATGAACTTCCATGATTTAATCAAGTTTGTGAGTTTTTTAAATATTATTTCTTCAGTATTAACATTACTTATTTGGAATAAAGCCCACAATTTCAATTTATGGTCAAATGGTCTGGGCAATGACTTAGTAGACAATATACTTGACATATGAGGACACAAGCTTAGATCCACAGAACTCATGAAAAGCCAGCTGTGGTAGTGCCTGTTTCTAATCCCAGTGTTTTTATAGTGATACAGGAGCCAGAGATGAAAGAATTCTCCAAAGTTCACTGGGAAAATAATTTGTCATCCTAGTGGTAAATAACAAGAAATTCTTCTTTATGCAAGTTGGAAAGCAAAGATGGTTATCTGGAGTTGTCTTCTGAGCTCCACGTGTATCTTGGCACATGAGTGCTTGTATTCACACACAGAAACATAAGAAGACTCACAAACATAGACACACACACACTTACTTGTAGCTCAAATCTGTTAATTTCTTTTAACAAATTCATAGACTTATTTGTTTGTTATTTTAATTTCTACATGAATTTCATTTTCCTGCTTCTTCACACATCTTCTAACATTTTTTGAAAACCAAAAATCTTAGATTGTTAATTTTTGGATGTGTATTATTCCTTCTGGGACTGGCCATGATGTTTTATTAATTGACAAATATGAAAACATTTTTCATAATTTTCTACATGCCTTTAGGAAAAATTACAAATTTAAACCACTGGATTAAAAAAATAATAATTTCAGCACTTACACTAAGATTTTGAATCTATGCAGCTCTTAGTGACGTACTTCTAGAACTGAATTTTAACAATGTCTTTTAGATAATGGCCTTGATGATGACCTAAGTTACCTAGATAGTCATGTAGGAATAATTTACTCATACCAACATGGATGGACAGATATTGATTAAATAAGTGGGCAGATGGATTGGTTGGCAAAAGTTAGTTTTGAAGGGTAGGGAGAATGTTAATAAGAAAATACGTTTATATGGCCCTGATTCTCTACCTTTCCTTGTACCTGTACACATTTAATGTACAACATGAAACCATTCTCCCACTTAACTCTAAGTTCATCTTGATTATCTTAACCAATGTATAAGGTAAGCAAAAGCTAAACTAAAGAAAGGCTTGCTGTATCTACTGGCTAGGCTAGGCTTGCTTTCTCTTGCTTTTCTGCACTCATGCTTAAGACACACAGGAGGGGCCGCTAGTAGGGAGACACATGGGATACATCAATGGTGTCACGGCTCACATTTGAAACCATTCAATGTCAGGAAAGCAGTTTGGTTCTTAGCTCAGCCAAGATCTGCAGAACTCTTAACACGGAGCTGTCAGCAGAGTGCAATTTTAAAGCAGCTAACCCCAGGCTGTATCACCTGAGCACACATCCACACTGCGCACACACGCCGCGCGCGCGCACACACACACACACACACACACACACACACACACACACACACACATCAAGCTAGCAAATGATTTTATTTTGTAGTACAACTAAGGTTTTGTATTGTTTGTTACAAAGAGAGTTAGGTAGTTGTCAGGTTTTTTCTATCATGTTCGTTTCAATTTCAAGCTCATTTTGATGGAAAATGCATGGCTAAATTTAAAGACATGCACACATTTTAAAATAAAAACTTTTTAAAATTTTTATTTTTTTCTTCACATTTTATTCATTATATATTCCGATTGCAGCCCCCTCCGTCAACTCCCCAAGTCCCACCTTCCCTCACGCCCTTCCCCTAGTCCACTGAAAGGGGGAGTTCTCCATTATTGTCATCTGCCCATTCCTTGGTAAGTCTCATCAGGACTGCTTGGATCCTCTTCCTCTGTGACATGGCAAGGCTGCATCATCCGGGGGAATGATCAGAGAGCAGTCAACAGAGTTCATAATAGAGACAGCCCCTGCTTCCCTCACTCAGAGATCCACGTGGAGGCTGAGCTGCCAATTGGCCACGTATGAGCAGGAGGTCTAGGTTCTCTCCATGCATGGTCCTCCTGTTGGTACATCAGTCTCTGCAGGACCCCTGGGCTCAGACCTTTCAGTTTTTTTGGTCTCCTTGTGGGGCTCCTGTGCCCTCCATGTCCCTTTAATCCCACTCCTCTCTTCCTCTGTAAGACTCCCTGCGCTTTGTCCAAAGTTTGGCTCTGAGTCTCAGCATCTGCTTGGATCCCCTGTTGAGTGAATCCTTTCAGGGGACCCTCTATAGTAGACTCCCGTCTTGTTTCCTCTCTTCCACCACTTCTGGTGACTATACTGTTTGCCATTCTTTTTTTATTTTATTTTATTTTTCTTATTAGTTACATTTTGTTAACTCTGTGTCCCAGCTGTATCCCACTCCCTCATTCCCTCTCCAACCCCACACTCCCTCCCTGGTCTCCTCCCTGCCCCTTTAAGCCTCCTCCCTAGAATCCTCCTTAGGTCTGTAGATGGCTGTCCTATATTACAGGACTACTATCTGCTTATTAATGAGTATATACCATGCCTGTCTTTCTGTTTCTAAGTTACTGCACTTTAATTATAAAGCATAAGTCATTATAAATTCTTTTAAATTTCTATAGACACTTATAGATATATGTACAGTAGAATCACTTAAAAGTACATGTAGAATTTATTCACAGCTGATTAGTAGATAGCATATGATAGAACACGGAAAAGTGATTTTATGTAATTTTTCAATGTTTATGTTTATGCTGCAATGCTAAATTTATCATATTCACTCTTGTAAATTCAGTCTCCTTATTGATATAATCCTAATATTTCCATTTTAAACTGAATCATCATCGAATTTCCAGACTACTATTTCTATTTTTGAGTTTTTTGTTTTGTTTTTTGTTTTTTCAATTTTTTGTGGTCTGCTCATGTCTAGGTTCTTCTTTGGGGACAGCTGGTCATAACTTTCATATCGATAATGCAAATTAACTCCACATTACATTTAACTTCCTTTAATTCAGGTCATTGTATGTTGCTCTATTATTCATTGACCTTGAATATCTTATTAATATGAATCAGTAAAAATAATTTTGTCCTATAATGTTGGCTTTTCCTGTCTGAATTTATTTAAAGTTTTGGTTGACAATTACATTATTTCATAACATGACTAGAATACCTTTATTTTTTTCTACTAATTTTCCCCCTTAAACAAGTGATCTTATTCTTTAAAAAACTTTAAAAGAATCTATTCACATGCCTATGGCTACTTCTCTTATATATGAGGCCATCAAATTTCTCATGATGTCCCTAGCTTTGCTCCAATTAATACAAAGTACTCTCTAATTGATCCAGTGTGGTAGTGATTTTAGTAAGAATAGTTGAGTGCTTAGTCACTAGGGAGTGGAACTATTTGAGAGGATTAGAGGGATTAGGACGTATGGCCTTTCTGGAGAAAGTGTTCCTCTAGGGGCAGTCTTTGAGAAGCCCACACCATGCCCAGACTCTCTCTCAACCTATGGATCAGAATGTAGCTCTCATCTACTGTTCCATCTCCATGTGTGCCACTGTTCTCTCTACCATGATGATAAAGGGCTAAGCCTCTAAAACAGTAAGCAAGTGCCTGGTTAAATACTTTCCTTAATAAGAGTTGCCTTGGTCATGGTGTTTCTTTACAGTGATAAAACAGTGACTAAGACAAATTTCCTTATTATTTCCTTTGTATTTTCTAAATATCCTTTTATTTAGTTAACTTAGTCTTACCTGAGCCTACTTTCCTTCCATCTTATTTTGATTTTTTAAAGGAAATAGTTTTATTCTTCCTTACTTTTATTATGATAAGAACCCTTCATTTCACTTAAGCTCATTGTGACTTCCTCATTGAGACTTTATTTGATTTCTATAGTATTCCTTTAATTTCTCTGAAATTATTACTTGTTCTTTCTGCACGTTCTTCTCTACCCTTATTCTTTATTTTTATGGACAGAAGACACAATTGTTGTGTTTTGATGCTTTCTTCTTTAAGACAAACAAAATTACAGGGAAATACTTGAAGTTATTTTTTATTGCTTTTGTCTTTCTTTTACTTCCGAAAGTCCTAAGAATGCAGCTTTGTCCAAAAATTCCAATTACAGCTATACAGTGGGAAGATTCACACTGATACATTGATTTTTTTTTCAATTTTATAATTGTTATCCTGGGGAAAAGTTTATGAGTTTTATTGATTCTTTTAAAAAAGAAACAGGTGTTTCTGTGTTGTTCTTTTTTTTTAATTTCATGATATTTGTTCTAATGTCATGATTTTTTTTTTTGTAATTTGCTCTAATTTTGATTATTTATTTTCTTCTTGCTTTTAACGGCTTTCTTTTCACCCTATAGTCTGTTAGTGTGGAAGACTATCTGGCTGTCTCTTTTTTTTTTTTTTTCTAATGCTTCCCACAAAAATACAACTTGTGTTGCATTCCATATTTTTTTCTTTTTTAATTGAAAATAGATTTTCTTCTTACACAATATGTCCTGATCCACGTCCTTTCTCTCTCACATGAGAAAAGAACAGGCTTCTAAGAGATAATGACCAAATGTGACAAAATAAAATATAATAAGACGAAGGAAAAACTTTCATGAGAACATGAGCATGGGAGATCTTTTCTTCTTTCTGATGTCTTCTTCAATTTCTTTCTTCAGAGACTAAAGTTCTATCACACAAGTTTTTCACTTGTTTGGCTACAGATACTCCCAATATATTTTTTAATATTATTTTAGGCTTTTGTGAAAGATTTTGTTTTCCTGATCTCTTTCTCAGTACGGTTTTCATTTGTATACATTGAAAAAAAATTTTGTTTGCTTTAAACTTATATCCAGCTACTTCTCTTAATGACTGAGCCA
Source organism: Psammomys obesus (assembly GCF_907164565.1). NCBI lineage: Eukaryota > Metazoa > Chordata > Mammalia > Rodentia > Muridae > Psammomys > Psammomys obesus. The sequence goes on from NW_026596147.1 coordinate 4,975,359, forward strand.
TCTCTCCAGCCCCACCAGCTACTTCTCTGAAAGTATTACCAGCTGTAGAACTGTTTTCTTGTATAACGTTTAGGGTCATTTATGTACACTATCATATAATCTACAATAATGATACTTTCACTTCTGACTTTCCAATTTATATCCCTTTGAAGTTCTTAAGTTATTTTACTCCTCTAGCTAAAGCTTGAAGTACTTTATTGACTAGATATGGAGAGAATGGACAACCTTGTCTTCTTTCTGATATTAACAGAATTGCTTTGAATTTCTCTCCATTTAATTTGATGTTGGCTATAGGCTTGCTTTAAATTTCATTTCATTATGTTTATATATGTTCCTCATATCCTTAATCTCTCCAGGCCTTTTATCATGAAGGGCTGTAGTATTTTGACCAAGACCATTTCAGCATCTAATATGAATTTGAACACATTTTCTTTCTTTTTTTATTTCTCTCCATTTGTTTATATTGTGGAGTACATTTACTGGTTTTCATAAGCTGAACCATCCCTGCATTCCTGGGATGAAGCCTACTTAGTCATGTGGATGGTCTTATTGATATGTTCTTTGATTCAGTTTACAAGCATTTTGTTGATTTTTTTGCATGTATTTTCATAAGCGAAATTAGTCTGTAATTCTCTCTCATTGTTGAGTAGTTACGTGGTTTGGTTATCAGAGTCATTAGAGCCTCCTAAAATGAACTGGGAAATGTTTCTTCTATTTATATTTTGTGGAATACTTTAAACAACATTGTTGTTACTTTTTCAAAAGTCTAGCAGAATTCTGCCCTAGAATTCTGACCCTGGGCATTTTTGGTTGGGAAACTTTTAATGACTGTTTTTATTTCACTAGGGTTATAAGTCTATTTAAATTGTTTATCTGATATTTATTTCACTTTGGTTAGTGGTGCCTTTTGAGAAAGTTTTTCCTTTCTTTTTTAGATTTTAGAGTTTGAAAAAGCACAGTTTTTTTAACACAATCCTTATCATTCTCTGGATTTTTCTCGGTGTCTGTTGTTATGTCTCACTTTTCATTTCTGGTTTTATTAATTTGGATAGTCTCTCTTCCTGTTAGTTAGTTTGGAAAAGGGTTTATCTCTCTTCCTGATTTTTCTTACAGAACCAGCTGTTAGCTTTCACTGATTCTTTGTATTGTTCTCTCGTTTTGTTTGTTTGTTTGGTTTGTTTTTGATATTGGCCCTCTGTTTGATTATTTCCCTCTTATGTATCCTTACTTCTTTTTGTTCTAGAGCATTCAGGTGTACCATTAATTTGCTACTATGATATCTCTCAAAAAATTTTATGTGGTCATTTAGTGCTATAAACTTTCCATGGGAGATGCGGGAAAGGGTGAAGGAAAGCTCCAGCTGGTGCTCTGTTGCAGTACTAGAGATGAGACTGGGTTATTGGGTCTAGGGGAACAGAGAGAGCATTCCACACATTTTTAACAAGTGATCTTTTTTTCTTCAATTTAACTGATATCAACATATTTTAAATTTCTCTTGAAAAAGGTAGAAATTTTTTTTTTTTTTTACATGTAACACGTATTTTGTTTGTTGTTTGTTTGCTTGAGATAGGATCTGGTAATGCAGATCAGGCTGTCCTCAAATTCATTATGTAGCTGAGCTGGTCTAAAATTACATCCCTCTGTCTCCTACACCCCCTTCTCCCGCACCAGTGCTATGACAGTACCAGGCTAGTATACACCAGGGACTCTATCCCTATAAGCAGAAGTCAGCCTATGCTAGTGAGTGCTTTATGTGAGCTTCAGGAGAAAGAACATTTTACTGCTGATGGGTGGACTATGTTCCAAATGTTTATTAAATATAGTTAGCTAACCCTTGTTCATTTCAACCTTATATTCACCGATTTTCTGCCTTCTAGATGGACCAGCTACTGCCAGAGAGTCATCAAAGTCCCCAAATGCAAAAGTGAATTCACTTCTTTCTTCTTGCAATTCTATTAGTTCTTGTCACATATATTTATTTTGTTGCTGTGGTGTTACTTATAGACATATTAAGGATTATACTTTTCTTGGGGTTACTAACCCTATTATCATTAATTGCATCTTTATTCCTGGTGATTCCTTTGTTTTGAAATAAGGTCTGTTTAAAATCAATATCAACATTCCGGCTTTCATTTAAAGGAATATTGAGTTAGTATATCTTTTCCTTTCCTTCATCTTGAATTTATTTATACCTTTATATTAAACTGTTTTTAGTTACTTTTCATTTACTGCTACAAAACACCAAGATCAAGTTTTGGGGCTCATAGTGAAAGACCCCAGCCTCACCCTAAGTTAAACATAGCTAATGCCATTTTGTGAGACACCACTGTTTTGTAAAACTCTGAAGGCCAGATGAGAAACTGGAAAATTACTGAAAAATCCTAGCTGTGTCACCCACTTGGGATATCTGTGGTCAGGCTGCCCCAGTCATACTAAAAACAGTTTGTGTTAATCACTCTCATAGATATCTGTGAGACTGTTTCAGCTAAGATAGGGAAAAACAAAATAACAGGTGGCGGGCCACGTCAAGGGGTCATCCTACCCCCCTTGACCACCCAGTTCCTGGAATCTTGGTGCCCCTGCCAAACTTTGACGCAAATTGTGGTCTCGTGTAAACGTACCAATCAGCCCCCTGTAACCATGCCCTCTCGTTTCTGTACCAGTGCTTCTGCTCTAAAACCCTATAAAAACCCCAGTTTTTCCCCAAGCAGGCGCGCAAGGTCCTCTCGAGTGACCTTGCTGCCCCGAGTACTCGTGAATCAAAATAAAAGCCTCTTGCTGTTTGCATCCGAATGGACTCGTTGTTCTTTGGGAGGGGGTCTCTCTGACGGAAGATACCCTCCGGGGATCTTTCAATAGTTCCAGAGGGTTAAAATCCATGACCATCACAGTGAGGACCATGGCAGCCAGAGGCAGGAATATCCTTAGGAGAGTAGCTGGTACCTCACATCTGGATCCAACAGCAGAAAGCAGAAGGGGCTAGCTGAGAATGGCAAAGTCTTTTCAAACTGCAAAAAATTTCAAAACTTTTTGAACTCGTCCAACAAGGTCACAGTTTCTAGTCCTTCCCAAACAGTTCCACCAACTAGGGACTAAGATGTTCAAACAAATGAGCCTTTGGGGGTGATTCTTATGCAAAGTACCACGTGGACAACAAATAGATGAATCTTTATTTTTATTCATTCTAATAATCTTGTGTTTTAGTTGGTGTGTTCAGACCATTTATATTTAAAGTGGGTGTTGCTCCATTCAAATATTAAACAAATATATTCTATTTTTTATTTTCTGCCTCTCTTTCCTTACCACCTTTTCTGTTTCCTCTGGTTCTAACTGAGTGTTTTTATTTAGATCAGTTTCTTTCCTCACATAGTCTATCAGTTACAATTATTTTAAAACATTATCATTGCTAGTCCTAGAGTTTGAAACAAACATTAACGACTACATAACCATTATCACTATGCTTCTTCCTAGGTAGTGCAGACAATTTATTAGCATAATTACAAAGCTGCTTTCCATTTATCATGATTTTTTTTAATAAAGGATGATTGTATATACTTTAGGAATAAAATGTTATTTTAAAGAATTCAAATAAATCCAAATCTACAAATAAATAACATTGTTATTAAGCTTACAAAGAAGTCAACAAAGGTTTTCTTAATAATTTTTTTTTCTTAAACACTTAAAATAGTTTATTTTCTAAAAACCATGACTTAAATAAAAGCATTACAGGAAACAAAATTATATAAACAATTATATATACCCTAAAGTGCTATTCAAAGTCTGATATATTTAAAAATGTGTATATTTATTATGTTATCATGTATTTATGATAGTTTAAGAATGAGTGATGTGACAGAGTGGCATGATATAGAATTACATTCACTTCACTAATATTAACACTATCATAACTAAATACATCACTGGAATTTCTCTCTTTCTTTGTCTTTCTGTCTCAGGGTTTCTCTGTTTCCTCCTGTGTATGCATGCATGCTCACGCCTGTGTGTGTGCTTGAATTTGGGCTCAATGACCAGAGTTAGCAAGCATGTAGTGGTTAGGTGGGCAGAGGACTACTTTCAGGAGTCAGTTCTTATGTTTTCAGTCAAGGTCTCTCTTGTTGGTTTTGACTCTTCATCCACCCAAGCTACATATAAGTCTCCAGAAACATCTGCCTCCTCTCTAGCCATAAAAATGTTGTGATGTTCACTGACATATCGGGCTTTGCACTTTGGTTCAGGGGAAGCAAACTCAGGTCTTCAGGCTTGCATGGAAAGAACATTTAGCAATTCTTAATATTAAGATTTTTCAAGATACTTGTATTAGTTTAATTGATAGTAAACTTAAGAGTTTATTTTTATATTAATATTTTTTAAATAATTTTATACATTCACTTTTATCTTGGCTGTAGCCCTCTCCATCTTTCCCTCCCAATCTCCCCTACCTCCCTCATCTCCTTCCTGCCCCCTTCCAAGTCCACTGAGAGGGGGTGTCCTCCTCTCCTTCCTTCTGGCCCTAGCTTATCAGATATCTTCAGGATGGTTGCAAGGTCCTTATCTGTGGCCTAGCAAGGCTGATCCTCCCTCAGCGGCGAGGGAAAGCTCATGCATTCATGTCCACACTCTACTGAAGGCTTGGTTATGCGTCTTAGCATCTGCTTTGATTCACTTCTAGATAGAGTCTTTCAGGTGCCTTCTGTGGTAGGCTACTGTCCTGTTACTTGTTTTCTCCTATTTCCAATGTCCATCTCCTTTGTCTTTCTAGATGAGGATTGATCATCTTACCCCTGGACGTCTTTCTTGTTTATCTTCTTTAGGTGTACAGATTTTTGTATGTTTATCCTATTTTATAGGTCTATATAAGAGAGTATATACCATGTGTGTCTTTTTGCTTTTGGGATACCTCACTCAGGTTGTTTTTTTTCTAGGTCCCACCATTTGCCTGCAAAATTCATGATTTCCTTGTTTTTAATTGCTGAGTAGTAATCTATTGTGTAAAAGTACCACAATTTCTGTATCCATTCCTTTGTTGATGGACATCTGGGTTGTTTCCAGGTTCTTGCTATTACAAATAAAGCTGCTATAAACATGGTTGAGCAAATGTCCTTGTTGTGTACTTGAACATCTTTTGGATATACACCTAGGAGTGGTATAGCTGGATCTTGAAGAAGCGCTATTCCTAATTGTCTGAGAAAGCACCAGATTGATTTCCATAGTGGTTGTACCAGTTGACATTGCCACCCAGCAATGGAGGAGGGTTCCCCTTTCTCCACAGCCTCTCCAGCATGCGTTATCTCTTGAGTTTTTTATCTTAGCCACTCTGATGTGTGTAAGGTGAAATCTCAGGGTCATTTTGATTTGCATCTCTCTGATGGGTAGGGATGTTGAACATCTCCTTATGTGTTTCTTTGCCATTCTATATTCTTCTACAGAGAATTCTCTGTTTAGCTCCATACCCCATTTTTAATTGGGTTACTTGGATTATTGCCTTTTAACTTCTTTAGTTCTTTATATATTCCAGATATCAGCCCTTTGTCAGATGTTGGGTTGGTGAAGATCTTTTCCCAATCTGTAGGCTGTCGTTTTGTTCTAACGACAGTGTCTTTTGCTTTACAGAAGCTTTTCAGTTTCCTGAGGTCCCATTTATTGATTGTTGCTCTTAGGGCTTGTGCTGATGGTACTCTGTTCAGGAAGTTGTCTCCTGTGCCAATGCGTTCTAGGGTCTTCCCCACTTTTTCTTCTAACCAATTTAGAGTATCTGGTTTTTTATTGAGGTCTTTGATCCACTTGCACTTTAGTTTTGTGCAGGGTGATAAATACGGATCTAGTTTCATTTTTCTGCATGTAGACATCCAGTTGGACCAGCACCATTTGTTGAAGATGGTGTCTTTTTTCCATTGAACGGTTTTGGCTTCTTTGTCAAATATCAAGTATTCATAGGTATGTGGGATTATTTCTTGGTCGTCTATTTGGAGTTATTGTACATCTCAAAATAGTCTTTTTCTTTTAGTTTTTATTTTGGTATATCAACATGTATAACTTATTTTTCCTATATCAGAAAAAAAATGCATTTCATTGCTTCTTGATAATACTGGTACACTGAAGACAAAAACTTTTGTTTATGAAAGTTCTCTTCTTTATTTTACAGAACAGTTTTTTGGTTGTAGAGTTCCGTGTTAGTGTTCTGAGGTTGTTTTACTTCACTTTTTACTTTAGCATATTCTTCCTGCTGGCATGGTTTTAGAAAAAGAATTTAATGTAATTTTTTTAATTAAATTTTAATTTTATATTAATTACAGTTTATTCACTTGTATCCCAGCTGTAGTCTCCTCCCTCCTCTTCCCTCCCCTCCCACCCTCCCCCATCTCCTCCTATGCCCCTCTCCATGTCCACGGATAGTGGAGGTCCTCCTCCCCTTCCATCTGACCCTAGCTTATCCGGTCTCATCATAACTGGCTGCATTGTACCCCTCTGTAGCTTGGAAAGGCTGGTCCCCCTTCTGGGGAAGGCAGTCAAAGAGCTAGCCAGTGAGTTCATGTCAGAGACCGTCCCTGTTCCCACTTGGAGACTGAGCTGCCAAGGCCTACATCTGACCAGAAGTTCTAGGTTATATCCATGAATGGTCCTTGCCATTCCACTCATCAGAATGGCTAATATCAGAAACTCAAGTGACAATACATGCTGGAGAGGATGTGGAGAAAGGGGATCCCTCCTCCTTTGCTGGTGGGAATGTAAACTTGTACAACCACTTTGGAAATCAATCTGGTGCTTTCTCAGAGAATTAGGAATAGTGCTTCCTCAAGATCCAGCTATACCTCTCCTAGACATATAACCAAAATATACTCAGGTACACAAGGACTTTTGTTCAACCATGTTCACAGCAGCTTTATTCATAATAGCCAGAACCTGGAAACAATACAGATGTCCCTCAGCAGAGGAATGCATACAGAAATTGTGGAACATTTACATAATGGAATACTACTCAGCAATTATAAGCAAGGAAATCATGAAATTTTCAGCAAATAGTGGAAACTAGAAAAGATCATCCTCAATGAGGTATCCCAGAAACAGACACACATGGTATATACTCACTTTTAAGTGGATTCTAGGCGTATAATATAGAATAAACCTACAAAAATCTGTACACCTAAAGAAGGTGAGCTATTGTAATTCTTAGCCTTGTTTATTTTTAACTAAACTGTCCTCCCCTTCATTATTTCCATGGTTTCTTTCAGGTTTTGTTGCATCATTAACTTTGTATAGTTTGAATATCATAATGCACACACACACACACTCACACACACACATTTTTTCTTACTTTCTTCCTTACTATTCACTGAACTTCGTGTATATGGAACCTATTGCTTCTCTCACTAATTTTGAAACATTTTCAACCAGTAATGCTTCAAATTATTCTTCTAGTAGCACGTGGATTCCAACTATGTATAAATTACACATCATAAATCACCTCACAATTGTTTATCATAAAAATGTTTTATCTTGAGCTGGGTATGTTAGTAGAGGCAAGCAGATATCTAAATTCAATGCCAGCCTGCCTGGTCTACAAAGTGAGTCTCAGGCTAGAACAGGGCTATAAAGGCCTTGTTTCATACCAAAATACCCCACCCCCCAAATACAGAAAATGTTTTATATCTTAGTAAGCTGTTTTGCCAATTTTTACTGGCATATTTTCAATCTTGTTCATTTTTTATTGGCCAAGGTTAGTTTATTGATAATCTCAACAAAAAATTCTTTATCATTGTTTAGATATTTCGGTTTCTAACAATTTCTTCTTATACTTTGTGTGTATGTGTAAGATTAGAGGTTGACATCTAGCATCAATTTTCTTTAATACTTTACTACTTATTTTTGAAATAAGGTCTTTCACTAAACCTGGAGTTCATGCATTTGTCTAGGCTGGCTGACTGATCAGCAAGACTCAAGGACCATTCTGTTTCTGCCTTCCCAGAGCCTGGCTTTGTTTTTTAACAAGTGTTCTTTATATTGAACTCAGGTCCCTGGTCCCTACAATATTTTCATAAATGATCCATATCTCTATACACAGCTATCATTTGTTTTTATGTTTATTAAATTAGAGGTTTTACTATGTGATTCATAGCTATTTTAATTTTCTATATCATAGCCATAATCTCTCACATCTTAATCTAGTTCTGATGTTTTTCTGTACAGGTTATTTGTCACAATATTTAGCATCTCTCTATAACTATCTATCTATATATATAGTTGTAATTTTCCACATTTCATAAAAGTTACAGGTCATGATATATATGATAAGTAACTTTTATGAAATGCTTGAAAATGAGAACTGCGGCAAATAATCCTTTGGTGTAATGTTTTATATTTCTCTGTATAGGAATTCAGCTGTGGTTAATGTTTAAGATTGATGCAGCTTCCAGAGACTTTCAACACATTTAGATGTGCTTTTGTATCTCCTATTTTCTTGGGGATTTTCTTAGACAGCCTTTAATGGAGTCTGTATATTGCAACTCTTTCTGATTTGATTAATTTTTTTTTTTTAATAATGAAGACCTGCTGGGAAGGAAGGAAAGTTTGGGGCAGGCAAAACACTCTGTAATTCACCAATATCATTTGTGCCTTAGATTATTATTATTATATTTCTACCTCTGTCTTCTGACTTCTTAGATGAGACAGAAGGCTGTGGGTCCTGGACTTATCCATGTTTTAGCCCCTAGACTCAAATAAAGCTTTCATCAAATCTATTCCCTTACACACTATGTATTTGTCTGTGGAGAATTCTTTGTACGTATTTCAAGATTGATACATTTCCCATCACTGCACCCGGAAGTGAGCATATGTGTGTTGAGGGGGTAATTATTTGGTTTTTGGGTTTTCACTTTGAGAACCTAGTGATAAATGAGATAATTGTTTCCAAAGATATAATCAACAGTGAGAAAGTTTCCTGAGAGTGTCATCTCCAAGAGTTTCTCGGATTCTAATCCATCCTCAGCCTCCATTGAGTTTTTAAGTTAATGATTCACATAGTTTGTTCCAGTGCCTTTCACTGCAGGAAAGCTGATTTCCACTGTGAGTTTTTGTCTTTACACATCCCTTAGGATACGAATATCTGTGGTTGTCTATAACTCTGAATTTGGTGTTCAGTTTGCTCTTACAACTTCAATTTTCTGTCAGTTCAGGCAAGTCATCATTTTCTGTTTATTCTTTTTTTTCTTAGTGTAAAGGCAGGAATGACAATTTGCAAGCTGTTTATGCACCTGGAAATCCCAACACTTTTCTCTTCTCACCTGTGAGCTGGCTGTCTTTACTTCAAAGTCATGGATCTATAAATATGAGGCTAGAAAATGCAGAGTTAAGGAGGACAAGGCTAAACTAAGGACATATCTTTGGTGAATCCCATTTCTCCCTATTCTCTGAAGTTCTGTTACTGGGTTAAGTTTATTGTCCTCTTGTTACTGGAATAAGTTTATTCCCTTGGTATCCACCTTAAATACAAATTTGGTGGGAAACCTGGAGGTCTTTTTATATAACTCTTTTGATATTCCCAACACTACCTGCGAAAGAGTAGAGCTAAATTTATAAAAAAAAAATCCTTCAGTTGAATTACCATTTTCTATTTTTCTCTTTCATTTAATTTTCTTTCAATTCCAAAGCCCTCCTCCTTCCTTCTCTTAAACTTATAGACACAGGTTATTCTTTTTTGTTTGTTTTCTTTGCTTAGTTATATTTAATATATTGTACTCTTAATTAAAATTATTATGACTAATTATTTGTTGAAACTAGAAAATAATGAACCCACTATTTTAAAAAAATATCTTATTAATCATTAAAAAATTTCATACAGTGTACTTTGATCATATTTAATCCTTCTCTATCTAACTTTGCCCAGATTCACTCCTAACTTCCTGATCCTATTTTTTATGTTTTCTGCCTCTGTTTCTCTCTGTCTCTGATTTCCTTTCAGGATACCATGTTGACTGTCTTGATCTTGTGTAGACAAGCACACTGCTATGAGTTCTTGAGTAGAGATGCCCTGTAATTTAGATACTGTTTTCATCTGATCCTCCTAGACCTTTAAGCCTTACAGTAATATTTCTGCCTCTCTACTGCAGTGACCTCTGAGCCTGAGTGTGCATGTGTGTGCTCCATTTGTGGCTGAACTTATTTGCTGACACATATTTTCTGCTCTTTGCCTTGTTGTGAACTTTTACATTCACAAACATCCATTGAACTTTTCTTGTGAGGTCTGAGGGCTACACAAATCAATTGATAGCGAGACAGGAATTCAGTGGGTAGTTTGACAGTATGCCCATTTAGCAGAAAAACAATAGTATCTTTACCTCTTGGGACTATAAGTTCTGCAAGTATGGGTCTTTGTCCATATTTACAGTATAAAGCATTTGTTTCATCCTATGGATTTTGCCTTAAATCCAATCCTAAAGCTGTTGGTTAATCATGCCACTTTTGCAGCTTGCCAGGTCAGTCATTATTGTAGATGATAGCACCCACAGCTTGGTAAAACTATTGATGGCATCTCTTCTTAAGCAGCATGTCTAGAGCCTTCCATTACCATATAAGCCAGCAATCACTGAGAAAACTTTCTGGTCATACTTACCAACTGCGTTTCTCCATGTCCTATGACCAATGTGTGTGTTATCCTCAGCAATAACTTTTAATCACCAAGGACTTGTGTGAGACCAAAAGCAATGGCAGCAGTTGTTTGCAATTTTGAGTGATGTCTGGGACACCTAGACCAACAATCCAAGGGGGGTATCTCACAGTTTACACTGAGCTTTTCATTTGACAGCCAGTAGCTTCGAGTTAGATGACATTTGCATGGAAGTTTGAAGAGAAAACAAATTAGAGCAGCACAGTTGATAATTATTTGTAAAAGTGTTTATAACCTTTATGTGGAAAACAAAAATATAGATCTCTTCTTCTGGTTAAAGAATAAAGTAAAAGAACCTGAGAGGAAGAAATTAAAGCACAAACCTCAGATTTTGTCATTAAGTGTCTTTTTAAATTTTTTAAAAGAATTTATTTGCTTTACATTGTGATTATAGGTTCCATCCCTTATCTCCTCCCAGTCCCACTCTCCGTCTCTCTCCCCTTCCATGGCCCTACCCTAGACCGTAGAATCAGGGAGCACTCCTCCCCTACCATCTGACCTCAACCTGTCAGGTCTCATCAAGACTGTCTGCCTCTTCTCCCTCTGTGGCCTGGGAAGGCCAACAGGCTAGGAGTAAGTGATCAAAGAGCAGGCAACAGAATTCATATCAAAGGCAGCCCCTGATTCCCTTAATAGGGGACCCATGTGGAGACTGAGCTGCCTATTGTGCTATATCTGAGCAGGGGGTCCTCTCCATGCATGGTTCTTGGTTGGTGCCTCAGTCTCTGTAGTCCTCCCTTTCCTCCCCTGGTCCATCTTTGCTCTGTTAGTCTTCTTATGGAAGTCATCTCTCCTCTGTGTCCTATTTGTCTGTGAGTCTTAGCATCTGCTTCAATTCCCCACTGGGTGGAGTCTTTCAGAGGACATCTATGGTAAACTTCCATACTTTTCTCTCTCTTTAACCTCTGCTGGTGTCTATGCTGAATGATAATTAAGTATTTTCCCTAGAGCTCTCCTTGTTATTTAGCTTCTTTAGGTCTGAGGAGTATAGTATGGTTATCCTGTAGTACCATGGTTAGTATCTGCTTATAAGTGAGTATATACCATGAGTGTCTTTCTGGTTCTGAGTACCTTACTCAGGATGATCTTTCCTAGTTCCATCCATTTGCCTGCAAATTTCATGATTTCCTTTTCTTTTTCTTTTTCTTTTCTTTTCTTTTCTTTTCCTGTTTTCCTTTTAGTGTTTAAAAGCTACAGTTAGAAGAGCGAGGGATGGGGCTGGTGAATTCTTATCATTAATTTCTCTGGTAACAACAGCAGAAATTTAGCCCAAATTTTTTCTCAACTTTCTTAACCTCAGGTTAATTTATTTATCCCATACATGCTTCATTACAATTCCACTCATATGTGAAGGGAAATATCAACGAGCAGCAAGTTTCATCATATGACAAAAATCTGCCATGTCTTTTCCAAAGGCATTATAGAATGAACAGAATATTAGTTTTCTAGTGTGCTTGCCTGTGTCTCACATAATACTCCTGCATGTAAAACACTAGGATTCTTTTTCACAATGATACATGATTGTGTAATGGAGAGAGAAACTTCTCCAGTAAAATGAATTTAGTCTTGGTCTGCTACTGGGAGTTTTCAAATAAGCTGAGGGGATTCTTTAGGCCCTGGGCTGTCTCGTGTTTCTGGGTCTTCTATACCACCAGCACCATTCACCGTAAACATCTCTTCCACTATTATCTTCATCATCACTGACACACTATCATGAACACTGCCACTTTCACAGGCGTTATCCATTGTGCTTTCACCCAACATCCATTGCTTTATTAGTTTATGTATTTGGCATATCCCCGTGATATGGGAGTTGTTATTTTCATCTTTTGACAAGTGAAAATGTAAGAAAAGTAGATGGTTTATTCAGAACTACTCCATTTAAAGTGGTTGAACCAGAAGTTAAATATAGGCAGCTTAACTACAGAAGCCTTAGTTTTACTGGCTGTCTTAAGACTTTTCTTCAAGGCTAAACTTGAGCATCAGATACAACACTATTCAAAGGTGACTGGTCTCACACAGGTACATTTGCACTTGCCAAGATGCAAATCCAAGCACAATGTGGTTTTGCAACAAACTAGTCAGGGAATTAAGCACGGAAATAGCTTTCAGGCTATGTAGGATTATATCTCTTGTGGATTTTACTGGGTTACTTCAAAATTTACCATAGCGCCCTAAAATGATACCAAACAAAGCATTGATCTCATGGAAACAGAAGAGGATACTGGTTACTGAAGCCTGGAAAGGGGTTGGACACTGGAAGGAATAAAAGGAATGATTACACGGGCAGTTTGATAAAAGGCCCAACAACTGTCCGACAGCACAATAAGATAATTATGGCTGACAATAATTAATTACATGTTATATAAAAATAGCTAGAATACAGGATCATGAATGTTGCCAACACAAATAAGTGATAAATATTTGAGATGATGAATACCCCAGTTGTGCTGATCTGATCATCACACTTTCTATTTGTGCATTGAAATGTCACACTGTACCTCATAAATACGTATAATCTGTGTCAATTATAAATGTAAAAAATCTTTCCAAAAAAATGATGTCACGGCATTAGCAACTTCGCATCTGCCAGCAACAAAACACATACCTGCCAACATCCCAAAGTGCTGCATGATATTCTCTTCCTGCGCTCTCAAAACCAGGAAACCTCTTCTCACCTACAAAAGGCACAGTTTTCCTTCAGCTCTTTTAGACTATCTTTCTATTTAAATTTTAACAATCCTTTCTTGCTCTATTGAAGAAGAAAAATTATCTCATGTTTCCAAGTAGAAGTAACAATATGTCATTTATTATCCTCCGCATTTAAATTTTATTATTGCACTTTCATTTATTGTGGTCGTAATGGCATGTCTCATTCCAAGTATAGTCTTGTGTTCCAAACACTACATTGCCCACAGTAGAAATCCGTAAACACATATTTAAAAAAAAAATAACAGCATGATGCGTGCAAAGCTCTGTTGATATGGAACAGTAACAACAAGTTTTTATGGAGAGGCCGATAAAAAGAAATAGTCATAAAGCAACTGAGCGACTTGGCATTGTGTCTGTACTTAAGGAGAGTGACACTGAAATCTTGATGCCTATTTCCATGCAGCATTGCCAAATGCATGTGCAACTCCTTAAATCCTTGAGGAGATGCTTAAAAAAAGATGTGCATCCATTTCAGTGGAAATATCTGAAAGCCTGATTCTTGGGCCTAAAAGAAAGCAAAGCTGCTTGGGGAACGGGGATAACACAGCTGCTTTCACATGCAAACATGTTTCAGATTAGGTTGGGAAGCCAACGTGGAGAGATGAGATCCCTCATCTGGTTAGCTTTCTACTCTTGTTGTCCGTCTTTCCTTCTTCTCCTGGGTTTGGGTAATTCCTAGGGTACGATTTCAACTATTCAGGGCGAGGGGCTTATGAGATGTCTCAGTGGTTAGGAGCCCTGGCTGCTCTGGCAGAGAACCCATATTTGATTCCCAACACTCAGTAGTTCTTATCAGTCTAATTCTAATCTTTGGCATACAGTGTGATGTTCTGGCTTCCTTAGGCTCCAGGCATACACATGTTTCACAAACCTCATGTGGGCAAAAATGCCCATCACACACACACACACACACACACACACACACACACACACACACACAC